>NW_024386890.1:160000-459247 GCF_900408965.1 Simochromis diagramma
GTGTGCTCTTATTTTTTAAAATTCTTTGAACCTTTTGCTCTTTGACTACTCTTCTGATGGCTCTGTCATTCCCTCAGGACTTGGCTGACACGACTAGTACACGAGCTTTACATTGAAGGCCCAGAGCACCAAGATTCATGTTTTTACAAACAGAAAAAAGTTAAAATAATAGCGAAAAAAATGAGCCACACCTTCTTGCTGTTCTGTTTACAGTGAAGGCAGGTTTAGAAAGTCGGTTCCAAGCTTTTGAAATGTGGATAAACTTAGTGAAAGTCAGAAAAACATCAAAATAAGAGATAAATGTACAGTATCTCCAAAAGTGGCACATATACAAGCCCTCTGTCTGTCTGCCCTCACTTACCATCACCTTCTCTGTCTGGGTAATGAAAGCCAGATGTATGTGCATGAGGCCTTCGTTCACCCTCCTCCCACGCTCTAACTGTGCCTCTGTTTCTCTCTCTGGGGTTTCCTCTGCAGGCTCTATGCCTCTCTGTCCCACCACCAACTAAGCAGGAAATACTCTCGGTTCTTGGCCAGAAGGGAGGGTTCTGTTTCTAACTACTACCAGATGGAGGAATGAAGGAATGGAGAAAAAGCTATAAACGGACTGTAGCATAGCACAAAAAAGCTGAAATCGACTGGCTTCTGACTCAGTGTTAAATATTTTCAAATGTGGCTGCAAGTTTTTCTTTTGCTGCTGTGTTGACATGTTTTCTCCTCTCCCCTTCAGTTAACTGAAACAGCTAAATCCTAAAGTCATAAAACAGCCCAGCCCATAGAAATCCCCCTTTGGTCACACGCACACACACACAAATATCAGTTCAATTCAATTTTATTTATATAGCAGCCACCTAAAGGCACTTTGTTTGGTAAGGCAAAGAACATAAAATAATAACCACACCTTTTTACTTTATTCCTGTCTTGATCACAAAATTGCTTTGAAGAGAGCAGCTGACCTTTGTTTGGTTACTCATAGGCACCAAAGATATTTGGCTATGTTTGGGAAAAGAGCACGGTTTGATTTAACGTTACCAGAAAGCTCAGTTTTCCAGGGCAGCTGGGACTGATTGTCTGAGCAATCGCCCCGTTTGAGTAGCCTGCTGGGACTGGAGACATGAGTGTGCTCAGTGCTGTGGTGTTGTAAACATTGTGAATAAATGGACACTCACCCTGCAAAGCTGCCTGTGTGTGTGCTGAGTCATTGTCACAATAGAAGCATTTATTATTTCATTTTTATGGTGATTGATTTCAAATAATCTGCTATTTTTAAATCCCTTGTCCAACTTATTGCATCCTTAATTTTGTAAAGTTGACATTACACACTTGAAAGAGAATATTAAGCCTTAGATATCAGAGACATCAGAGTCACACAGTGGTTGAAGATAGCAACAAAACTTAATGTTAAAAATTATTGTAAATGTGTAAAATGATAAACAGGCAATAAAGACAGAGTCACTGGTCTACTATCAGTCTGCCATCTCTCTGTGACTGAACTGGGGTCAAGTTATTTGCCAAATACATTTAAATACGATTGGCAATGACTTTATTTAAATGCTGCAGTCGTTCTACTAGCCTGTGCTCATCTACATACCTATAAATGAATGACTTACTTTCATACGACATACTAAACAATGCAAATATATTAAATAAAACAAATTAATATTAATGTACTTAAGCTCTGCTCATACGTGCTTTTGATTTACACATAGCACCATTTTGGGTGAGTAAAAGTAGGCACATTCAGACAGCAAGCTCACCAAAACCTTTGAAACTTGGTTTCTAGTGAAACCTTGTTGGTATGTTGTGCCTTAAGATGAGTAGTGTTGTGAAGTGAATTTCACACTACAGACACACAGTCTGTAGTGTTGTGATTTATACAACCAAGTCCCAAACAAAAGTCTTGGTCTAACATTAGGCCCCTTATCGTTTTCATTTGTGTCAGGGTAGTTCAAATGAAGATATACATGGTTTGGAATATGATATACATGTGGGGACAGTGTTTCAGGACTTATCTGAACAAAGACAAGGACTTTTTTAGCGTGAGTCATCTATTTAAGACTTCTACTATCATGGAAAATGTCATTTCTACATCTTACTTTTGAAACAGAGATTGGAGATGCATAGAGTGACAGCCATTTCCTTCATTGCTTGTTGAGACTAAAACCCATTCATGTCCAAAATCAGTTCATTAGCATTTCCATGTAATATGTCATCACTGTACATAAACTCAAGGACTGCATCTCATGTTACTTCACTTTGGCATTCGTTTCACTTCAGACAGTGGTCATTACTTTCAGTGAACCAGTACGGAAGCGCAAGATCTTCTTTTTAAGTGCATGTGAGGCCTTTATCTTGACAAAAGCCTTAGGCTGCAGAGGTGCTCCAGATGGAGCAAGTGTTGATGGGAGGGAAAGTCTTGGGGGTAATTGCTGTGGCCAAACCAGACCACCACTTTCATCTGAATCACTGGACAATGAGCTGGAATCTGGAGAGTCAGCCTCACTCATGCTCGACTCAGACTCTACCTGACCTGCGTGAGAATAATCATCGGTGGCCTGACACAGTTGCGTTTGGTCCCTTTCCAACTGAAACTCCATGTGCTGATGATGGTGGAAATGGTGCGAGGTTGTGGGGTAAGCATATGATGCGTGTGTAGGACGGGGTTTACGTGTGCGCCTAAGACAGCAGTTTTGGTTGCTTTGCACAGGTATTGTCACAGGTGGCTGATCAGCTTCATCTTGGCTGAACTCCAAAGTGGACAGCGAGCGCCTGTAGCTACCGCTACTTTGTTGCTGCTTTTTGCTTCTGGGTTGATTACCGCGGCTTCCCCTTCCAGCGTTCCCACTTCCACTACCATCCTTCTCGACTGTATTAAACTTGCGCTCTGGAAACCTTTGTAAGCTATTCTCTGACTGAGACCTGCACGCCTTCTTCCCTGGCTTTCTGCTGGCACCACCTCTGTCTTCATTTGATCGACATTTCTTTGGGCCTCCTCTGTACCTTGGGGGTTGGATATGAAAAGCCGTGGGTTGCTGCTCCTGATGATAGAGTCTTTCTGGAGAATATGCACATCGGTTGGATTTGGACACCCCAGGACCTTTGTGGTGGTTGGTGTGGTGATGTGCATAAGCTCGGTTGGAGGTCCGACAAGGCTGACCCGGAATATACTCGGCACTGACCAGATGATCTTCGGGAGAAGATGGTTGAGTAGACTTTGCTGCTGCTGCTGCTGGAGGCGACTGGTACTTGGGGAGACGTTGGGATAAGTCAGGCTCAGTAGTGCTGGAGTCTGGTTGGACATCTTTACCATGTGGATAGTCAAGCAGCGTCATGGAGGCTTGCCTGGGTTTGGTATAAAGCCCCTTTTGCTGAAGATGATATGGGAGTGGGGGATCTTCAGTAGGCCCTATCCTAAGGTATTGCTCCTGATCTAGGTTAAGGCCAGCCTCTGAAGCAATTCCTTCTGACCACTGGGAGGGTGCAATGATCTCTTGAGCCAACTCCTGTTTTGGTAAATGTTGTTCATCCTTTTGGCATAAACTACTCTGCCTTACCACATTAACAACTCGGGCATCATGTGCCAGGCTCGTACGAGGCTTTGAGGGCCGTGTGGGTAGAGTTCGTCGTTGAATCACTCCAAATATGTAAGTCTCAACCTTTTGGGTTTGTTGATAATCATACAGACTGGGGTCAACTTCTTTCAATTTCCCTAAAGCACCGGTAACGATGGCATGTCTTGTCAGGGTGGACATGTATGTTTTTTTTGTCTCTTTCTCACCACTCCCCTCGGGGGCTGAGAGGGAACATGAGGTCACGGGGTAGCAATTCATTTCAGAAGATCCATTTTCCTTGGCTACACGGGCTTTCCCTAACAAAAATAAAAAGCAGAGGCAATACATATGATCATTCTGATGTCAGTTCTCACTTTAATGAACATTTACCTGTAATTATGAATCTTGACCATTGCAGATAAAAATGAAAAACTATGGACCAGTGTGACACTTATAATTGATACACAAACAATACAGTAGTTTTCACTCAATAATCTATTAACCTTATTAGAGGAATAATATGCCTAGACTCTTCCATGTGCTTAAACTGCAAGGATTTAAAATAAAACGTCAGTGTGATAACCATTAAACATGTCTACACCAATGTTTTGTCTTTATTTTACAGCCATAAGCTAAATTTTCAGGTGTCAAGAAAGGCTAGGGTTAGACCTAGGATATGACACCTTTTATGTGCAGTAACTTGAAAAAGGCACCTTTCCACAAGAGTGGAATTATTAGAAAACCGATAAAACATCGGCTACTGTCTGTCGCTCTATGTTATAGATGTGAAACTGAACTGCTTTTGAAAATATGATACAATTACAGTTCTAAGAAAAGTTGACATGTATGTCAAATGTAAATTAAAAACAGAATATTATAAATCTATAGTTTATTCATAATAGAAAATAGAAAAGAGGTCATTTTGAAGTTGATGGCAGCAACACTCGACAAATGGGACAGGGCCGTGTTCTCCTTTTAACAACAGTCCACCAGTTTCTAGGAATAAATTTCTTCATCACTATGGGGTTAAACTTGTCTGAAAGGGCTCACAAATGTGTATGACATGATCCACAAACACAAGCTAAGATTTACAAATGCAATGATTTGTGAGTCATTTTGAATACTTGCAAACTTGTGCTTCAGTCCGATGACAAATACAAAACAATCTGAATGTATGTAAATCGATTTTACAAATCCATAAATAAAAACCTGAACAACTAGAGCTGTTCAACTTCACAAGCCTGGTCATTTTTTTTCAAAATGTTTCCTGTGGATAGCTCGTCCTTCCTCCATCATACACACCAACAAATATATTTATCAATTATAGATTAATGCAGAGGTTCCCAAAGTGTGGGGCGCGCCCCCTAGGCGGGGCACAGCGCCATTGCAGGCGGGGGCGCAGTATGAAAAGAAAAAAAAAAAAAAACAAAGAAAGAATGTTTGGACACTGCTAGCGTAATGGACAGGTTTTTGACGGGGCTCCCACACAAACGCAAAGCAGGAGATGAAGCATCGCCAAATTTGTTTACAAACAACTTCCTTCCAAGCCAAAGACTAGAAAATATGGTGAAGCATATCTTCCCTTTGGCTTCACCTGCACAAGTGCCGAGGTACAGTGGGGCAAAAAAGTATTTAGTCAGCCACCGATTGTGCAAGTTCCCCCACTTAAAATGATGACAGAGGTCAGTAATTTGCACCAGAGGTACACTTCAACTGTGAGAGACAGAATGTGAAAAAAAAAAAAATCCATGAATCCACATGGTACGATTTGTAAAGAATTTATTTGTAAATCAGGGTGGAAAATAAGTATTTGGTCAATAACAAAAATACAACTCAATACTTTGTAACATAACCTTTGTTGGCAATAACAGAGGTCAAACGTTTACTATAGGTCTTTACCAGGTTTGCACACACAGTAGCTGGTATTTTGGCCCATTCCTCCATGCAGATCTTCTCGAGAGCAGTGATGTTTTGGGGCTGTCGCCGAGCAACACGGACTTTCAACTCCCGCCACAGATTTTCTATGGGGTTGAGGTCTGGAGACTGGCTAGGCCACTCCAGGACTTTCAAATGCTTCTTACAGAGCCACTCCTTTGTTGCCCAGGCGGTGTGTTTTGGATCATTGTCATGTTGGAAGACCCAGCCTCGTTTCATCTTCAAAGTTCTCACTGATGGAAGGAGGTTTTGGCTCAAAATCTCACGATACATGGCCCCATTCATTCTGTCCTTAACACGGATCAGTCGTCCTGTCCCCTTGGCAGAAAAACAGCCCCATAGCATTATGTTTCCACCCCCATGCTTCACAGTAGGTATGGTGTTCTTGGGATGCAACTCAGTATTCTTCTTCCTCCAAACACGACGAGTTGAGTTTATACCAAAAAGTTCTACTTTGGTTTCATCTGACCACATGACATTCTCCCAATCCTCTGCTGTATCATCCATGTGCTCTCTGGCAAACTTCAGACGGGCCTGGACTGGCTTCAGCAGCGGAACACGTCTGGCACTGCGGGATTTGATTCCCTGCCGTTGTAGTGTGTTACTGATGGTGACCTTTGTTACTTTGGTCCCAGCTCTCTGCAGGTCATTCACCAGTTCCCCCCGTGTGGTTCTGGGATCTTTGCTCACCGTTCTCATGATCATTTTGACCCCACGGGATGAGATCTTGCGTGGAGCCCCAGATCGAGGGAGATTATCAGTGGTCTTGTATGTCTTCCATTTTCTGATGATTGCTCCCACAGTTGATTTTTTCACACCAAGCTGCTTGCCTATTGTAGATTCACTCTTCCCAGTCTGGTGCAGGTCTACAATACTTTTCCTGGTGTCCTTCGAAAGCTCTTTGGTCTTGGCCATGGCGAAGTTTGGAGTCTGACTGTTTGAGGCTGTGGACAGGTGTCTTTTATACAGATGATGAGTTCAAACAGGTGCCATTCATACAGGTAACGAGTGGGGGACAGAAAAGCTTCTTACAGAAGACGTTACAGGTCTGTGAGAGCCAGAGATTTTCCTTGTTTGAGGTGACCAAATACTTATTTTCCACCCTGATTTACAAATAAATTCTTTACAAATCGTACCATGTGGATTCATGGATTTTTTTTTTTTCACATTCTGTCTCTCACAGTTGAAGTGTACCTCTGGTGCAAATTACTGACCTCTGTCATCATTTTAAGTGGGGGAACTTGCACAATCGGTGGCTGACTAAATACTTTTTTGCCCCACTGTAGGTCTCTGCCACAGAATTAGTTTTTCCTGCGTCGGGAGCAGCGCTGGGCTCTCAAACTCACGGACAAACAGTACCCCACATTTTTAGTTCACAAACACTTGTTGTAATGACTAACTACACCTGACATTTTGGAGATGTTAGCTCTGTATACAGTAAAGTTACAGTGGGATACAAATAACATCAGGCTGATCCTGCCATAATTTGTTCCCCCGGTTCAAATCACAGACAAACAGGATCCCACAGCTGTTTATGTTTTTGAAACCATTTTGCACAGAGAGGCATTTTTGAAAAATTTATTAATAGAAATGTTGAATATTATTACACAGGAAAAAACAACTACACGTAAAATAATCACACCGTGACGCCTCTGCCTTTGTAAATGGAGGGACAGTAACTGCGTGTGTGTATGTAAGCCTGTAAAACCTGCAGATAGTCAGATTAACAATAACAGTATTTTGGCTCTATCTGCCATTGTAGAAATTCATCTCATGTAAACAATAAGATTGCTCTTGTAAAACAAAGGGGGGCTTAACCAAAAAAGTTTGGGAATCACTGGTAAATGTATGTAATTGTGCCCCTGCATAGGAGAACACAGCATGACTGCACATCCCTGTGGCTTATCTTTGTCAAGTAAATGAAGTGAATGCATGCTAGCTTTCTGTAAGCACTATGAATATACAGTGGCTTGCAAAAGTATTCGGCCCCCTTGAACTTTCCCACATTTTGTCACATTACAGCCACAAACATGAATCAATGTTATTGGAATTCCACGTGAAAGACCAACACAAAGTGGTGCACACGTGAGAACTGGAACGAAAATCAGACATGATTCCAAACATTTTTTACAAATAAATAACTGCAAAGTGGGGTGTGCGTAATTATTCAGCCCCCTTTGGTCTGAGTGCAGTCAGTTGCACATAGACGTTGCCTGGTGAGTGCTAATGACTAAATAGAGTGCACCTGTGTGTAATCTAATGTCAGTACAAATACAGCTGCTCTGTGACGGCCTCAGAGGTTGTCTAAGAGAATATTGGGAGCAACAACACCATGAAGTCCAAAGAACACACCAGACAGGTCAGGGATAAAGTTATTGAGAAATTTAAAGCAGGCTTAGGCTACAAAAAGATTTCCCAAGCCTTGAACATCCACGGAGCACTGTTCAAGCTAGTGATGGCCAAATGAAGCTTTCCGAAGCACTGAAGCTTGTATTGAAAAACGGTTCATTACTCGAAGCTTTTCAACACAGTCCTCTCCGGTGACATCTGGTGGTGAAAATTTTAAAGAGCAGCTTGAATCTGCAAAATAAAACGGACTGCTCAATTATCACTGCTCACTCAAGAGTGGAGTTCTCTCTGATATTGGGCCACCGTTCCGTTGCTTTGAACATGTAATTGGTTTTGTTTTCTCGATTGGGGGGCTGAAAAAAATGTAATGCGTATTTGCGTAATACATTTTGATCAATAAACTTTCCCTATTTAAACATGCACTATGGTGTGGCCTTCCTTTGCTCATAAGTCCGTGATGTTGGTAAATACAATAAGTGAGCAATATATATAATATACATATGAGAATGCACAGCACATTATGGAGTATGCCCCTGCTGTGAAGTCCTGCCTCCATCTACTTGTCGTTTAATCACTGGACAGCTGGACAGGTTCATACAAAATATTAGATTAGGCCAATTGTCCTATACATATTTTTGACCTAGGGGTGGGATTGATTGTGAACTGGAAAGGGAAAATGCTTAGGGAGCTGAGTACGGCTGCATCGTCACTGATTTGTAGAATCATTTTGATTCGATACATGATCCGATTCAATTTGATTGGAATCTGGAAAGTTTTGCCTCAGTCAGAAATATTACAATTCTGATCATTTAACAGTATATATCCATAATTTCGTATCTATTAAAAGAAAGCTGACACATGTGAGACTTAATTAGAGATGTAAACAGAGAGTTATGAAACCTGCAGCTGCAGAAGCCAGCGAAAAAAAAAGAGGCAAACACAGCGCGGACCCGACGACACATCAAAATCTGATTCTGACATGTCGGGTCCGCGCTCTGTGTTTACGTTTGTATGCAGAATCCGTAAACCTGCTCGCAGTTACTGTTTTAGCTGTATGGTGTTTGACGACATGTTGTGAGGTTTAACCTGAGATGCTGGCGTTTCAGGCATAATAACGTTAATTTACAAATCGACACAGGATTTTAATGAATCAATATAAATTTATTCAATTTAGCATGGATTGTAATCAGAAAGGCGATAATCAAAACCCACCCCTAATCAAGAACTTGCAAAGTAAAAACATGATCAATGTAAGGTAGCCCTTTTGTTATTTACATTTAAAAAGAGGATTAGTGTTACTGTGCGCTGGCTGAGTCTGTTTCTTTTCTTAGAAATAGTTTCTCCTGCCCTGGAGAAAATCCACTTGCATGGAACAGAAGAGGCTGTGGAGTGCAGGAACTACACTGCAAGTTGGTAGATATGCAGGTATTCCTGGGTCCTGCAGACTATCACCTAAAAACAATAAACAAAATGATTTTCTAAACTGTGTAGCAATGTAATGTACGTATAGTGTCAAATACATTTTTGTAGTCTTCATTAGCTTTAATTCACATGGAAGTGTTCCTAAAGTCATATGCTGTAATGATATTTACATTATGAAAACATGATTTTGGACATTTCAAGTTTTTCACTTCGGCAGATAAAATGAATTGAGCAAAATCAACTCAAAATATTCCCACACGCCAGAACGTCCTCTCTTCCTCGCTGGCTCCATATCTGTCAGTGGAACGATCACCTCGTCGCTATCTGTCACCATCAACACACTCCACGAATCCCGTGGATGATTCACTTCGTTTGAATCAGGTACCGAAGCAGTTACGTGCGTAATGAAGCTTCGGACGTCACTGGTCACGTGACTTTTGCCAAACGAAGCAAGCCTCGACACAGTGCTTCTGAACCAGTGTGTTGTTTTTTTCGACACACGCTCCGGAGCGTCAGCTTCAAGCGGGCCATCACTAGTTCAAGCCATCATTCAGAAATGGAAGGAGTATGGCACAACTGTAAACCTACCAAGACAAGGCCGTCCACCTAAACTCACAGGCCGAACAAGGAGAGCGCTGATCAGAAATGCAGCCAAGAGGCCCATGGTGACTCTGGACGAGCTGCAGAGATCTACAGCTCAGGTGGGGGAATCTGTCCATAGGACAACTATTAGTCGTGCACTGCACAAAGTGGGCCTTTATGGAAGAGTGGCAAGAAGAAAGCCATTGTTAACAGAAAACCATAAGAAGTCCCGTTTGCCACAAGCCATGTGGGGGACACAGCAAACATGTGGAAGAAGCTGCTCTGGTCAGATGAGACCAAAATGGAACTTTTTGGCCAAAATGCAAAACGCTATGTGTGGAGGAAAACTAACACTGCACATCACTCTGAACACACCATCCCCACTGTCAAATATGGTGGTGGCAGCATCATGCTCTGGGGGTGCTTCTCTTCAGCAGGGACAGGGAAGCTGGTCAGAGTTGATGGGAAGATGGATGGAGCCAAATACAGGGCAGTCTTGGAAGAAAACCTCTTGGAGTCTGCAAAAGACTTGAGACTGGGGCGGAGATTCAGCTTCCAGCAGGACAACGACCCTAAACATAAAGCCAGGGCAACAATGCAATGGTTTAAAACAAAACACATCCATGTGTTAGACTGGCCCAGTCAAAGTCCAGATCTAAATCCAATCCAGAATCTGTGGCAAGATCTGAAAACTGCTGTTCACAAACGCTGTCCATCTAATCTGACTGAGCTGGAGCTGTTTCAAAGAAGAATGGGCAAAGATTTCAGTCTGTAGATGTGCAAAGCTGGTAGAGACATACCCTAAAAGACTGGCAGCTGGAACTGCAGCAAAAGCTGGTTCTACAAAGTATTGACTCAGGGGGCTGAATAATTACGCACACCCCACTTTGCAGTTATTTATTTGTAAAAAATTTTTGGAATCATGTATGATTTTCGTTCCACTTCTCACATGTACACCACTTTGTGTTGGTCTTTCACGTGGAATTCCAATAAAATTGATTCATGTTTGTGGCTGTAATGTGACAAAATGTGGGAAAGTTCAAGGGGGCCGAATACCCTTGCAAGCAACTGTAGGTATGATCCAGCTAACTGTAGCTGAACTTTACTACTGTTTAGACTTAATCAGTTTTGCTTATTCCACTGCACTGTACTGAAACAACAAGCAAAAAAACCCAAACACAATGAATGTGGCATATGTAATTCTAAAATTTGTCAATTTTTGTTTACTACAAATCTTTCTCCTACACAGCAAAATCTCCAGTACTGATTTTCAAACACTGGAATATTTCTAACATTTTGAGTTATGTTCCAGTGTTAGAAAATCAACACTGCTCAGTGTTAGTCATTGTTAATCTTCAAAACTGACTAGGTTACTTTTAAAAATATAACACTATCAAAAGTGTTCATTTAACACTCAGAGGAGTGGACTCATATAGACACTCTCTAGTGTCACTTTAAGAATAACAAAAATCACACAGCAAAATCTCCAGTTTTAAAGACTAAAATGGAGTGAAATCACCTGTTTAAAGCTGAGGTGTGTCAAATGATCATTTACCATATCGTCCATTTCTTCTGACAGTGGCACCCAAGATGGCTGAAATAATTTGGATTGTATTATGCATCAGTTCAAAGCACTAATTAGTGTTTACTGGCTAATACAGTGCAGTGGGAAGCAAAGGATGTTACAAGGTGGCAGCCAGGGAAACACTCTGAAGGTCAACATGAATATGAAAATGGGCTCTTCCTGTGTGTTTTACTAGTTTACTAGTAATTAAGACACATTTTAAGAGTTGTACTACATGTTTAAATTGGGAAATAAAGTCATTTTTATACATATGTGTATACATTTTCCTTATGAATTAAATTTTACTTTTTCAGGGTTTTACTCGGTCATATCTCCTCCACTGACGAAATCAGGTAGTTTTTTCTGAAAAATATTATTTCCTGACCCTGCCATTTGTCCAAAACGCCTGCAAACCTGTTGTCAATTTGTTTTGTGATACGGTGACCCCGTTCAGTCCTTCTGAACTGAGTCGTTAATGGGTCTCTGTGTGTGTGTGTGTGTGTGTGTGTGTGTGTGTGTGTGTGTGTGTGTGTGTGTGTTGTTTTTTGTTCATTTAGCAAGACTATATCTGTATAAAAGGCCCCAAGTTCAAAGGATAATTCTATTTGAGCTCTTATACAGGTGTTTGTAAGTTTATATACTGTTCATTTAATGTTTAACCTTCTGTTAGTTTGAGCCAGCCCACCGTCAGGTGACGTCATCCAGTTAGTAAGGTGGCCAGTTTAGTGTCGGACGAGAGGTGGATTTGTCGATGGGATGTGATGTGTGCGTGAATAATAACAAACCACACACGCACACCCGTGTTTAGAGCCACAGGAACTGAGTCGTGAGAATAAAGTGCCTCAAACCAAACCTCAAGCTGTTTCTTCTGTACTCTGGGACAATTTGGCCTTCAGTGGTGTTCTGGCCGACACACCAGGGTGACCATAGTGCTAAAGAAGGAATCAGTGCCATAATGCTGTGTATTTCTGATACCTCCACTACAATATCTGTTTTTGGCTTAGTTGAAGAGGATGGTGTGAGATTATAGCATATTCTTAGATTGCTATTGATATTATTGATTATGCTTTTGCACACTAGTAATTCTCTTCATCTATTTTCCAGTCATGGTTGTGAGTCTACTAGTCTCATACATATAACAAACGAAGACCTGTAAAATCATTCTGTCTTTGTTAAAAGTAAACTGTGGTACTTACACAGATTAGGCCTAATGACCAGCTGCCAATTATGTTGTGTTGGTCCCTGTGTTGCTGCCAAAACAGCAAACATCTGTGATGCACTGTGATTCTGACACCTTTCTATCAGAACCAGCATGAACTTTTTTCTGCAATGTGAGCTACTCTATGTTGTGTGTTGGATCAAAGCACACGCCCAGCCACTGTTCCCCACATGCATCAATGAGCCTTGGCTGTCGCTGTCACTGGATCACCACTATTACTGTTACTGAGGTGTCAGTACTGGTAAACAGTCCCACAAGAGCTGCAGTTTTGGAGATGCTCATTGGAAAAAACTGACCTTTAAGTGTTTGAAGGGCAGAGCCCAAAGGAAGCGGGGTATTAATGTGATTGGTCACTTGATGGACCAGTGTACCTCAGTTTGTGGCAGCAACATTGAGCTCTGTTAGAAACTATATTTCTTTACATTTTGGAAAATGAAGTTAGCCAAATTAACTGTCAACACGTATTGTTTTCTGCGTAGCAGTGGAAACGCTGACAGCTGTTACTGGATTACTTTAATGGTAAACTAGAGGTTTTTCTTCGTTTGGGCACTGCTGTCCGAAAAGTCTAAATTCAGTTGATTGGTGCGTGCAGGATTCAGCTTCAAGAGCAGGGAGTTACTGCAGGAGTGTGCATCTGTTGCAGTGTTCACAAAGCAGACACTGTCGCATGCAACATGGCTTGTTTGCACACGTAGCTGTTGAGCTCTACACTTGTTGAATTAGCACACTGTGCTGTTGATTTCTTTCCCGTGTGGAACTTTTGACATTAATAGAATTTCATGCTCCCATGACAGATCTAAATTACTCACAAATGCATGCTTTTGTGAGTAATCCACACACAAATACAAAGTAATTCAAACACATGGAAAAATGTAGCCTTAATTCCATAATGCCCCAGTTTGAATTTGACCTGTGACCCTTTGCTGCATGTCTTTCCCCCTCCCTCCCTTTTCTGTCTATTCTTCACTCCTAAACTGTTAATAAATGAAAATAAATAAATATGATTTTAAAACACAAATGATTGTATTTTTCAATCTTAGTTTCCAGTTCTGGATCATATAATAGAGATTTGTGAGCCTTTCAATGTAATAATGTATACTTTATTGATCCCCTTTATTGGGGAAATTCCTCTCTGCATTTAACCCATTCACTCAGTGAAGCAGTGGGCAGCTATTGGGCACCCGGGGAGCAGTGTGTAGGGACTGTTCCGTGGATTCGAACCATGGGGCCACCACTCTACCTACTGAGCTATCCCTGCCTTGAATTTTACCTGAAATGAGCTGGCTGGCATCCAGATCAGTGGAATCTGATGATTTGACTTCACAGTCCACCTTCAGCTCTGCCACCTGCTCTTCTAACGATGTGCTTAAACCCCAGGGAGTAAACTGCAGACTGCTCTGTAATACACACAGAAAGAAATTCAAATTGTCAAAAAAATCATCAAAGACTGAACATTCATTCCAAAGCTGTGTGCTTCTATTTGTGTTCACATTTTATGTCACATTTTCTTCCCATACAGAAGCTACTCATCGCCGTGGTGTATATTAAATGTAACAGTGGCTTTGGCATTCATGGCTTTGGGCTGCCACAGCAGCTCTACATGTTTACTTTGCTAGTTTTACGCTGAACACCCTTCTTGATGCAACCCCCAAGCAACGTCCTCTCTAATGTTTCACGTGTCTGAGCGAACACACAAACTCCCTGAGCGTCCCTTGGACCACTGTGAGCAACAGCAGACGTGTGCACTGTGGTCACGCCAGCATCCAATCCATCCAAGTTACATCGTTTATTAAAATAATCAAATTACAGCATTTATGTTAGACTACTTTTAATTACCTGCTTTAGCCCACTTACAATGAAAATTTAAATAAATCTAGTTCATGACCTGTGCAGCATGTTAACACTATTGGAAGAAAAAATAACCTGAACTCCAAGTTTGAAAACACAACTTCTTCTTTTTTATTTTTTTATAAAGCTCTGACTGTATTATGAGTCTGTGGTCTGGGAGAGAGTCTGTAACTCTGTCTGCAAATACAGTAAATAATGACCAATGTTGGGCAATTAATTATATAGTTACTTCTTCAAAAAAGTAACTGAGTTTTGCAAACAACAAAGTTTTTTGCAGCTGTTTACCTAAAAATGCAGCCAAAGCGTTTTTAAATAAACATTTCAAACTATTTACAGAACAATCAGCTGTTCTGCATCAAATCTGATGCCACACAAATTATTTGTGTCACTCCAAAAAATAATTTCTGTCCACTATGAGATGAAGGAGAACAACAGCCTGATACCTGCAGGCCTGACAGCAGCAGATGTATCACTGCTGTAACACCTGTAACACTCAGCAGTCGCCTCATTGTTCTGACACACACAACACAACTATTGACTACACTACACACTAACTACACACTAACTACACAAGATTTGTGCTAAACGTCTCAAATCTCTCAAAACATGCCGTCACTCCTAAAACTTCCCCCTTCCTAAACAACTAAATGCCATGTTGCCATATCATTTTTCCACCAATAGGAAAGGCTGGGGGAGGGGGGCTGTTTTGTTCACAGGCTTTTGAGCGTTTTCCTTATAAAACGCCATTTTGAACCGTTTCTTCCTGCAGTAAATATAAACAACGACAGTATTCAGGAAGATAAACAAACATTGCAGATATATTTATCATAACTCTGGTTTTACGTGGCCGATCAACACAATTTAAAAACTGGTATAAAGTCCACACTTTGTCCGTCAGTTGTTCCGTCTGTCCTGCTCACATCTCCAATGGTTGGACACGTTGTCATTAACGTGGCTTCACTCCACATCAGCCGCTTTGCTAAAACACCGGCACATAAGGACGCTGTCATAGCCTGTCAACCACGTTGATTAGCTGCGTATATACGAATGTGAATCGCATCATTGGCTGGACTATGGGATAAGGTGGCATCGTTCTAATCCCATACGGGAGCAGCCAGTCACTGACTAACACTGCAGAACAGAATTGTTAAAGTTTTCATTTTCATTTCAATTCAGGTTAGTTTTTTTTTGTGTGCAGAGAGCGTGCCAGCAGTGCACAGCTTAGAGGGAACATTGCCCCCAAGGGACCCTATAATCATTAATAATATAAGTAAATGTAATAATTTAATAATTTGTTGAAGTTGACATCATACATACTTTTAAATGAAGTCATAGGAATCTCTTGGAATCTCATACAACTACTCCCTAACTGCACAACTGTGTGAACAGATGCAAAAATACTTTCTAGTCGTTCCCGGGATGAGAGTAGGTAGAAACAGACAGAGCAGTGACCTAGACATTAACAGACAGCTACACCCACAAACACTTACTATCACAATTAAACTACGTCATGTACAATGACAGGTACCTTATAGCTTAACAAGTGAACATGCAGTTCACTTGTTAAGCTATAAGAAACATGGTTTATTCACAGGGAGTAAACATTTAGCCAGTATGCCACTGTAGGCCGCAAAATGCAATTTTTGAATTCTAAAGTTTATAGTTAATTTAGCTTTCACTATAAATAGAGGCCCTAATAATAATAATGCTGGCAGTAAACGGAGTCTTTCCTATTTTTGCAGTGCATTTATACAGATTTGAATGTGTCCCCCTACCTTAAGAAAACTGTCCTTCCCATATTGTTCTGGTGGTTTATTGAGGGAGGAACACAATCAGACCTTGTACTCAGTTATGATTAACATAGTTGTTAGATAATGCAGAGTGCATTCACACAGACACACTACACATTATGCATTCACATTGCCTAATACCCTCTCATTAATCTCTTTACACGCTGGAGGCCACTGTGAAGGTTGCTCTGTTTCCCCACCTGCTGTCAGCTGTCAGCAACTCCTCACTAATAAACACAGATACCCTCTCTTCATGCATACGCATCATTTTTTTCTCAGTCTAGTTGTCTTTGTTCCCACATTGCAGACATAAGGCCTTTTTGTCCCTTTTTTCCAGTACTGCCACACACATAAACAAATACAAGGGAGCAAGGGGTGAATGACTAATTTCAGTATTAACCTCTATAAGTCCCAACCAGTCCAAATTATATATGAAACCAATATGAAGCCATAGTGCCACTGCATTAGGTGTCATGGTTTAGGAATTAACCGATGAGCTACATAAAAAACACAAAGAAAAACAAAGAGGCAAATGTTCAAGTCACAATATCTTCTCTTGGGGTTAGGGCAGAGTGTTGTGTGCAACCTTAAGAGTAGTTTGGACATTTTCTAAATTCTGTAGATAGAGAGAAAGTCACAAGATGGAACTATTTGTTTCTTTACAATCAAGCCCTGTATTCCTAGTGCTCCTAGTGTTGTGCAAAGTCATATAAAAAGAATTATATGGCATAGTTGTAACATTTAAACTATTTATCCCGAGTCGGACAAACTCCACCATTCACCATGTAGCACGTCTTACACTGTTCACTGTCACAGTCAGCAGCTCATCTGCTGCATCCTTTTACAGGAGGACATTTGTCTCACTCATGTTTTAAGCGCACACTAGATTTATTGATAGAAATGGCAGCTACTTGTCTTTCAGATGTTACCTCGTTTCAGTAAGAGTTTCAGATTTGCACAGAATGAATATGGCTCTTTATAATGTGAAAAACAGTGTCTTATACTTCAAACTACAAACTGTTGTTGACATGGTTACATTTTTTAAATTGCATCTTTATTTCTGGAAGTGAAAACCAAGACAAAGTGCAGCATCCTTGGAGATAATAATAGTGTATTAAATTCCAAAACTGTAAATGATTATCCCATGCTACATTGTGCTGCAATATATAGCATAATGTATAATTTACAATGATATAAATATATAAGTTGGTATTTGAATGAGAATCCGAACTGCATCCTGAGGCCACAGAGCAACTTCTTATCTGCTGTTGATTCGTGGAATTCATTTTAAAGAGTCAAAGATGGTTTGGTGTAATGCCAAAATAATGACCTCAGTCTTCATGTGAGAAATGATTCAAACTCAACAGACAGATCTCTGGATAAGCCACTGTGTTCAGCATAAAATGGATAATGTAATGAAGCTCCCCCAAACTGACCAAAAATGGTAATGTATGCCTGGCTCTCCACGTTTTCATGCACTAACCCCGCACAAAGAGCAGCCACCGACATTTTTCGCGTTCTAGGTCGTTATAGTTACCATCGTAATGTAAAAGCAAGAAGCTATTTCAAAGCCAATCAATCCCTACAAGTCAGCGCAAGTAAATGCTAAGAAACGAGGCACGGGTATTAGCACTACACACCGCTACCCCGGACACACACACACACACGCACACACACACACACACCCTTATGTATGGGATCAGCTGTCTTCGTATGCGAACTTTTGGAAAACGGATCAACTGAAATTTAAAGTAGCTGGCTTTCACATCGGCTATACTAACTTTAATATTAATTTGGCTAATAAGCTAGGACAAATAGAACTTACATGGTGGAGATTGAGACCACAGCTTTCCTTCCCTTTCGGTGCGTCCATAGCACAAAGTTCCGAGCATAGAGCTCCCCAATCCGGGCCCCCGGTTGACGAAGGGTCCTTGATCCCAAGAGCGCGCAGCACCCTGCTTTCCTGTCTCTGTTTGAGAAGCTCAAGCTCGCATAACCCGGCCAGGCTGGCTTGCAATCGCTCTTTATTCCGACTGCGCCCCGTTTTCATGTATTGCGAGAACGTTTCAAAAGAGTCTCGAAGGTATTGGAAAGACATCACAGAATACCGTTTTCCTAAAAATTCAAGCTGAATGAATTCCCTAAAAGTCTGGCTGTCTCTTCAAATTCTTCGAATACCTGTTGTGGAACGGTATCCGTTGTGTGTTTGTCCTGATGAACTCACTGCTTTAGCTCTCGGTCCCATTCCCCTC
Organism: Simochromis diagramma; assembly: GCF_900408965.1. Taxonomy (NCBI): domain Eukaryota; kingdom Metazoa; phylum Chordata; class Actinopteri; order Cichliformes; family Cichlidae; genus Simochromis; species Simochromis diagramma. The sequence continues at coordinate 178,513 of NW_024386890.1, forward strand.
CTCTAGCCTGCGCTCTGCCGGACAGTCTCACTTGGACAGCTGTTGGCGGAGCCTACAGGAATGCTGCTGGGAATCCTGCACAACCACAACTTAGTCTCATACTGCTCAGTGAATGCCTCATTCCAAATAAAAACGACACTCCAAGATAAAGAAAAGACATAAACACGTTATATTACTGCGATGTATTCCTGTGAGTATTCCAGTGTATTTTAGGAGGATGATGAGGTTGTATACGCCGCACTAGTTTTGCACACTCAAAACATCTGGAGGCAGGCCTTTGGTATAAACTGTAAGCACTTTGTCTAGCTTAGTGAACAGCCATCAGCTCAAATTCGCAGGACTTTGGACTGTGGGAAAAGGGCGAATATTTGGAGCAAATACAGGCAGGCAGACGGAGAACACGCAAATGCCCCACAGATATCCACAGCAGACATGGAACCATAAAGTTTCTTGCTGTGACAGCGCTAGCTGCAGCGCCACACTGCGGTGTGACTTTGGATCGCCTTCTTAGTAATATTACTGTTTACTGTTAATACAGCTCGTATTCTGTCTGGCACTTATTATAGATTCATGCATACACAGATAATCAAACGAGTTTGTTCTTGTGTGTGTATTTTTGTGTCTCAATATCCAAAAGGCTGGGATATAAAATGCTGTGTAGTCCCAAATAAAGCAGGGCAACGTTTCACCCGTGTAATATCTCAGGAAAAGATGTGGTTACCGTGGCTCCAGGGCAATAACAGTAACAGACTGAACTAAATTGAATAATACAACATATTACAACATTGACAAAATATAAGAAGTAGCTCTAAATGTATACGACTAGCTCAATTACAAATATTCAGAATATTACAGGTGAAATATATATGTAACTCTTGTAACTCTCAAGCTTATATTTATGTATTTTTGTCTCATTTTTATATCTATTTATTAGCTTGCTTTGCACTGATGTAACCAGAGCCTTGTCGTCTCATCTCTCTGTATGCTGCACTGGATATAGCAGAGATGACAATAAAGTTTACTTTGTCTTGACTTGATATGATTGCCATTTCACTCTAACCTGTCAAACTTTATTCATTGTTATTTTCACTGTATTTTAATTGATGGCAGAAAACCATGGCTTAATTCCTTTTATTTAATAATTGCTTTTTAACATGTATGAAGAAGCATATCAAAATGAGGCTCTCACTCTGAGACAGGCAATGGTTACTTTGAAACCTCATCATGTAGACCAATAAGTCAGACAGGTTTGGACACTGAAATACTTTGTAAAGTTTTAGCAAGGAGATTAGTATCACACATTTAGTTCATAATGATTAAAATGGCTTTGTACTAGAACGTCAAGGGTTTCACAACATAAGAAGGGTTCATGAGAAATTTGATGCTAAGGATACAGCTTTATTATCACTGGATGCTCATCAGGTCTTTGACAGAATAGAATGGTCATATTTATGTAATGTTCTCCCAAGAATGGATGGATGTGGAAATAATTTTCTCAGATGGGTTAAACTTTTTATACAAATCCCAAAGCCAGTGTTTTAACAAGCACCATTTCAGTCACTTCATCTGCCTCTTTTCTGATAAGTTCAACAGTATCTTTAATAGATTCATTTGGAATAACAACAAACCTAGACTAAGATTTTGCTTGTTGTACCTGCCATATGAAAGAGGGGGGTTTCAACTCCCTAATCTTAAACTTTATTGCTGGTCTGTACAGCGGCATCAGCAATGTTCTGTTTTTCCACTGAGACACCCCCAGTCTGCACACTGAAAAAAGTCTAACATGCAGTCGTTCATTCAATCTAATAAGTGCCATTCAAAACAGAATAAAATCATTGATTTGATTGTGAAACCCTTTCTTTTTGCATTTTAAAATACCACTTTTGATTTGGATGAAACTAAATATCTGTACAAAGGACACAACGCAAAGTTTTTAATTTCTCTCAAAACATATATTTCTTTTCATGTTGAACAGATAATATCTTTAATTTGAGTCAAAGTGATTTGCACTTGAACACGCCCACCAGAAATAGACCGGGACCCATTTTTATTCTGCATGGCTGCTGGAAACATCGTGTCACATCTTTGATTAATTTCATCTGAAAATAAACGTAAGTAAAGCCAAGTGTGTTACAAAAGCTTTTATAATTTGTATTGCCAAAATTGCAGAAAATAACCCCATTTAAGCTGGGTCGACAGCCACCCCTAATTTTTGCATGATTGTAGCTGCTAGCTATAAGCTAGCTAGCTATCCTGCGCAACGTTAGAACTGGTTACCAGAAACCAACCATCACAGTCGGGAATGCAAGTTAGGCAAAAAGCCGTTTTTTACCAGTATACTAACTAGCTAGCGTTACCACGATGCATCGGTGGTGGATACAGCTAGCTAGCATAAGTTCATAGTTCATAACATTCATAGTATAACTCCGTGCTCCGCTTCGTTTGAATTTTTCTGGTGAGCTCGCGGTTTCTAGACACAAGCTTGTGTTTGTGCGCGCACGTTTGTCTCTGTCTCTCTTCATATAAATATCTGTGTGTTATGTGTGTGTACACCGAGCGCAAAAGATAATTATTAATTTGCATGATTTAGAGACAGAAATAACACGCCAGCATATAAGATCAATGACATAAGACTAATTCCTTCAATTGACTTTCAGGCGCGGCTCGGAAAAATGTGCATTTTCTGAAGAAATTTTAATTTTAACAGCAAAAAATTGACCCTATGCCAAATTAGTCGCTAATGGCTGGTCTGTAGACTGTTTGGTAAACCTAAATCAAATTATAGTACTAGCTTTTTATAAGGATGTGTACCGGTATGTCATGTTACGTATTTCTTGGTTTTTCTATGTTATGTGTTTTATAGAGAAGTAACATTATTCTTTTCTTTCTGTATGCTTTCAGAACCACAGATCGCTCCATCCATTCCATGGCTGAAGCATACATTTTCATTTAATCTGAACAGGTATCATTTTGCATTTACACTGCACATCCTTTTTAAACATTTAATAATAATCTAGACCCTCCCTCAACAAGAAAGTCTTTCCTTCCATCATAACTGTCTATGTAATGGAAATATATAGATTTACACACACCTTTGTCAGTTGTGTTATCTATATATTCATATATGTGTATATATAATAAACCCTCCACTCTGGAAGATCTGGAATGACCCTCCACTCATTCACCTTGCTGATGTGTTGAGGACTTGATAAAAGAATACATGGTATGTCCATATCTGTTCTGTCTCTACATGAGATGCAGTCTCTTGATGTAAATTTGACAACTCTGCTATTAAATGCAGTGATTAATGTAGGACAGCAACGATTAATCAACTCATCAAGTTAATATCTTAGGGTTCTGTATTGTTTTCTTTTTTTTCTTGGGCTTTGTGGAACATTTATGAAAATGTTCCACCATTGATTTAATTTAATGATTATGCAATTCACAATCTGATTAGTCAAATAATTGTTCTAATAGTCTGTGACCAAACAACTATCAAAATAGTAGTTTATTATGGTCAAAGATTTATCAGGTGTGCCAGACTTCAGTTCTTCACTTGTACATTTTGTTCCATATTTTACCTCAAGATATCCCAGAAAGATGAAGCTGAGGAAGAGCTGCAGAGTACCACCATGGCACTCTTCGTCTTCAGGGACAACTCAAGCCTCCTACATCAGTCTCGAGACATCGGGATAATCATTGATGGTGTGGAAGTCCTGAATAAGTTGCCTTCTGTGGCAGCTGGAGTGGCAATGGTCTTTGGACTCTGTTATGCTCTTAATATGGAATATCCAAGGGGATTCAGGTTCACCTTTGAGGCTCTTCAAAAGATTATGATGGAGCTTGACTTTAACAAGATGACCTCTAAGATTCGCAAACTTAATTGTGAACTTAACACTGCACAGTAGTGTGTTTGCATGCATGTGTGCATGTGTATGTGCACATGCATGTGCATGTGTGCTTGGTTATTTTGCTTGGTTGGCCTGCAGTGGTATTCTACATTCAAAAATGATAAGAACACCCATTTGAAAGGGAGATTTAAGTTGATTTCATTGATACATGTGTAGATTTTTTTTTTTTACATTGTACAGGCATAGTGCACATATAAACATTTTTGAGTACTTGCAAATTGGTTTAAAAAGAGTTTTTATAATGGTTTTATGCCAGTTTTAGACAGGTTGCAGGTTTTATACTGGTTTTCAAAAGATTGCAGGGTTTGTTTGTTTTTTACTGGTTTTCAAAAGGTTGCAGGTTTTATAAAACAAACATTTCTCTAATCATTTCTGCCGTAGCACTAAATCTGTATATTACTAACCCTCTCTATTGATTATAGTTAAAATGGTTTGGAACAATAAATAATTTTGAAATAATTGGTTGGCCAACTGTCTTGTTTTTTATAGGAAATGCAGAGCATTTTTGAACTGAAATAAAATGAAATGTAAAAAATATAGTTTGAATATATGTAAATCAATTACCTGGCTTCAACACAAACATATTAGTTCATGTTAATTTGGTTCGATGTGAATACATTAGGTTGGTTAAATTTCAATATATTAGCTTGGTTCAATAATTAAAATATGGTTCTATGTAAAAAAATCAATTTGGATCAATGCAAAATTTTAAGTTTCAGTCAAGTCTAGTAATATTGTTTATATCAACATAAAAGTATCAGGTCATATCAAGTGACTCAATTTGGATTCTATGAAGCCAAATATTTTGGATGTGACAATTGGACATCATTTTTTTTAATTTGAATAGGGTTATTCTTTTTACAGTGCATAAAACTGAACAAACATCAGTAACAAACCTTCAATTGAACCTGTATTTATACTCTGCAAGCCCAAAAAATGAAAAATAATCCTTTTTAAAAAAAAAAGCACAGATGATATTTGTTATAGGGCATGTGAGACAGTCTTCTGTCTCTCGTTTTTCACCTATTTGGGGCAACACATGTTTTAAGGCAGGAAGAGCCGATCAGAGTTTCAAAATTCAATTTAATTCAATTCAGTTCAATTCAATGTTATTTATATAGCGCCAAATCGCAACAACAGTTGCCTCAAGGCGCTTTATATTATAAGGTAGACCCTACAAAAAAAAATCATATGACCCCCTATGAGCAAGCGGGAAGGAAAAACTCCCGTTTAACAGGAAGAAACCTCCGACAGAACCAGGCTCAGGGAGGGGAAGGGCCATCTGCTCCGACCATGTTTGCCACCAGTAGGCAGACATGGGGTTAGTATCTTGCCCAAGGATATTTGGCATGCAGCCAGGAGGCAGCCTGGGATCGAACCATCAACCTTCTGATTAGTGGCTGACCTGCTCTGCCACCTGAGCTACAGCCACCCACAACACATGATAAGGAACTCACTACTGATAAGTTGTACAGGAGGCGGACTGGGAAACTGCATGTTTAAAAGCCCAAAGGTAATCAATTAATACAAGGATGAAACTCCTCTGATATAAGTGGTTGATGAGAACTTACATAACCCCAGTCAAACTGAACCACTGGTCCCCTGTCATCCCATATAGCTGTAGTAAATGTTTAGACAGAAAGTTTAACCGTGTATGTAGCTGTCCAATATTACAGCATTACTGGAAATCAATTATATAAACTCTAAGATCATTGGAAAAATGTGCATATTGGATGGAGAGAACTGTGTTTTTAGCTCCAGACAGCTAAAACTGATTGACTCTGGACTCCTGCAGGCCACGCGGTTCATATCTTTGTTTTGGAAGAAAATGGATGTACCCTCAAGTCATATGTAGGTGAAGAAGATGGCATCATGTATTGTATTGGAATGACTTGTATTCATAGCTGGACTGGCCATCGGGCATACCAGGCATTTGCCCGGCGGGCCGCTGGCGTTTTTGGTTTTTATGGGCCGATGGATTTTTTTTTTTTTTTTTTTTTTGGAAGGGTATAAATAATGAAAGGTGCTGGATTGGCCAATTGGTCATGATCGACTCTGGGCTGGACCAATTACAGCCGAGGAGGTCGGATGCACCCTCCCCCTTGTTTAGCAATCTTATAGACGAACTAAAGAAAATGGAGAACAAAAAAAGGAAAGGAGGTGAAGAAAAAATTAGGGCCAAAAAGAAACAAGCCCTTCAGGCAGACGCTGCCAAATGTGTAAAAATAACTGAATTGTTTGGCGGTAGCTATGGCAGAGATTCCACAGATTTAGCAACATCAGCAAGTGGTGGAGGCCAGCAGGTGGATGAGGGAAAGGTGAGGCAGGAGGAGAGCCCCGAGGCGGCCGCCGGTCCGACTGTCAGGTGAACTGAACTTCAGGTAAGAAGTTATGACCTGCAGTCTATCTGGGTCAGATATAAACCAAGTTTAGTTGTAGTTTATTTTCGTTGTGCTGAGTTTTTACAGTCGCTTAGAATAACTCGTACTGCGTACTAGCTAGCATGACGGAGTTTATATACTGCTGGGCGGGTGCTATGAAGTTACTGATAGTGAATTTTATTTTATGCTTATGGTTGGTTTCTCAAACTCTTCAAAATCTTAACAAATTGTGCCAATCCTTACATGTTGCACCAGGCTGATTTATCATCAAAAGTGGAGAAGTCTGTGACAGAGGAGACAGAAGAGCAGCAGAGAGAGATGGAGCAACAGAGAGAGACGGAGCAGCAGGGACATACAGAAGAGCAAGAGAGAGAGTTGGAAGAGCAGGAGAGTGAGAGCCAGGGCATAGATTACTTTGCTCGCCCTGAACCTGCCATATTACAGGCCTTCTTAGATTACCAACCACAGCAGAACAGCAGCAGTGCAGTTGTGATGAGGGTGTTCAGCTGTAAAGATGGCACCAACAGAAGTGGCAAAGAACACCATTTATTGTTCAGCTTTGTGTGTCTGGCATTTGCAAGGCGGACTGACACCAGCACATTTATAACAGGCATGAGTGACTGGCGACATATACATCTGCACACAGAGGAGCATGAAAAGAGCACTACACACCAGACCTGTGCTGAAGCTTTTTTCTCAAGGTGCTCAAAAGGCAACATCAGGAGCTTGTTTGCTGGCAGTCAGCTCACAGAGCACAAGTGAAAAAGAGACGGCAAGTTTTAGAGCGTATAGTGGATGTGATCAAAGTACTTGGGAAGAGGGGACTCAGCTATAGGCATGTGGAGAATGAGGCTGCATACACTTTGGGTGATAACACCATCGATCATGGTAACTTTCTGGAACTGATAGGCAAGTATGATATGTGCCTTGGAGAACATTTGAATGACTGCATTGAAAAAAGCAAGAAGTTGCATCAGACCAGTGGATCAAGAGGTAGAGGATCTCTCATTACCCTACTCTCCAAAACAACTGTTAACTCAGTGATTGATGCACTTGGCCATCTCATTCAAGAGAGCATCGCCAGTGATGTCCAGAAAGCTGGTGTCACAGGCTGGGTCTCTGACCCAGCGCTCTGAGTTCATTTTGTATTTGTCTCATTTTAGATATGTGATTAGTTTGTGTCATTCCTATTTAGCTTTAGTTAAGGAAAGGCAGTTATTATTTATTGTTTCCTTGGTTTCTATGTTTGAGTTCTTGTATCGTTCATCACGTGTTAGGTCTGTTAAGCTTGTGTTGTCATGTCTAGTTTCAGTGTTTCCTGTTTTATTTTGAAGGAGTCGTGTGTTCTTTGTTCATTGTATTTAGTTTCACTTCCCCTGTCCTGTCATTAGGTTCATGTCAGTCAGCTGTTCCTCCATGTGTTCCCACTTCCCCTAATCACCTCCTGTGTATTTAAGTCCTGTGTTTTCAGTGTGTCATTGTCAGATCGTCTGCTTTGTTTGCAAGCCAAGAAGTTGCGTCAAGTTTCCTCATGTCAAGTCCATGTTCCTGTTGTAGGTTTTTAAGTTAATTTAGCTCACCCAGTTTAGTTTATTGTTAGCCTTGCATTTTGCCTTTTGTTTACAGTTATTTTGCCAGCCTCAATAAATGGCTCGTTTTCTGTTATTCAAGTCATGTTTCACATTTTGTTTCCGTCTGCATTTGGGTCCACCCTTCACTCTACACACAGTCAGCCCTGCTGATTGTGACAGCTGGGGTGTTTTCTGTTCAGCTAGACACAACCCAAGACATCACAGGTTATGATCAGTGTTCAGTAATCATCAGGTGTGTTACTGAGGCTGTGCAGGAGAGGCTTGTCTCCATAGTGAGGTGCGAAGCATCCACGGGGCAGTACTTTGTAAACTTGCTTTCTGGAGTTTTAGAGCATCTGAATCTAGACAAGGCCATGTGCATTGGGAATGCAACACATGGTGCTTCAAATATGCAGGGCCAGTACAAAGGCTTTTCAACACTTATGACTGCCCAGTCTCCAACTCATGTGCATGTGTGGTGCTATACACACATACTTAATCTTGTGCTTGCTGACACAACACAAAGTGTCATTGAAAGTGGATCACTCTTTAATTTACTTAATGACATAGCTGTGTTCATCAAGGAGTCCTATCACAGGGTTAATCTGTGGGAGAAGCAAACCCAAGAGACAAGACACAGACGCCTCAGTCCAATAGGTGAGACACGGTGGTGGGCCAAGCATGATGCCCTCCAAAAACTCTTTGGACATTTTGGAAAACCAGATGATGGCCTCTTCGTTGATGTAGTGCTGACGCTGGAAGCCATTGAAAAGAGGGAAAAAGAAAAGCCAGCTGTTCGTGCCAAAGCACGAGGCTTTAAAGAGTGTCTCTTGAAGCATGAAACTGTGTTAACAGCACAGATATTTCTTAGAGTGTTTGAGCAACAACTTCTCTGTCGAAGTACCTCCAGTCAAAGGGGATGGACATTATCTCTGCCCATCGTGTGGTGACTGCCACACAAGATAGCCTCAAAAGTATCGCCAGGGACTTTCCAACTGTGAAGGCAGCTGCAGACACATTTGTGAAACAGACAAATCAAAAACTAGAGGAGAGGGAGAACAACACAGACATGGAAGTGGAGGCTGAACTACCTGAAAAGAGAGCCAAGAAGAGAAAAGGCCAGAGAGATGCCTGAAGATGAGTTGCAAATCAATGCTGAGAAATCATATGAGGTGAAAGTGCACAACATCATCCTGGATACAGTTATTCAAGCAATCCACAGACGATTTGTCATACATGGCCCTCTTCTTGCGGATTTGGCATGGTTGGACCCCAGGAAGTTTAGCCAGGTCAGAACAGTTTCTCTTCCAAGTAATGCATTTCAAAACCTCAGCACCCGTCTACTTAAATTTGACAGCAGGGCTACAGTTAATAATAATAATAATGATAATAATAATAATGGATTGGATTTATATAGCGCTTTTCAAGGCACCCAAAGCGCTTTACAATTCCATTATTCATTCACTCTCACATTCACACACTGGTGGAGGCAGCTACAGTTGTAGCCACAGCTGCCCTGGGGCAGACTGACAGAGGCGAGGCTGCCATATCGCGCCATCGGCCCCTCTGGCCAACACCAGTAGGCGGTAGGGTAAAGTGTCTTGCCCAAGGACACAACGACCAGTACTGTGATCATCTGAGCAAGTCCATCAATTGCCATTCACTGTTCTTTGTCCTTTCACTTGTGTCCTGTTTTTCAGGTTCCCATATAATTTCTTCAGAAGTAAGTACTGTATATGATGCCAGTATTTTCCCATATTTTCTAGATACTGTATTAGTACTGTGTGTAAAATGCCATCAAAAACTCAATTAAGTGTTATTCTTATTCTTCTTTCTCACCTTTCTTTCTCTGTCTCCTTGTTGTGTTAAAAAAATATATTGTGCTACCATGCTGTTTTGTATTGTTTTGGTAAATAAATAGTTTATGAAAATATCACTAAATCTGTCATTTATTAATTTTAATATTAATTAATGATCATGTCTCACCTCTAGTGTTCTTGGTCTTAATTTCAGGTTTCTACCATGTGTTGTAGATAGTTCAGGAGGTTAACTCTACCAAGCAGTCTTTTTGTTTCCGCTATGTACTGTTTAAAATCCAGAATAGGGAGGATGGTGTAGGTTTACGTTCATTAGATTGCCTTGTTGGTATATATGTGTGGCGAGACGGGGTAGAAATAAAATAAATACTCTTCACAGTTTTTCTTTTTTTAAAAGAGACAACACCACCCTGGGAATTCCGCCCAGAGAATACTGGAAATAACACTAAATCACAGAAAAGGCGCCTAGGTTCGCTATACTCAGTCCAGTGTCGAGGTTCAATGATAAACAAATTGACAATTTATTAATAATTATTTAAAACACCAAATAAAAACACAATCATAAATATTCACGTACAAATATGCTTAAAAAGGTATTCAGAGCTGAGGCTTACCAGTGGAGGGGCAGGGATGCCACACACAAACTAAAGAAAGAAAACACACCAACACACAGGTGCAACACACCATTACACTAATAAACTAAACAAGGCGGGTGTGTACACTCAAGGGATCCCACCACCAAGGCACCCTAGTCTCCTCCACGTCGGCACTCCGCATCTGAATAAAAGAAACAAAGAAAATTTTAATATATTACAACAAACTAATGTGTAGCACCGGGGGATAACCCAACTGCAAGACCACACTGGTGATCTACAGCTAGAAAAAGGGCCTCCCACCAGTGGTGTAACAAAAATCCAAACTACAAATCAAAAGCAATAAAACAACATACAATCTGGATAAAACTCTAAAATCTGGAGCAAACGGAATCGCCGTACTGCTCCAACTTGCCGTCACACGACGACAAGTTAACAGTCAATCAATATGCACGCCAGCTGACTCCGATAACCGGCATGCATATGGCCGTTGTCCACGCCGACGTCCACTGTAAAAGCTGACAGCAGCAGGGAAAGAAATCTCACAACGGGAACAGACGGTAAAAGCACAGCAAGGCAAAACAGCAGCACTTCAGTTCGCGTAGCTTGGCGCAAAACTAAGGCCCACACTTCCTGCGAAACATAATAAATAATTACTATAAAAGAACAATAGAAGGCAGAGAGCGTAACAAAAGTTGATTACGTACCAAGTAAGCCGTGTCATAGAACGTAAGCAGAATAGCTCAGAGGAGGCTTCTATAGCTACGACCAGCCGCGATGGAGACTTCAGAAGAGTAACCCGCAAATGATCTCTACCACACCAAGGGGGAAGTCAGGTGACCGAAAAGGAGATCACAGGCAAGCGACCCAGGGACACTCAAATGGCCACTATTTATACCAGCGCCCCCTAAGGTGCCAGGCTGAAAGTGGGTTGGACCGAGGGATAACATTCATCCTGCCACATTCGTATCAGTGTACATCAAAGCAGTTGTTTTCATGCAAAGGCTTTATGGCTTTTCCTATAATGCCCGATGGGCCGGTCTCTAGTCAAAATGCCCGGGCCGATTTTTTGTCTCAGTCCAGCCCTGCTTATATTCTCAGAGGAAAGGGAGCAGATTATAAAAGAAATGTGGTCACATTTAACTGAGATTTCGAGACATTATGAAGGGCATTAATTTAGAAAACGATGCTTGGTGCTAAGTTTTTTTCTAAATCTTATTTTAACTGTACTATCATTTGCTTGTTTTGTAATATAAAAGAACTCAATAAATATATTGTTAACATTTTTAAAAAAAAAAGAATATAATAATATATATATATAATATATAAAATAATAATGTCCACAGATTATTGTAGCTGTAACATGTTGACTCATGTGTGTATCAGCCACTAGATGGCACTGTGTTGCTGCAATGTGTGTAATTCACTCGCGAGCAAGAAGCTGCAGAGGAAATAAAGTGGAATCGGAGCAGAGATTGGTGTGTGCGTGCAGTTAGTAAGAAGCTCGGTATATAGACAAAAACAAAACATGGTGTCAGAGTAGCGGCTTTCTACGCAATCCCTCGCCGTCGGACAGCGCAGACATGGAGGCTTACGGCGTTCCCACACCGCGTATGGATTGGGACTCTAGCAACCTGCCCGAGGCATGGCGGCGTTTCAAGCAGCACGCCGAGCTAATGTTCGCTGGTCCTCTTCGGGGGAAGGAGGAGGCAGATAAATGCAGCTACCTTCTTCTATGGGTCGGTGAGAAAGGACGGGACGTCTACAACACGTGGACACTCACCGCAGACGACTCCCGAAAGCTTCAGACGTACTACGATAAGTACACTGATTACATCATACCGAAAGCTAACCCAATCTACGCCCAATATAAGTTCCATGAAAAGATGCAGGGTGAAAATGAGACATTTGAACAGTTTATTACGGAATTGAAACTGCTTGCTAAAGACTGTGGGTACCCAAATACAGATGAAATGGTCAGGGATCGCATTGTATTTGCCACTAACTCGCCACACGTCCGAGAAAAGCTACTCAGCCAAGGCGCAGAGCTCACGCTAGAGAAAGCTATAGATACAGCACGATCACACGAGCTAGCAAAGCAACAGCTAAAAACTATGGGTCACTCCAGGGGCCAAGAAACTGTGCACGCCATCGGCAGGAAATCGCACAGACAAGAATATCAAACAAGAAGCGTGAGACCAAAAGAACATGCTAATGCAACACTAAAAACGTGCAGCTATTGTGCCAGACAACACAGTAATAAAGACACCTGCCCAGCAAAAGGGAAGCAATGTGCAAAATGCAAGAAAATGAACCATTTTGCGAGAGCATGCAGGTCAAGACTCCCTTCGCAGACAAAAACCCACCTCAAATCAGTACACACTGTGAGAGAGAACATAGAAATGTCAACTATGGACACAGATGAGGACCAAGACTGTTTCTACATTGATAGCATCACCATAGAAAATGAAGGAAGAAATGATGAGCAAGCATATGCAGACATGCAGCTCGGTTCCCCCCCACAGACAGTGAGGTTTAAAGTTGACACTGGGGCGCAAGCAAACACAATTCCAGCTAACATGTTCCAGACACTCTTCCCACATGTGACACTGAAGCCTGTCACACACAAGCTCACAGATTACGGGGGACACTCACTCAGCGTGGAAGGGAAATGCCAGTTAAAATGCAAACACAAAGACAAGACCTGCACGTTGGAATTCCATGTTGTTAACACAAGCGCCCCACCTGTATTAGCAATGAAAGCTTGCCGTGACCTTAACCTGGTAAGGATCGTGATGGCAGTGACGGAGGAAAGAGGCAAGACAACCAACAGTTCACAGGCAATACTAGACGAATATGCAGACGTATTCAAAGGGATAGGAGAATTTCCTGGTGAATGCAGTTTCCATGTAAATCCAGACGTTGCACCCACAGTCAGCCCACCTCGTAGGATTCCCATCGCTCTGCGAGCCCGACTCAAAGACGAGCTCGACAACATGGAAAGGAACCAAATCATATGCAAGGTCACAGATCCTACGGACTGGGTGAATGCACTTGTTGTCGTGGAAAAACCCAAGACGGGCAGACTCAGAGTATGTCTGGACCCCAGACCCCTCAACAAGGCTATACAAAGACCCCATTACCCTCTACCCACCTTAGAGGATGTCACCACAAAACTTGCTGGGGCCAAGTATTTCAGTGTTTTGGACGCCAGATCAGGCTACTGGGCCATTAAGCTAAGCCACGAATCATCTCTGTTAACCACATTTAATACTGTGTTTGGCAGGTACCGCTTCCTTAGGTTGCCATTCGGCATAATCTCAGCTCAGGATGAGTTCCAGCGACGCGTGGACGAGACCTACGAGGGCCTGAGGGGCGTGGCAGCCATTGTGGATGACGTACTGGTCTTCGGAGAAACCAAACAGGAGCATGACGACAATCTGAGGGCCATGCTGCAGCGCAGCAGAGAGAGAGGTGTAAAACTGAACCCTGACAAGTGCACCATCTGCGTCAAAGAGGTCAGTTACTTCGGTCACACATTGTCACACGAAGGGCTGAAACCAGATCCACAAAAAGTAAAAGCAGTCCAAGACATGGCGCCCCCACAGAACAGGGCGGAATTGGAAACAGTGCTGGGGATGGTTAATTATCTAGCAAGATTTGCCCCACACCTGTCAGAGATAAACGCTCCGCTCCGCCAGCTGTTAAAGCAGGACAGTGAGTTTGTATGGGACAAGAACCATGACAGAGCCTTTCAACGAATGAAGGAGCTGATCACTAGAGAACCAGGCCCAGTTCTCTCCTTCTTTGACCCCAAGAAAGCGCTACGACTCCAGGTCGATGCATCCAAAAGTGGCCTCGGTGCTGTGATGCTGCAGGACGGCAAGCCAGTCGCCTACGCATCCAAGTCACTCAACAGCACTGAGCAGAACTATGCCCAAATCGAAAAAGAGCTGTATGCTGTTCTCTTTGGTTGCAAGCGGTTCCACGAGTACATGTACGGTCGACATGTGACCATTGAGTCGGACCACAAGCCACTTGAGTCCATACTCAAAAAAACACTAGCATTAGCACCACCACGGCTACAGAGGATGATACTACAGCTGCAAAAGTACAACATCAGCATCATCCACAAGCCAGGGAAAGACATCCCGGTAGCCGACACACTCTCCCGGAAATCCATAGAGTTCCACGTCGAATCACTATGTGACGGGATGGATGTGCAGATCCACTCAATCCTCAGCAACGTGCCTGTCAGTGATCAGAGACTCTCAGAGATAAGAAACGAAACAGCCCAGGATCCTCAGCTCAACAGCCTGAGAAGGACCACATTGAGTGGGTGGCCAGATAAACGGTCTCAATGTCCGCCTGACATTCAGGAGTTTTGGAACCACAGGGATGAGATCTCACTGATAGACGGGATCATGTTTAAAGGAGAGAAAATGATCATCCCAAAAAGGCTCAGAAAGGACATGATAGAGCGGATTCATTCCAGCCATATGGGTATAGAAAAGAGCAAAAACAGAGCCAGAGACCTTCTGTTTTGGCCAGGCATGGGAAAGCAGATTGAGGAAGCAGTCGGAGCCTGCAGCACATGCCAGGAGAGACAAGCTGCTAACCCCAAGGAACCCCTGTTGTCACATGCAATACCAGAACAACCGTGGCAGGTCATAGCCACCGATCTGTTCACTTGGAACTCGGAAGACTACATCATCATGGTAGATTACTACAGTAGATTCTTCGAGTTGGAAAGACTGCGCAGCTGCACTGCAGAAGCAGTGATCCACAAACTAAAGTCAGCCATGGCTAGGCATGGTATTCCAGAGTCGGTGATTAGTGATAACGGTCCGTGCTATGCTTCAAGTAAGTTTCAACAGTTCGCAAAGTCATGGAGTTTCACCCACACCACTACTAGTCCCCATTACCCACAGAGCAACGGCCTAGCCGAGAAAACAGTCCAGACAGCAAAGACACTTCTGGACAAGGCCAAAGCGGAACATAAGGATCCCTACTTGAGCCTATTAGAATACCGGAACACCCCTGTGGACAACTTAAAGTCGCCTGCACAACTACTCATGAGCCGGAGACTTCGCTCCATCCTCCCTGCAACACCAAAACAGCTGGAACCCCAAGTAGTTTGCCAGCAAACAGTGCGTGAGAGGAGAGAGGTCTGCCAGCAGCGCCAGCAGACTTATTTCAACAAAGCCGCCCGACCTCTGCCTCAACTATGTCCTGGCACACCGGTCCGGTTCCGGCAACAAGACGGTTCCTGGAAACCAGCTGTGGTCACCAGTTGTGCCGACACGTCCAGAAGCTACAACATAACTACAGATACAGGACAAGTTTACCGGCGTAACCGCCGACACCTCCGCGAAAGCAGGAACAGCGTAGGAGGTGAGGAGTTCATTCAACCAACAGGCATCAGCGATGACAGCCCTGTGGTATCTCAGCCCCCGCCTGTGGAGCCCCCTGATAAAGACATTACAACACCTGGATACACGACTCGTTATGGGCGTGTTACCAAACCAAGACAGGTCTTGGACCTGTAATATTGTAAAGAGTGCAGGCGGATCGCTGCCCTAAAAAGAACAAAAAAAACAAAAACAAAAGCTGTTTACATGTTTGTTGTTCCAATGATGTCATTAAATGCATCTGTTTATTATGGTTGTGATGTAGCCAGTATTGAGTCGAATGCTATGTTATCAATGGATGTGCTCAGAATGTTATTCCTGTAATTTCAGTTGCCTTAGGAATTTTTCAAGCCTGAGTTGTGTTGTGTTTTTTTTTTTTTAAGAAGGGAGATGTAACATGTTGACTCATGTGTGTATCAGCCACTAGATGGCACTGTGTTGCTGCAATGTGTGTAATTCACTCGCGAGCAAGAAGCTGCAGAGGAAATAAAGTGGAATCGGAGCAGAGATTGGTGTGTGCGTGCAGTTAGTAAGAAGCTCGGTATATAGACAAAAACAAAACAGTAGCCTATATGTGAAGTGCATCTATGTAACTGTATGGTTTATTAAGAATGTAGTTTAAACTTAACTCAGAAATGTATTTATTCATTTTATTATTTATTTATTTGTTATTTATTTTTAATTTATTAATCTATTAATTTTGCCTTGATGACTCTCAGGTTACTAGAACAAAATTTTCTTAATGAGTAGATTTTTTTTCTTTTAATTCTCCATCATTAAGTTTGACTTCTGATAAATTGCACTACAACTCTATACTGTATTTATTGTATTATCATTTTTACATGTAAATAGTTAGTGTTTGCCCCCTGACCTTTTTGTTTGTTTGTTTTGCATATTTGTCACATTTAAATATTACAGATTGTCAAACGAACTTTAAAACTAGTCAAAGGCTGAGTAAACATATCAGTAAGTGCATATTTCTTTTAATGATGATTTGATTTATTAAGGGAAAAGAGTTGTCCAAAGCGACTAGGCCCTGTGAGGGAAGTAATTAACTACCACAGCATTTCAAAACAAGAACATCATACCAGCAGTAAAACAGTGGTGATGATGTCATGGTCTTTGGTTGCTTTGCTGCTTCAGCCTGCTCTTTACCAGAAATTCCTTTAGAGAATGTGTGGCTATCAGCTCCTGACGGATGCATTATATGGTATCAGTCACTAACAATAATTAGCAGGGCAGTCATGTATTCTACAAACAATGATTAACTACTTTGCTTTAGCTGTACTATAAAGGAGAATTAAAAAATAAATATCACAATTTAAAGTTACAAGGTTAAAGTTAAAATACCATCATCTTCACATTTGCATTCAGAAATGCTTCAGAAACGACATTTAAAAACATTAAACTGGTAAAGTTATTAGTAAACTTACTAACTCCTCGACCCAGACTGGGCACTGAACCTTTTTCCCACTGGGAACCATGGTATCTAAGTTGGAGATAGTAATTTTCATTCTTGCCACTTCTCATTCAGCTTCAAATTGAACAGACCTGATGACAAAGGGGAGCCACCGAGTCCAACACTCACCGTTAATGAGTTATTGCCAGCAATATGAACCAAGCTCTCACTATGGTTGTACAGGAACTGAATGGCCTATAACAACAGGCCAGACGCCTAATGCTCCCAAAGCACCCTCACACTCCTCACAGGAGACCCTGAGAGATCCGGGCTTTTCCAAACCTACAAAGATACACTAGGTACTGGATACATGTTCTAATGAATGCAAACAACTATTTGACTAACATGTGTGTCTCACCGGCTCTTGTTCCATCTCTGTTCTGTCCTCATTCTCCATCTCCCTCTCTGTTCCTCTTTGTGCTAACTAAAAAGCCAAACACCAACATCATCAAATATTTCTAAGCTTTTCAGGGCCGAGTACAATAACCTCAGTTTGATCTGAATTAAGAAGCAGAAAGTTAGCGGCCATCCAGGTCTTTATGTCTTTAAGACATTCCTGCAGTTTAACTCGTTGGTGTGTGTTATCTGGCTTCATGGACAGATAGAGCTGGGTGTCATCTGCATAGCAGTGTAAATTTATGCTATGTCTTCTAATGATGCTGCCTAAGGGAAGCATGTATAATGTAAACAGAATTGGTCCTAGCACTGAATCCTGTGGAACTCCATAATTAACCTCAGTGTGTGAAGAGGACTCTCCATTTACATGCACAAACTGGAGTCTATTAGATAGATATGATACAAACCACTGCAGCACAGTACCTGTAACACCTACAGCATGTTCTAATCGCTCTAATAGGATATTATGGTCAACAGTATCGAATGCTACTGTCACGGTCAGCGATGGCCGTGGAGTTGAGGAAAGTAGGGCCCAAACGCTAGACTCTTATAGTGAAGGACAGTGGATTTATTTATGGTGAGTGGACAAAAACAACAACTATGTCCAGCACTGTAGCTCCCGTGGCGATTCCTCTGTGAATCCCATACCGTGCACGTGTCCATAAACAGTGAAAAAGTGACGACTCCAAAACCCAGTTTCCCCTCGTGACGACACTCCTCGCTCCCGACTCCTGGTGACACAAAACACACACAGCTCAGCAGGAAACACACAGTAGCGATGTCGTTCACATAAACACTCATCAACGGAGGTACTTTACAAGTTTAATATAGAATAATCCCGTGCTGACTGGAGCTCGGCCACCTTCTTAAATAGGATGCTCTTGATGAGGCCACCGGCTGCAGCTGGTGAAGGCTAACGAGCAGCACGTGTGGCAGCTTCCAGTGCGGGAACACTTCCGGTTCGCAGTCCCCCTCAGCAACCCAAAACATCCGGGAGCACACAGGGAGGAGGACAAAAAAGGAGAGAATACCACCAAAAACACACATAATAACAATAATCATAGTCCACACTGCTCAAGGACCCTGGGTCCCTCAGACCCAGGTCCCTGACAGCTGCACTGAGGTCTAGCAAGACAAGCACAGAGATGAGTCCACTGTCAGAGGCCATAAAAAGATCATTTGTAACCTTCACTAAAGCTGTTTCTGTGCTGTGATGAGCTCTGAAACCTGACTGAAACTCTTCAATAAGCCATTCCTCTGCAGATGATCAGTTAGCTGTTTGACAACTACTCTTTCAAGGATGTTTGATATGAAAGGAAGGTTGGAGATTGGCCTATAATTAGCTAAGACTGCTGGGTCTAGAGATGCTTTTTGAGTAAAGGTTTAACTACAGCCAGCTTGAAGGCCTGTGGTACATAGCTGATTATTAGAGATAGGTTGATCATATTTAAGATTGAAGCATTAATTAATGGCAGGACTTCTTTGAGCAGTTTTGTAGGAATGGGGTCTAAAAGACAGGTTGATGGTTTGGAGGAAGTAATTATTGAAGTTAACTCAGAAAGATCAATTGGAGAAAAAGAGTCTAACTTAACATCAATGGTACTAAGAGTAGCTGTAGATAATATTACATCTGTGGGATGATTATTGGTAATTTTTTCTCTAATGATTAAAATTTTATTTGTGAAGAAGTTCATGAAGTCATTACTAGTTAACGTTAAAGGGATGGTTGGCTCAACAGAGCTCTGACTGTTTGTCAGCCTGGCTACAGAGCTGAAGAGAAACCTGGGGTTGTTCTTATTTTCTTCAATCAGTGATGAATAGTAAGATGTTCTGGCTTTGCGGAGGGCTTTCTTATAAAGCAGCAAACTATTTCTCCAGGCTAAATGATGATCCTCTAAATTTGTGACACGCCATTTCCTCTCCAGCTTACGAGTCATCTACTTTAGGCTACGTGTTTGAGAATTATACCACGGAGTCAGGTACTTCTGATTTGAGACCTTAGTTTTCACAGGAGCTACAGTATCCAGAGTTGTACGTAGTGAGGAGACAAAATTATTAACAAGATGATCGACCTCTGTTGGAGTAGCGTTCAGATAGCTGCTCTGCTCTGTGTTGGTACATGGCATTGAAGATGCTAACAGTGGGTGGATTATATTCTTAAACTTAGTTACAGCGCTTTCAGAAAGACATCTACTGTGATGAAGTCTACTCTCCACTGCTGTGTAATCAATTATTGTAAATGTAAATGTTATCAGGAAATGATCAGACAGGAGAGGGTTTTCAGGAAACACTGTTAAATGTTCAGTTTCTATGTCATATGTTAACACAAGATCTAGAGTGCGATTAAAGTGGTGGGTGGGTTCTTTTACATTTTGACAGAAGCCAATTGAGCCTAATAACAGATTAAATGTCATGTTGAGGCTGTCATTTTTAGCATCTACATGGATGGTAAAATCACCCACAATAATTATTTTATCTGAGCTGAGAACTAAATCAGATAAAAAGTCTGAGAAATCAGACAGAAACTCTGTGTCAGGCCCAGGTGGACGATAGATGATAACAAGTAAGACTGGTTTCTGAGTTTTACAGCTGGACAAGGCTAAGCATCAGGCTTTCAAATGAATTGAAGTCTGTCTTGGTCTTTCGTTTCGTTTCGGCTGCACCAGCTACAGGGGCCTGGCTAGCTACGGGTGAATGAAGGGTGCGAAGCAGAGTCTCCAATTCAGTAATCCTGGCCTCCAGAGCTGCAAATATGCTACATGTGTTACAAGTATCACTACTACAAAAGGAGGCCGAGGAGTAACTAAACATCTGACACAATGAGCAGGAAAGTGCAGGAGGGACAGGTGAAGAGGCCATGCTGCTAGCGAGTCGGCTACAACCTAAGCTAAGCTAGCGAAACAGTAAAGACACGGTGAGTGAATACTTTGGCTATAAATTAGGTAGTGGGTACACAGAAAGTGTGCTTCGGATGAAGCACGTGAAGATTATGCTATGAAAAAAGAATGTATCTAAAACTTTTTAATTAAACTGCTAAGCAGATAAGCTACTCAAAAACACCACTGTGTTTGAGCAGGAACAGTAAGTGATGCTCTACCGCAGAGAGAGCGAACACCAAGTGACCTTCTTGTTGCTCCAAACTTCTCCAAGGCTTTTAAGATTGGGGTTAGAGCAGGTCATCTATTAATTAGAAAGTTGGAAGGTTGATCCCCAGCAGCTCAAGTTTTTATGCCAAATATCCTTAGGCAAGAAACTAACCACAAATTGCTCTCTGATACCTCCAGTGGAGTTGGAATGTTAGATAGAAAGCGAATGTATGAATGAGGCATATTGTATAAAGCGCTTTGAGTGCTCAGACAGAGGAAAAAAGCGCAATAATAATAACGAGCCTTAGCATAGTCTTTAGTATTTAGGGTAGTAGCTCATTCTTTATGAATAGAGGCACCATTTCCTCAAAAACACTCATTGGTATAGAAATGCTTAATCATAGAATAACCTGTTAGCCCTGTAAAACCACATCCGCTTAAAGAGTGCCTGGTCCCAGACCACCAAAAAAAGAGAACAATATAGTACCCAAATAGTAAAAACTATGACTATTAAACATTAAGTCTTTCTCTCTTTTAAGTTCTTGTTAGTACATGAATTAATAAATGATAGACATACTGATTTACTCTGCCTTATTGAAACCTGGTTAGAGCAGGATGATTATGTTAGTTTAAATTAATCGACACTCCTGTGTTTAATCTAATTAGACAGAATTAGACTAAGTTTGTTTTTCTCAAATTGTAAAAGAACCCACCACTCTAGATCTTGTTCTGACATATTTAACAGTATTCCCCAAAAACACATCATCCAACATGCAATCAACATGAACCTACATTAAACTACAAGATTAGCATAGCAGTGAAGAAAATGACACAGCATTGATCAAACAACGTTTACATTATTGTATTTTGCACAACTCTGTTGCTTGTGAAGCTCGCACACAAGAATTTCACTCACATGTGCTGTACCAATGTACCTGCACATGTGATGTGACAATAAAAGTGATTTGATTTGATTTGATTTGATTTGACATCTGTTAACGACATCAACCAGTAGTCTGTGAGCACAAAGAAAATCTGCGCCTTTTCACCAAATGTTTTGATGGGGGAGCCATTAGCCGCTGCTAGTAGCTGCACACAGCCCTTAGCTAGCCTCTCAGAACCAGCCGAGGGCAGGAGGGGAGCCAGAGTCAACCAGAAAATGTCTCCCCAAGTGTGAGTCTTCTATGAAGAGCAGCCATTCCTGGGCACGTCTGCTACAGACCACACTGGCGGGCTCATTTCCCTGGGTCTTAAATCTTCACTTTGGCGCTGAAACGTCGTGCCGTGATCCCAGCCACTGTCACTGAGCCAGAGGCCTCTGGGAGAATTAGTGTGGGTGCCAGCCCACACAGAAGCGGACAGTTGTCGGAGATAACCATGTGTGAAGAGGAACTCTATGTCATCCATCCCCAGTAAGCACAGCATGTTCTCCATGAGCTTGAAAGTGGTACCATCACCTAAGCCTGAGAGAGAGGAGTTTCTTTTCTCTGTGTCGGAGTGGGAGTGGCGCCGCAGCAGCAGCGCCTTGAGAGCGGTGTATTTCCTTTGGCCAGGGGAATTCTGGAGGAGGGTCATTGGACAGCGGAGTCCAATGAGGCCACCACATGTTTTTCATGTCTTCAGATAAAATTCCACAAAGAGCAAACTGAGCTTCGACATGCACGAACCATGAAGGAGGGTCGTGAAGCCAAAAGTCCTGTACTTTAACTACCAAAGCAAACGCAGGTGCAGGCAGAGGTGGGAGTCTGGCAGCCACAGATGCTTCTGGGAAAGGGCCGGTTTCCTCTTCAGGCCTCAGCATGTTTGTCTCAGGGGTCACCAATGTGGATGTACGTAAGGATGACACAAGACCTCATCACGTTTTACTCCAACTTTAATTTCAGCTTCACACAACTGAACTCACAAGGCAGAAAACACCTCCTACAACCCAAAAACATTACCCCTCCCTCTTCCCTTATTGCTGGATGTGAGTGGAGTCCCCTGGTGGTCCCACACAAAGCAAACAAAAAAAACTCTCAGACGGAAGTTTTTAGGTCCTGTGACTGTGAATGCAAGCACCACTACATAGTTCTTTCTGCAGTGGAGCTTGATCCAACTAAAAAATACAATATTTAACGTCCATGGCCACAAATTAGTTTGTGGCCAACAGTATTTTACAAACTGCAATCAGACTGTGTTGCAGGTATTTATGCATTTTCATGTAAAAGTGAACAATGGTAAGAACTGGTCCATGAACCTGAATTAAAATTTTTCAATAAGTACCTCTGAGACTGTGCATCATATCCAAATCTGTAAAAACCTAAACTTTTGTCAGAAAGTAAAACTACAGGTGTTAACAGATGTATGTGAGATTGTTAGGTTGTTAAAAGTATACTGAAATATACTTTTAACAACCTAACAATCTCTCTCTAAAACCTACAGAGGTGACTGTGTACAAATAAATGACACCAGAACAAAACTGTTTTTATATTGCAGAAATTCTTCAAGAGTTAAGTTGCTGAAAGTGTTTTGTCACAGTGTGAATGAAGTAAGCTGAGGAACTGGATTTTTCTTCTACACGGCTTGGAAGGCCCTGGTTTGAGCTGGTTTGATCATAACAGCAGTGACTGGGTTTGGAGTGAGAGGTAGACATGGAAGTGGGTGCAAAAGATGTTCAGGGATCTTGGGAATCTTCTGATGGCATTCAGGTGGAGACTGTGGGAAAGCCTGGCAGTTCTCGTTAAGGGCAGCCACAGCAGGAACAAAGGCACGCTGACATTTAGGTCCCATGTTGTGCACCATGGACTGGGTGGAGGAGGTGCCCGAATGGGAACTGCCAGAGCGAGATGAGGAGAGGGAGTTGGGCTTCACTAGTTTGGCTTTGGGAGCTTCTGCATCCTCCCTGAAATGAGAACATAGCTGCATGATTTACTGGCAGGACGAAACTGAAATTGATCATGAAAGTTTAGCTTTAGTAAAGTAGAAAGTATACTTTTAGTAGAAAAGTACCAGTCAAAAGTTTTAAAACACCCCAATTTTTCCAGTTTTTTATTGAAAATTATGAAGTTTACTGTCACATTGCACTCTGTAATGAAGCATAGTACAAATAAGCAACTGGAGTCAAAAGAAAAAATTCATGGAATCAATTTGTAGACCAAAATGTGTTCTAAACCAGCGGTCCCCAACCTTTTTTGCGCCATGGACCAGTTTATGTCCAACAACATTTTCACTGACCGGACTTTAAGGTGTCATGGATAAATTCACCAAAATAAAACCAGTACCGGTACCAAAAAAAGAAGATTTATTCATAACACACGGGAAAAGACGGAGGAGGAGACGGACGAAGGGAAACCAAGTTAATGATAAAAATGATTTTAAAAAAAATAATGATAAAAACCGATAAAAATGCCTAAATTTCACACCCAAGCCTCAAATCTCACCGCCCAGTACCGAAAGACTCACGGGCCAGTACCGCTGTTCTAAACTTTTGACTCACCAGAGTAGCCTCCTTTGGCAGATATAACAGCTGAACACACTCGTGTTATTCTTTCTACAATAGAAATCAAATATTCTCACATATCTGTAGCAGAAGTTCCCATAAGTGTGGACCTTGTAGGCTGCTTTGCTTTCACTCTTCTGTCCAGTTCATCTTAAACCAACTTGATGGGGTTTAAGTCTGGAGACTGTGCTGGACACTCCATGTTTTCAAGTTTTGGGTCATCATCTTGCTGTAGGATGAACTCCCGATCAGCTAGGTCCATACCAGAGGCTACTGCATGGAGCTGCAGAGTGCTGTGGTAGCTGTTTTGGTTCAGGGTGCCTCTCACTTTGTACAAGTCACCGACCCTGGATCCAGCAAAAAGCCCCAGACCGTCACACTTCCTCCTCCGTGTTTTGGTTTTTTGGGGTTTTTTTTTGGATAATTTAATTTTAAATTTTTAAAAATATAAAACAAAAACAAACTTCAAACAAACAAAAACAAACAGGCTCAGATGTGTTACAGAAAAAACAATTAATTCAGACAAACATGCACTTCACAAAACACCACATTTGTATTATGGACATCATGTCTGTTACCCACAACTGAAAGAAAGGAGGAGTGGGGGACTTCCATTCCCTCAGGATTAACCTCTTGGCAGCAATCAAACCCAGTTCCAATGGCCGCTGCACTGTAACCAGGAGTAGCTCTGACGCTGGAGAACATCCAAAAATTACAAGCTCACGTTCAGGCTGTAGAGGTTTCATACATGCCTTGGAATACTGGTCAAATATTGTAAACCAAAAGTCTGTTAATGAGAGAAAAGACCAAAAGGCATGGAACAACGTACCTTCTGCCAATCTACACCTGTCACACATTGGGGAGATAGAAGGATAAATCTTATGCAGTCTGATCTTAAAGTAGTGTAATTGGTGGAGGATTTCAAATTGAATTAATTGGCGTCTACTCTTCAGGGAGCAAGAATGGATTTTAGACAGACACTTACTCCACATAGATTCAGACACCTTCATCCCCGATTCATTCTCCCAGCCTGCCAATCCCAGCAGTATGCACCATGATAGAATCACCAAATAACTGTACAATTTTTGTGATGTCTGGAATCAGGTTGGCTCTTGAGTATTTCGTAGATGCCATGTTCCGACGGTAGAGTTGCAAACTCTTTAAACTTGGATTGGACATATCGCCTGACCTGCAAATGCCTATAAAAATGTGAATGTGGCAGATTATATTTCCCTTTTAGTTGGCCAAAAGGAGAGAATTTGTTATCAATATACATATCCTTAATAGACACTAAACCCTTTTCTCTCCAGCCGTGAAAAATGTTATCTTGCCAAGGAGGCATAAAATCGTGATTAAAACATATTGGTGGCTGTATAGAAGTGTCTGGCAGTGCTAAAAAACTTATAACCTGATTTCTAATAGTTTGTTTTAATACAAAACCCAGACATTTATAAGAATCTAATTTTCCAAGCTTGGTGAATAACATAGGGAACACAGGGAAGAATTGTTCACTGATACGCTTCCATTCTAATCCACAATAGGGGGGTCGATGCCTGGTAATCCAGGGAGTCCTGCTGCCAGAACACTAACACTCTGATATTAGCAGCCCAGTAGTAGTTTTTAAAAATTGGCAGGCCAAGCCCTCCATCTCTCTTGGATTTCTGCAAATGCACTTTAGAGATTCTGGCCCTTTTGCCATTCCAAATATGGGACTGAATGATTGCGTCCAGATCTTTGAAAAAGGCCACTGTATGATAAATGGGAAGATTTTGAAACAAATATAAAAATTTGGGGAGAGAAATCATCTTGATTGAATTGATGCGTCCAAAGATTGACAAGGGCAGTGTTTTCCAATATTCAATGCTTTGCTTTAGCCCTGACACATACTCAGTGAAATTCAATTTAAATAATAATTTGAGATCTCTAGGTATGGTCAGGCCAAGGTAGGGTCGAGGATTCTTAACTACTTTAAATGGATCTTGCAGCATAAATTCTGGCGAGCTATTGTTGGAAAGAGGCATAAACTCACTCTTTGATCAGTTGATGATAGTTTACCGAAAGGTGATCAAGCTGAGGAGCAAAGGAACTGATTGTTCAGCACATTGGTTCTGTGTAAATCAATTTCACCCAAGAAATGAAAGATTCACCAAATCCAAATCTGACTCAAACATGTAAGGCCACTCGACCTGATGTGCATCCAGGGCCAAAACAGAGGCTCCCTTACAATTTTTATAGTCGGAAACAATTATATTGAGTAATCGCCTAATGTCAAAAAAGGAAAGTCTACCAGGGATGAACCCCGTCTGCTCAGGATGAATAATGGATGCCAAATGTTTATTTAATCTAGTAGCCAAGATTTTTGTAATTTTCTTACTACTAAAATTTTGAAGCGCTATTGGCCTAAAATTAGCAGGGTTAGTCCCATCTCTTCACTTTTTCAAACGGAGAGCAATATTGGTTTTGCACAAAGTTTTAGGCAATTTTCCTTCATTTTTTGAGTTGCGCAGCATCCTAAGCACAAGTGGTGGAAGAATGTTGCAAAATTTCTTATAGAACTCTGAACTGTAACCGTCGGGTCCCACTGTTTTGCCATTAGGGAATGAATTTATAGCCTGGACAACCTCCTGAAGACTAAACTCAGAATCGAGATAATCCCGGTCAGAGCTCCTCAGTTTAGGTAGTGGGAGAGAGTTGAAGAAACCATTAAGATCGGATTGCAAGACATTATGCTTAAGAGAATATAAATCACTATAGACCTCACTGAAACAACAGTTTATATCAATAGGGTTAGTTAGCAGAGTTCCTGTTTTAGATTTGATGCCGCATATTGCTCTTGAACACCCTTAGGCTGTCGTGCTAGCAATGTACCAGGTTTATCCCCAAACTCAAAGTGCTTTTGTCGCAAAATCCAGAGTAAATTGCTGACTAGGCCACTCATAATGCCATTATATTAATATTTTAATTTCAGTATCTCTTTATAATCCATAGACGATTTAGAGGTTTGATACATTCTTTCCAGGACAGGAAAGCTATTGATTTCCGACAGACGTTTCTCTCTTTCTCTTTTAAGAGCTGAAGTGTAAGAAATTATCGCACCCCTCAAAACAGTCTTCAGTGCTTCCCATAAAGTACAGGGTGGGCCATTTATATGGATACACCGTAATAACATGGGAATGGTTGTGAGGGGGCAAACTCCTCAAGATGGGTGGTGACCATGGTGGCCATTTAGAAGTCGGCCATCTTGGATACAACTTTTGTTTTTTCAATAGGAAGAGGGCCATGTGACACATCAAACTTATTGGTAATGTCACAAGAAAAACAATGGTGTGCTAGTCACGTGGATGATGTATCTAAGAAGGGGTCAAGATAACAGTTAAGGTCTCCAGCCACTATTATATTAGAATCGTTGTTATTAGTGATGGGATTTCCGGCTCTTTTTAGAGAACCGGCTCTTTCGGCTCCCAACCCGCTCTTCAGGTTGTTTTGTTGCTTTAATTAATTTATTATTAACAAAAATATAAAAGATAAAAAAATCTATAAATATATAAATGCACAAAAGGAATTATTAACAGAGGTGTGGACTCGAGTCACATGACTTGGACTCGAGTCAGACTCGAGTCATTAATTTTATGACTTTAGACTTGACTTGAAAAAATGTTCTAAGACTTGTGACTTGACTTGGACTTTTACACCAATGACCTGGGACTTGAATTGGACTTGAACCGGTTTACTTGAAAAGACTTGATATTTTACCCCAAATATAAAATTTAACATGCATATTATATAGAGATTGAAAAATGTGACGTCATTCACGGGTAGAACCGCAAAGGATTCTGGGAACTCGTGGCAAGAGGTACTAGCGCACGCAGGCTTTCAATTGAAATCAGTTATACAGCGATAAAAAGAAACACAAAAATGTCAAGAAGCTGTTGTAGTATTAACTGCAATAGCCGGTCGCATGACAGCCACGGAAAGCCGACGGGTAAAGAGATCGGTTGTTATCGGATTACGTCGTTGAAGAGAAATTGTTCGAGCCATGTTTCCAAAGTAACAAAGAGGCGACTGGATTGCAGCCATTCAAATATCAAATATAACGTCCCAGAACACTCCAGCTCACAGGTTAGTCTGCTCCAAGCATTTCCACAAAGGTCAGTCTGCTGTTGTAGTTAATGCGTCATTTTCATAACATAATTGGTGATATAGGTTACAAGCAAGTCTGGCGCTGAACAGAAATTGTCGCGCTATGCTCCTTTGTTTATTGTGCATAAATAGTGAATTGTCCTGACACAATATTGCGTTTCGCTTCTGTTATTATGGTACATTGACAAAAACATATACTTTTATTCACAGGATAAAACAGTTGTTTTGTAACACTAATTGCCCAGTGCGATTACAGCATACAGTATTATTGTCACTGCTACATTTCTGTGATGCGTACCAGAAATTATTTCCACTACTAATTAATTACCATTGAGCTCAAAGGTTATATTAATAAACGGTTAAGGAATGTGTATTTATGACGACGATTTGTGAGACTGGTAAACTTATGATATGTACGATGGTCTTTCGTTCTACACTGTGCATTTCAAGGTCCTGTACCCATCCGTCGGTAAACTGTACCTGGGCTTGTTGCAGTGACCTGAAGTTACTAAACTTCATGAGTGTATGCACTCACTCCAAGAACCGTATAATTATAAATATGCATATAAATATGCTACGATGAGATAGCTGACTTCATCTAACTAGCAAATGTTGTCCAGGCTACGTTGGTGATGCAGTTTTTTTTAAATGTGTATGATATTTTTGTCATGCGATTTTAAAGCCGGTCCTACAAGCGCATCCAAGAATAACATGCAGCTTATCTCAGAACTGTTGGTGAAAATTATTCTTGGAGCTAGGTTTAATTGAGCTGCATTTTAAAGAGGTGCAATTTCACAATTTGTGTATATTTTCTAAGTTCACTATTTTGTCATGTGTTGAGAAAAACACAGATTTAAAAATTACATGGTCTAATATTTACATTTAGCATATAACTGCAACATGCTTTTTTCGGGGTTTTTTTAAAGACTCGAAAGGACTTGAAATTCAAAATTTCAGACTTGTGACTTTACTTGGACTTTTACACCAGTGACTTGAGACTCGACTCTGACTTGCCTGACATTACTTGAGACTTGACTTGAGACTTGAGGATAAAGACTTGAGACTTACTTGAGACTTGCAAAACAATGACTTGGTCCCACCTCTGATTATTAATGTAAAAAAAAAAAAACAAAACGTGGTTTTATTTATATATGTTTATATATAAATATATACGGTGGCCCCAAGAGACAAAGCACGTACAAACTCCAAAACACATTTCTAGCGTTAACTGAACTTCCAAAACAGAGCTACCTGGATCACTTAAATTACACAATTGAAAGCATATGTGTATTGTTTGTGTGTTTGCACACAAGCACTCAGATACATTCAAATAATTTAAGAAAAAAACATTCATTTACCTGTTACTACCACACACCAAATCTGGTCGTTGGTACTTCCTGCCTTGTAAATATACTCATATTTATTCATTCCACATAAAATGTAATAAATAAATCATATTATACAAAAACCAACTATTCACATTTCAACTTTTATCTATTTAAATTTTCAGCTTTTACCTTTTAAACAAATTTAAAGTGAAACAACACAAAACACTGCAAACCACAACACAATTAAATATAAATTAAAATATGAAAACAAAAAAGATGCACATTCTCTGTCATATGGGCCTGCATGAATAAACTTTCTGAATCCTTTATCATCCGTTTCATCCGGGCATTGTGATTCCTTTAAGTGAGGTTCACAATTTGCCCAGCAGCCTCGGTTTGGTTTACTAGGGGATAGATGCATGTCATTTTTGGGAGCAGCGGGGTGGGCAGGTGATAGGCGCTGGGGTATTGTTTTGTTTTGTGGCTTAGATGCGTGTATTCTATTTGTATTCTATTGCACTTACTTAACTAATATAATTATATAACTATGATACATTACCAGATGATCTTACTGAACTATGTGCTTTCTGGAAAAGCTGATCGGCGCCAGTTTGTATGCAAACTGTGGATTGACAGTTAGCATACAGATAAAGAAAACAAAACATTTTTTAAAAAGTCAGAAATTAGGAGCAACACAGTGCAGTCTGTTTGATAGTCCACAGCGTGAGGCACAACACAAACTAAAAGCTCGCTCACCTTATTAGACAAAAAGAGAGAAAAAAGAAGAAAAAAGAAGACATGCAATCACAGCTGATACGCAAGTTACTCCTTCTCTGTAGCACTATAGTTCTAACGCTGGCGAGCCACCTCTGCTTGTTCTGGATCATTGAAAACCTCCGGAATATCCTCATCTTTCTAGTGCACACACAGCTTTGTTGGGTACCATAGCTGGAATTTAATTCCATCTTCTCTCAGGGCTTGCATCACATTCCGGAAGGAACAGTGCTAGCTCATTACTTCGCTGGTGTAGTCTGGGAAGATCAGAACTTTATTCCCCTTGTACTCCATCGGTTGCATCCTGGCGAGGCATAGAATAAGCTCTTTCGTCTGAAAGTGATGTATTCGGGCGATGGTGGTATGCGGTTTCTCTCCCGCTGCCAGCCTAGGCCATAGGGATCGATGAGCGTGGTCGACCTTAAGTGGATGTGGGAAGTGTTGCTTACCCAATAATTCGGGGATGAGGTTGGAAATAAACTCTTTCGGACTCCCTATCTTCTGAGCGCTGTTTTATGCCAACAATTTTTATATTAAGTCTCCGAGTACAGGCCTCCAAGTCCAATAGTTTGGGTTGAATCTTTACAAGCTTTGCCAGGTCCTCGCATTTGGCTTCAAGCGTTCCCATTCGCTATTCCCGGGGCATTGACCGCTAATTTCCTGACCTTCCATGCGGTTCTGTAAGTCAGTCTGTATGGATAGCACCAACTGGAACTTGGCCTCAAAAGCATCAAACTGCTCATCAAGTTTTTCCAGGATTGATTCAGATATTGTCTTACATGTTTCCTGGCATATCTTATACATTTCACTCTTGTCATCCGGAGTGACAACTTTAGGCTCAGCCAAAGCCCTGCTGGTGCAACTATCATTAGCATCAAGCTCGATGCTCGACCATTTGTCGATAGTCTTATTCTTGCCTAGGTTCGAGGCTTTCTTTGGCGGAGACATTTCAGATATGCTGGGCAACGATTAAGCCAAAGGTACAAATCGATTATTTCAGCTCCTGAATGGTTTTATCGTGGTATCTTGCGTTTTGTGGAAACTGGGGTGTTTCTGAGTGTCTTTGATGGTAAAGGAAACTGTACTCACTGACACCTTGACTTTATTTGCAGTTTCTTTGTAGGACAGACCTACATTTATAAATGTTATGATGGTCTGTCTCTCTTCCATTGTTAATTCCATTTTTCTCACCATTTCTGTACAACACACTACTTTCTGCAGTACAGTACTGTTCAAGTGATGCTCACGAGGGTACATCAGTGTGCTCAAACACTGCTTTTATGCAGACAGAGGGAGCTGGAAGTAATCCAGAGAAGTTGGAACACCTGTAGGAATTAGTAGCACCAGCTTTCAAGGCTGGATCAACCTCCACTGTTGCAGAACAGATTTAAATTGTTAAAACCATGTTGTGTTCCCTGAAAAAGGCAATTTTTCTGAAATGTACATTATTTTTTAGTGTTGGGTAACCTTACCTTTTTTTAAACCTCTGGCAGTTCAACACTTACCTTTGTACCATTGCAAGCTATTCATTGGATTTGAACGACTTGAATTGCAATAAATAACTGGAAGGATTAGAGTGTTCTAAGTCTTCTGATCAGTAGTGAATACTTTCAACTTTCTTGTTCTGTAACTGGTTAATTAATAGAAAAATTCCACAACAGTCTGAATTATTGCAATTCAAACTAATACAATCACTTTGTGTAAAAAGTGAGAAAAAGTAACTGCTGTTATAACCAATACAGCCATAAATTGAAACTATCATTTTGGGATTCATCTATTTGAAGTTTTTATTTCATGCAGAAACATTGATGGATCAGAAAGGCAGTCCTACAGGTATACAGGTTATACATATATTTCAGTGATTCTGGTAATGAGATGGCTGAAACGATGAAATGAATGATTGTATAACATGCAGCAATTATATTAATATATTGAATAAAACTGTAAAAGTAAAGTTTTTTGTCATGGGTAGTTATCATGTGCAAAGAAATATTCTAGGCATTGTCTACCTGATTTCATTGGGCGTCTCCTCCTCTTCATTTTTTTCCATGTCCTTTTTGCAGAATACCAACCAGATGATGAGTAAGATAAGCAGAATGGCGAAGGACACACCAACCACTACACCTGCTACCACACCAATTCCCTTCACATCTACCAAAAATAACAAAAAATATTGATGTAAGACACACTATTATGCTACAACCACCAATGCATCAAATTCACCATTGCTATTTTTCAGTTGCATGCAAGTTTCAGTAAAATACTTGTCTCCCCGTCTTTATCATTTTCAGAAACCTATATAACACACCCCAGTATTATAAAAGCTAAAGCCAGATTAAAAAAAAAACCAATTTATCCCTTCAGCTATTATATATTATAGCTATAATATAAAATAATTGAACCTTGAAAATCAATACATTTTAAAATTGTTTTAAATAATGCTATTCCCGAAGTTCCAAGTTGTCGACTATAGTATTGTGAGAAAGTCTTGAGTCATCACTTTTTATTTATTGAAAAGTTGGAAATATGTTCAGTGATTTACTGAAGTATGTGCAAATATAAATGCAAATACTTATTCTAAGAGGTGGTTGTGGCTCAGGAGGAAGAGTGCATTGTCTACCAATTGGAAAGTTTGTAGTTTGTTAAAGGCCTGCCACCTCTTTTGTCTTCCACTTGTCCAGTTTCCCTCAAATTATTTTAAAGACACACAGCACACCATATTGAGCTGTAACAGATTTTTGGCTGTCTTTTTAAATCACCTTGTTGTTGATTCAAGGTGTGTTTTGCACCAGGCTGCTAGTAACAAGGTGTCTAAAGATTCCATTTAAAATGGGTTCTTTGATAAATTGTTTGGCTGGCACTGGTTCTGTCACGGTCCCCGTGTCTCTCTGGCTGGCTCACGCTGGCTACAGGTTTTGTTGTTGTTGTTCTTTTTTGTTTTTGTTTTCTTTGTCTCTCCTCCTCCTCTCTGCCTGGGTGGAGCTCGTTATGGGCTCTCGCTCTTGGCCCACGCACCTGTGTGATTGTCTCCACCTGCTGCTGATCTGGCTGATTTCCCCAGCTGCTATTTAAGGCAGTGGCACAGAGCAGCTCACCGCTGGAACGTTGAACCTTCTGAGTTCGTGCTCTCGGCATTATCAAAAGAATCCCGTGTGTATTTTGTAAGTATTTGTATACTTGAATGATTCAAGCATAAAACACAAAGGCTTAAAAAATATTAAACAGATATGCTCTCTTCCATTTGCACAATATCTAAAATTAGAAAAATCCAGTCTTAAAATGATGCTAAAAATCCTGTTCATCCAGTTAATCTTCTAGACTGGATCACTTTAGTTCATTATTATCAGGTTGTTCTAAAAACTGACTGAAAAGCCGTCACTTGATCCAAAATGCTGCAGCAGGAGTACTGACAGCGACTAGAAAGAGAGAGCAGATTTCTCCTATATTGTCTGATGAGCTTGGAAAAGAACGAACCTGGACTTTTTAAAGTTTCTTGAAGACACTTCACCTCTCATCTGAAAGCTTCTTCAGTTCTAAAACCAAATGGTGGAAAGTCTCAGATATTTAAACCCTAGTGGGGGTTGTCCATTAAGAAGGTCGATGTGCCTTGTCACATGAGCCAAGATGTTAAAAAAGCTGTAAGTCATTAACAGCAGAGTTCATCAGCAGAACAAACCTTCCCTCACCCTATATCATGTGACCCATTGAGATCAACTGACGCAAGATGTAAGTACGGCTTGAGGCACCTTGGGAAAGGGATCTCAAAACTGCATTGTAGGTGGCAAGCAGTTGGTGTGATAAGCCACCTCCTCTGTTGAAAGATGGCTGTTCACAGTGGACATAGAAGGCCTCTTTCACTTCTCTGTCAAACTATCTGTCTTGTCTGTCTAAAATGTGAACACTGACATCCTTGAAAGAGTGATCTTTATCCTTTAGATCGGGGTGTCCAAATCCAGGCCTCGAGGGACGGTGTCCTGCAGGTTTTAGATCTCACCCTGGATCAACACTCCTGAATCAAATGATTAGTTCATTACCAGGCCTCAGGGGAACTTCAAGACATGTTGAGGAGGTCATTTCAATCAGATCTCACAGGTATAGGAATGCTTGGCACTATACAAGGCTTAAAGTACACTAGTAATGTTCCTTAGGAACTCAGTGCACTGGAAGACAATACTGGAGACCAGAGATGGGCAGTAACACATAATCCAATTACTTTTTAATGTAAGGGATTGCTATTGCAAAAAGGTAATTAGATTACTGTTACTTTCCAACGTCCATGGCACCAACAGACACATGTGTAGATCAAGAATAGAAAACATGGGGCGCGGGATAGAGCAGCACCATGCAGCATTTAATGTTGGGAAATACTGACATTACTTTGAGTTTGACTCTTTAAAAAGTGACTAAGTAACTAATTACTTTATTCAAGTAATTTGAACAACACTGCTGGAGACCAACTCCAGGCTACTGCACAAGCCACTGTCAAGCGTGTAATATACGTAGGACAAATATGTCCCACAGATGACAGTGCTGACTCAATGTCAGAGGGAGGACTGGGAGAGTAGTTTATGTCCTGTGCCAGAACATTTCCCATGTGGCCACTGAGGGTTTTTATTATGTTCAAATCAAAAGAGCTGCATTGCTAGTGGTATGAGGAAAAGAATGGATTGGTACAGCAGATCCGGGAAAGTACTGACAAGCACTTAAGTTGTTCCAGGTTTTCTCACAATATTCATATTCATAATGGATGAAATTCATTTTTTACCTCAAATACCTACACACAATATCTCATGATGTTTCTGCCCATAGTTATTCCCTCATTGTCTTCAGTTGTGTTTTGATCCCTGTCTGCTCCAGTCTGCATGCCAAATGTCGTTGGGCAAGATACTAACCCCATGTTGCTCTCCGAAGTAGGATTTAGATAGAAAGCATTTACATAGAAAGAGCATAGAAAAGCACTGTATAAGAATAAGTCCATTTGCATTACATTAAAGTTTGAGGGAGGCTTTGTCACACCAAAGCCCCAGCCAATCTAAATTTAAACCACTAATGCAAGGTGATAGGGTGAACCAATGCACCACCTTTCCACTCAGAATCAACAAAAAAACACTATCATATATGGAGTCTAGTGTTAATTGATGGATCTGATCAATAATGAGTGTAGAAAGCCCCTTCAAGTGTGAGTTTACAATGCAATGTATTATTTTGAACTATAGAGAAAAGACTGTCTTCCCATCCACTTCAACAAATTTCATCCACATTTTTGCTAAAAGAAAAATGATCAATGATTTTAGGAAAATAACTGAGATTCCACTTAAGAAGCAGTGAACTTAAGGTTGAGAAGCACAGACAGACCACAAATTTTGAGAGATGTTGTGATCTGCAATTTAAAAGAATGTCACGTTCACCTACAGTTTCACTATAACACTTCAGGCAGTGTGTATGAAAATAATTTGCAGATGAGCTCTACAATGACATGAAGAGGGGATTTTATTCTGCAAATCAAAAGCAGCAATTGTTAACTTATTCAGTGTTCAAAAAAAGTTCTTCACTCACAGTGTATCTTGACTTCCACTGTGCAGCTCTCTTCTCCCACATCATTGCTGGCTGTGCATTTGTAGAGTCCGGCATCGTCCTTGGTCAAATTCCTCAGTGCCACAATCTCTGGGGTTTTGAAATCTGATGTACCAAGAATGACAAGACAGCATCTAAGAGTGCACTACTGTTTTATGGTGTTGTTTGAAAAAGAGTTGATTTCTATTGAAATAAATGTACCTAAAGATGAGTTAACATAAAGAAATAGCCATAGCCTTTGTACAAATCTTTGCTGTTTTTAAAAAGTAAATACTTTTGACAGATTCTTTATGCAAGCTAAATGTACTTGAAAAAGATAAAAGGAGAACAGAATAACTTAGATTAGTCAGAAGTCTTCATTTATTTAAGAGCTGAAACATGACTATGCAGTAAAACGAGTATGTAATCAGTTCTGTTTGTTTGTCTTTATGTTAGCATGCACAGCATCTAGTGTCCACAGTTTAGCATTTTTCAGATTTGGCATCATGGTGGATTTTTTTTGAAAATTGGTTGAAGGTCAGTAACACCAAATGTGAAAATCATTAAACAGTTTATATTACCTGCAATTTTTTATAGATCATCTTCAAATTCCAGAACAATACACTTGACCTTGGGGGACGTGAGTACCGAGGTTGGATAAACAAAGGTCAAAGTTGACCAGATCGAGGTATATATATTTTGGGCATGGAGAGAGCTGTACAACACACTTTTTATGTTTTCATTATGATGCCCTACCACATCACAATGATGTGTGTGTTTTGTTCTTTTTTGCTTCGTTTCAAGGTTAAAATTTTTGTTTTAAAAAGCCCTAGGTACATCTGACAGACTTACCTATCAGTGTCAGTGGAGGCAGCTTGTCTACATATTTGCCTTCGTCCAGTACTTTTTCCCATTTGTAATGGATAGGATCAGAGCCATCAGCGGACTTGCAGCTCATCTTAACATCACTGCCTTCCAAGAATTTGCCCTCCATCCAGCACTGTGGCTCAGATGGCTTCACTGTGGACATACAGTCAGACAGACACACAGACATTCTCAAAATGCTGTTGAGTCATGTGGCAGGGTGTGGTTTGTGGCTCAGCTGCAGGGGAGGGGTGGAGCAGAGGGTTCAGGGTGCGGAGTCAGCCTCAGGTGTGAGGCTGACTCAAACCTGAGCTCCATCATCTAGTCATGCCTCCTCGATAAAAGATGTGCTGGGACCTGAGGTGGGACCTAGGGCTACAAGCAGGGCAGATGAAAAGTTGTCCAGTTAAAAACAGTGCAAATAAAAACGTGTGCAACTGCAAACGCTGTTGGCGGGTACATCATTTCCACAGTGGTGCCAAAACCCAGCGCCTCCACTGGCAGAACCAAGACCGGCCCAGCCAGTGGAGGCGCTGGCCTGGATGGTGGGTGAGCTGGTGGGTATGCAGTAGGAGCAGGAGGTGGTGTTTAGCCACCAGCTGGAACAACTGCAGGACCAATCTGAGCACTGGATGGGGCTTTTGGGAAGTCTGGTAGCTTGGGCTGGCCCCCGCCAGTGTCCCTCTACTGTATGGGGGAGGGAGACGACCCCCCCCCCACGCCTTCCTGGAGGTCTTGCGGGCCATGGCGGTTGTGTACCATTGGTTGGAGGAGGAGTAAGTGCTGATTCTGCTCCCGCTGCTGTCTGGCAAAGCCCATGCAGTGGCTCTCAGCCTGCCCGCGTGTGAGCAGCAGCTTTGCAGATGTCCAACAGGGCCTTGTACCACAGGACTATCGCTGGCGGTTCTGGGAGGGTCGGATGGGGCCGAAGGACTAGCCTTTCCCCTACGCTAGTCAACTCAGCGAGGCTGTGGCTGTAACCCAGGTCCGCT
Source organism: Simochromis diagramma (assembly GCF_900408965.1). Lineage (NCBI taxonomy): Eukaryota > Metazoa > Chordata > Actinopteri > Cichliformes > Cichlidae > Simochromis > Simochromis diagramma. The sequence continues at coordinate 216,267 of NW_024386890.1, forward strand.
CAAGGGGAGGCTCACATCATGGAGCAGGAGATCCTGGAACTGTTCATTGCGGGCTGCCCATGGAGACCACAGGATGGATCTGCTGCCATCGCCCAGGCAGCTTGGGCGCCTCGATTTATCTCTGCACAACTGGGGGAGGCGGCAGGGCAGCCCCCTATGCCACCTAGTAGCTGGCCTGGCTCAAATAAACCCATCTAAAAACAAAATTGATCAGTTTTTGGACAACATAACTCCTCCAAAATTATTAGACACTCAAGCAATGGCACTGGATTCGCCACTGACACCAGGTGAACTCCAGGAAGCCCTGATAAGTATGCCCAATAATAAGGCTCCAGGTCCAGACGGCTTTCCTGCAGAATTCTACAAAGAATTCTGGACGATTCTAGCACCATTTTTTTTGCAGAACGTTGTTGGAAATCAAAGAAAAGGGCAGACTTCCATCAAATATGAATTCTGCAAACATTAATCTCCTGCTAAAACCAGGCAAAGACCCTGTATATCCCTCAAGCTATCGTCCAATATCCCTTATACATGTAGACCTTAAAATAATCTGCAAAGCTCTCTCAAAGAGACTAGAGAAAATGACCCCCCTCTTAATTCATCCTGACTAAACTGGTTTCATAAAAGGTAGGCACTCATCAACAAATACAGGTAGATTACTTAATTTGATAGACTACTCATACAGTAAAAACATCGAAACTACAACATTTTCTTTAGATGCAGAGAAAGCGTTTGACAGAGTTAACTGGAAATTTCTATTTGCAACTTTACACAAATTTGGTTTTGGATCCTCTTTCATTAACTGGTTAAAAATATTATACAATTCCCCAACAGCTTGTGTCAAAACAAATGACCAAACATCCTCCAGCTTCTGTCTCCTGAGGGGCACCAGGCAGGAATGCCCACTCTCCCCTTCACTGTTTACAATTTTTATTGAACCACTAGCAGCAGCAATTAGACAGAATACAGTAATTAAGGGCATAAAATACAAGAACGTGGAACATAAAGTCAGCCTTTATGCGGATGATGTGTTACTTTTTCTCCAAAATTCACAAACCAATATCTCTGGTGTGATTGAATCTACAGTCCTTCCGATAAATTGCTCCTTCCATAATTCTTCTTCTACACCACTGCAATCTGGAAATATAAAATATTTAGGTATTAATGTTTCTCCCAAGCTTGCAGATCTAACTAAATTAAACCATATCCCACTTTTAAAGAAGGTAGAAGGTGATCTGGCTAGATGGAAATTTCTACCCATATCACTCATGGGAAGGGTTGCCGCTATAAAAATGATGGCCTTACCAAAAATAAATTATTTATTCTCAATGATCCCAACTAAACCACCACGAGATTGGTTCAGATCCCTAGATTCATACATGTCCAAATTCCTTTGGAAAAATAAACCCCCACGTATAAGCTTAAAAACACTACAAAAGACCAAGGATAAAGGAGGATTAGAACTACCTAACTTTCAGCACTACTTCTTAGCCAACAGGCTTCAGTTTATCTCAGGATGGCTAAAACATACCCTCTTAGATGAACCTTGGCTAGATGTAGAACAAGCACTTTGCAATAATCTAGAGATTTCAGACCTACCATTTATCAGCTCAAACATCCAACAACATGAATGCTTCAAAAGCGTCAACATCAGCTCTTCTATGACAGCATGGTGGGAGTTTCTAAAATTGACGGAGTCTTCATTAATCCCATGCAAACGTACACCTATCTGGAACAACCCTGACATATTACAAAACAATAATATGATCAACTTTCCAGATTGGTGTTGTAAAGGAATCAAATACTTGGAACATATATTAGAAGGAACAGAATTTATTCCATTTGACAGACTAGTTACACAATATAGGATCAACAAGAAAAGATTTTTAGAATATCAACAAATTAAATCCATAGTAAAAAAGAAATTTAAACCGGGTCAAGTTGAACTACAAACACCACCAAGTGTGGTTCAATTTCTTACTCTTAAAACCCCCAAATTACTATCCAAAATATACAGAATGCTTTCTAAAACAGATGAATCAATATCACTTCCTATTGCAAAATGGGAAGCGGATTTATCAGTTAACTTAGACCAAAACTTCTGGTCTCAGATTTGCTTAAAAACTTTTCATTTAATTAGAAATCCCAGTCTTCAATTAATTCAATACAAAATACTACATAGAGTGCACTATACAGGTCATCGGATGTTCAAGGTGGGCTTTATGTCTATCAACAACTGCTCACACTGCCAAACCAATTCACCGGACAATTATATCCACGCTCTTTGGTTCTGTCCACCAGTTCAGAAGTTTTGGCGCGAGATATGTGAAGACTTATCAAAGTGTCTGAAATGTAACATTCCAACTTCCCCTTTAGTGTGTTTGTTGGGCAGCTTAGATAATGTCACTACAGATAAGAATATGGCCCATATGGTTTTCACTGCCCTATGCATAGCCAAGAAAACAGTCCTCATGAACTGGAAAAATAAAAATGATCTTAATTCTAACCAATATAGAATTTATCTAATAGATTACATTAGTCTTGATACAGCCTCTGCCACCACAATAGATCAATTGCTCTGGGCTCCTTTGATCAGCTCCATCACCTAGTGGGGGTGGGGGGTCATAGTTTGATCCCACCTTTGCTGTTGTGATTGGTGTGGGGGTAGGGACAGGCTTAGGGCGTTGGGGGATTCCCCAGGAGCATCTTCCTTGGAGGGCTCAACCTGGGGTTGCGGCCATGGCCTATTAAGGGCTCGGTTGGCTCTTAGGTGACGGTTTCCTCGTGGCTGCGTGCAGTGGGGCTAGGGGAGGGTCTGTGCTGACGGACGTGGGTTACTGACCTGGTAGCCTGGCTGCCCCTGGGTGGGTCCGGGACGGGTGTGGGGTTCTTGGGGTGCTCCGTCTCCTGGCTGGGGCCCTGGCTGGGCCTTGGGGGCTTGGGTCCTGGTTGGTGTGTTGCCGGGGTTGTGGGTGGGTGGGTGTATGGGGGCCCAGTTCTGGCGCAGGGTGCTGCCGGTGCATCGAGCCACCTGGGGGGCTCTTCAACTGGTGGGGGAGGCTGTTACATCTTGCAGGAGGTCTCCTATCTTCAGGAACTCACTCTGCAGGAGGGGGAGATATAGGAGGTGGAGGAAGATCTCAGCCTGGGCATCTATTGTCTTGCGTAGTCTGGAAGATGAGTGGATGACGGGGTGGGTGCAGTTTTCTCTGTGGTGGGGTCGGGAAGGCTGTCCCGGGCTCTGTAGGGCCAGGCGGCGCTGCTGAACTGGGCCCCGGTCCGGATGGGCCTGGGCCCCCTTTCCCTGGCGGGTTGCAGAGTATGGGGGGTGCCTACTGGGGTCAGCGGGGGAGCTGGCCCCAGGGAGGGGTCACTTGCCCCTCCCTTCCTTCCCTCCCCATCTCCAGCTGCCTCCCTCTTCCCGCTCCACCACAACCACCCACACATGCAGGGCCTTGGGGTAAAGGTGTGTCACCAGGGTGCAGGGGAGGCATCCCCCCCCTCTGTCCCCTTCTGGCTGCCTGTGCCTCAATTTTATCCCACAACTTAGACATTCACATTACTCACACTCTCATAACACATACATATAGGATCTTGGGGGTGGGCACGCTACACGGAATCCAAATTACCATCAGGGTGTACACCTCTCCCCTGGCGCCGTTGCCCACCTCTCAATTTTAAATGCATGTAGACATTGAGGGCTATCAGGAGGGGCTATGCGCTTACCAGCTGCTCTCTGGCAGGTAGCTCCATGCCCTCCTGGGTTTTAAATGCACCTTAGGACACACATGCATCAACACTACATACGAGCGGGCGGAGGGAGGTTTGGAGTCTTCACACACCCCCGTTCTCTGCGGCCTGCTGGAGCAGGGGGGCTAGGAGGAGGAGTTTGCCATCCGATTGGGGTCTGGAATGTGGGGCCTCCCTGCTGCTGCCGAGTCAAGGCAGTCTGCTTCTCTCCACCCCAGGGAAAAGGGTAACACTACCTGGTTCTGGGTGCAGTTTCCCCCTCCAGGGGCAAGGGTACCTAAACCCAGTTCTTAGAGTACGCTTGGGGAGTGTGATTGTGTGTACAGTGTCTCTCTATGTCTGTCTCCACGTTGGGTGAGTGTGGAGTAATTGCATATGAGAGCATGAGGGTGGGAATGGATGTTTGCATCTGTGTGTGCCTGTATGTCTGTGTCTATATTTCAGGTTGGGTATCAGACGCCACCTCTCTGGGGACATCTCAGGCCCTCCAAGGTATGGAGGCCTATCTCCCCCACCACTTCCCCTGCCAGTGGCAGACGCCCTCAGACATCGGTGCGTTGGTGGTTCTTTGTGTCCGGGGATGGGCGTACAGGTACACACCGGCTCACTCGTCGGGGCCTGGAGCCTGGAGCTCGCTCGGGCCACTTCGGGGGTGGGGTGCCCTCATCCTCTCGGCCTGGGGCTCGGTCACTCTGGCACAGCTGGCTGCTGGCGAAGCTCACGGGCATGTCACTGAATTCCCCCCTGAGTGCGAGTGTAACTACCGCCCCCCGGAGTGAAGCGGAAAAAAAGTGCGAGAGAGAGGGTGAGAGAAAGAAGAAGAAAAAAACCACGGCTCGGAATAAGGAGCCGGCTCGCGTCGTTCACTTCAAAGAGTCAGCTCTAAGAACCGTTTTGTTCGCGACCGACACATCACTACTGTGTTGGCTAAAGAAGCTGACGCTTGCATGCAATGCTTTGTTGCCAGCACAAACTAGACAGACCGTGGTTGGTTTTCTGAAAGAGCATTTAAATGGCCCGCCCCTCCCTCTTCTCCTGCCTCCAAAAATGAGAGAGCAGGCTACTATGGGGAACATGGCTGCCACTGCTGTAGACACCAGATAGGCAGGTCATGGGCTGGGTCCCCTCCCACACCTGTTGCTGATTCACTGCCTGTCCCTCCCACAGCGTCCTTCCCATGGCTCCGCCTCTGTGAGGCCCTGGTCGGTGGAGGTTGACTATCAGGTGGTGGATGTTGAAGAAGCTTCCATCCTCTCCTCTGGTGTTGCCCACCTGTCCCTGGGCTGCCCCCTGCTGGTCCCCAGGCACAGTGTCGGGTGAGATGGGTCCCTTCGGCTCTTGATTGGAGCATGCCAGGTGTGGGAATTAGCCCTTCCTGAGGTGCCATCTAGTAGAGTGGACCTCAAGGTTGATGCTATCATGCAGCCTCAGCACCTCCTGTCTCAGGTGCCGCTGCTGCCTGATTGGTCTGGTTGCAGGCAGTTGTGTGCCCTGCCTCCCAGCATTTATGATCCCCTGCCCGCAGTTGGTTGCTGCCGTGCATGGCGGGAGTAGTTGCCTTGCCTTTGGCCCCTCCTCCAACGCCCCCCCCCCCCCGGACAATGTTGATTGTCAGGAGGTTGATGTTTCTGACGCTTGGCTCCGGTCAGACAACCAGGGTTGCCTGATGGGACTGCCTGTCTACCCTGCGGCCACCTTGCTGAGGGGCCTATGCAGGCATGTGGAGATGGCCATGTTCAGTTGAGGCGGGGAGGACGCGGAGCCTAGGCTCAGCTGTCCTCCAGCCGCCCTCCTCCCTCCTGACATCCTTTGAGTTGGGCCTAGCGGCCAGCACTGCTGTAGGCTGTGTTCCCCAGGCGTATTGCCCGTGCTTCGCCGGTTTTATACGCCAGTCGGACCTCGCTGCGTCTGATGGATTGGCCAGCGGTTGACAGTTCTCCGGCCTGCGGCGCTGGCTCTCTGTCTGGCAGATTGCCCAAATGTTGTGGGTCTACGTGGCCGGCAGGGCCAGCTTAGTGAGCTGACACCCCCGACGAGCCATGTCCCTGGCTGCACTCCAGCTCTAGGCTGTCTTCCCATGGGTGCTCACAGACAAAAACTACACCCTTTTTGGCTCCTACCTGTGCGCTGTCGATCCTACGTGCTGCACAATAATATTCAATATTTAGTATTTACTGTTATATTCACATAGATCATCGCAATGATGTTGTTTATTATACTCTCTTCTCAATCGAGAATCTGTGACAAGATCTGAAAACTGCTGTTCAGAAACGCTGTCCATCTAATCTGACTGAGCTGGAGCTGTTTTGCAAAGAAGAATGGGCAAGAATTTTAGTCTCTAGATGTGCAAAGCTGGTTGAGACAGACCCTAAAAGACTGGCAGCTGGAATTGCAGCAAAAGGTGGTTCTACAAAGTATTGACTCAGGGGGCTGAATAATTACGCACACCCCACTTTGCAGTTATTTATTTGTAAAAACTTTTTTGGAATCATGTATAAATCATACATGATTCCACTTCTCACGTGTACACCACTTTGTATTGATCTTTCATGTGGAATTCCAATAAAATGGATTCATGTTTGTGGCCGTAATGTGACAAAATGTGGAAAAGTTCAAGGGGGCCAAATACTTTTGCAACCACTGTATTAATCTCTGTCTCTCTTCCACAGCATGTCTTTATCCTGTCTTCCTTCTCTCATCCCAGCAGATGGCCCCGCCCCTCCCTGAGCCTGGTTCTGCCGGAGGTTTCTTCCTGTTAAAAGGGAGTTTTTCCTTCCCACTGTTGCCAAAGTGCTTGCTCATAGGGGGTCATATGATTGTTGGGTTTTTCTCTTTATGTATTATTCTAGGTTCTACCTTACAATATAAAGCGCTTTAAGGCAACTATTGTTGTGATTTGGCGCTGTATAATTAAAATGAATTGCATTGAATCCAATGCACAGAACTGTATAGACCCATCTTTCCTCACCATAAGAACTATGGGGCTCCACTAGACACTGTGTGACACTTCTGCCACTCCCATCTCCAGCCTAGCAGCTGATTCTTTCTCATCTATTTGTCTAGTTATCACAAAAGAGTGAGAATGGAGTAGTGGAACCTACACCGATTTTTCAAAACAGTCAGGTTGTCCTATGCAACATACACATCTCTGGACTGCTACCAGGCCTGCTACATAACCTTAATCATCAGGCAAAGGTGAAAAATTGTTTTTTCAATATCCTTGTCATTTCCTAGGCTGTTGTCTTCACTCCTCAAGTCCAATATCTTGTTTGTTGCTGGCTCTATGTACTATAGGCATTTCAATTTCCATTTTTAATTTCAAACCTATGGTTATATTTCTGCTTCTTTGCCCGGGCCAAGTTAGGGTTACCTAGAACCTTTTGTTGCTTCTTGGTCACCACATGGTCTCAGGAATCTGCTTTGTATCAGGGGAATTATGCGTGGCTTGCTGCCTCCCTCAAGTCCCCAACAATGTCTTTTGATTCAGCATCTAGAGAGTTCCTGATTATATTAGGGATGGGTACCACCTCACCTCAAGATTCAGCCACACCTACTTCCAGTGATGGCCAATCCATCTGACTTTGGCAATGGCATGATTCCAGGAAACAGCAATTCCTCTCATGCTAGAAGATACTTGAATCACATTGGCCACACAATGCACATCTACATATGAATGGGTTCTTCTCTTTCAGTGACTAATTCCAGCCAAGTGGCCTATCTACCTCTATACCACTTTTTGTTATGGCTGGCTGTAGTCCTTGGCAATCCAGATACCAGCGATTCCAACCTCTTCTGAGTTACTCTTAGGTGTGAATCCTGATTTTTGAAGATGTAGTGATCTCCACTCCATTCACATATCTTTACTTCCTGATTTATGCCAGGACTGTTAGTCCATATCACATAGTTTCCAGTCAAATCCTAACATACAACCCACCAAAATGGATGAACAGCCCCTTTGGTTCCTGGTTTAGTTTGTTGGCCACTTTGATTCCTGGTTCCTTCTACCTTGGAATAGGCTAAACTGCTCTTCTTTTACCTGCACATCCCTCTTCTTTAACAAAATTGTCTCCAGTATGTCAAACTCATCACAACACTGCAGTGTCCTTTTGATGGTCACGTGCCTTTATCCACACTCTCTGCCCTGCATGGAACTGGTCCCACCCAGTCTTTCACAAAAGTGCATTGATTTAGCTCCTCTATTTGGGTCTTGAGACCGGTCTCGAGACCACTTTTACGTGGTCTTGGTCTCGCTGTCTTGGTCTTGCATTCTCAGATCAACATCGTCAGATGCCTGACTGACAACTGTATAAAACAAAAACTACACACAATATTCGAAGCACATAGCGCACAGTCGTAAATTCCCCCTAATTTTGGTATGATCCGAGCTCAGGCACTAGGCGACTGAGCACAGCACTTACGCATGTGAGCGAGGGGGAAGAAGCTGCTGCCTGCGAGTTTGCTGTAGGAGAAGTGCAGACAGGCAGACAGAGGAGAGCTTAAGTTTGACCAGGTACCAAAGCAAATCATTCGTACTGTACAAATAATGTAAATATGGCGGTGTATCACAAAAGATTGATATCAAACTATCACTTGACCCATATTACGTTACTTGCTCTTCAAGTGAATCAACAAATGGCGAAATGAAAAGCCGAACAACAACAATGTTGGTTTTTTTTAGAGAGTCTTAGCTCACATGTGTGTTTATTTCATATTTTCAGTTGTTTCCCTCCACGGCTAAACAAACTCTCTAAATTGGTTTCAGTTATGTACTGATGAACACAACAATGGACATAAGGGGCTTCTTTCAAAGAAAAACTCAGGTAGATGTTATTTTATATATTATGCTTTGTATGTTGTTCAGTATATTTCTATGCAAAACAAGAGGAATTTCAATACACAGCAGTATATTCACAGCTGAAACCAGATATTTTATACACTGTTGGGAAAAAAAAAAAATTTACTGTTAAACATGAATTTAGAGTAAACTTGTTTTGTTTTAGATAAATATTGAAATATCTTTTGAATTAGTTGAATGTCAGAATAAAGAGAGAGAGAGCTGTCTATTTTGATCACTTTCATCAAATTTAGCAGTACATATACACTAAGTTTATTGTTAATTAATAAGAAACTCCAGACGATTCTATTCTGAGCTGAAGAAGCTTCTGATAGGTTTGTAGAGTCCATGTGAGTAAATTGGTGGCACAGCTGTGGATGCATATAAGGCAAAACACAGAGCCTGTTTCTTTGACATGGGAAAATCAAGAGATGTCAACCAAAACACCAGGAAAAGAATTGTGGAGCTCCATAAGTGTGGCTCAATTTGAATACAATTTGGTGCCATTTGCAATTAAGAAATACAGATAGTTTCTCTTTTTACTCTTAAAGTTAACAAATATGTTAACAAATCTAAAAAAATAAACATTTAGTCTGATTTGATGTTACAATTAAAAAAGTGTTTTTATCTGGTTTCAACTGTATATTTGATGATGTTGGTGTTTGGAGGGAGGGAGGGAGGGAGGGAGGGAGGGGGAGAGAGAGAGAGAGAGAGAGAGAGAGAGAGAGAGAGAGAGAGAGAGAGAGAGAGAACAAGAGCAGGTGAGACACACATGTTAGTCACATGGTTGTTTGCCAAAACTCATCAGAACATGTATCCAGTGCCTACTGTATCTTTTTAGATACAATATGTTACTTTCAAATTCTATATTTATTAAGTTTTGCAGGCTTGTTCGCACAACAAGGCTAAGTTATTATATAAACTTTTCTCAATCTAAATAGTGTACTTTGGTAGAATTAAAAAATAAGTGTAGTGCAGGTCTATGAGGAGTTTTAGTGCTACTATCATCGGTCCTCAGTAGTCCTGATTTTGAACTGTTGTAGTCCTGATTTAATTCCGGATCAGTTCTGGGTCTGGTTGAATTGGGGTTTAGTCCTCGTGTCTTGATACAGCCCCGACTTTGTTCTGCCTCGCTGCTTAATTAAAAAGCTAGATTAAGGTGTCCTGCATATGTGATATTTTTTTTTTCCTATATGAAGTCATTCTTTTTTGAACAAAACTCAAAACACAGCCTATTAATCTTTCAGTCATTTCTACCCTCACTTAATTTCCTTACGCTGCTCATCTCTCACACAGTGGCTCAGCTATGCTCCAATCCCTCCATATTGTGGCCAAGCGTGCGTCTGTCCTCTTGGTTTCACTCTCGGTCTCGGTCTTGGTCTCGTCTCGACTTGGTCTTGTCTTGGTCTCGGTTTAGGTGGTCTTGACTACAAGTCTAGCCAACAGTGCTAATCGCTGCACTACCATGCTGCCCAGAAATCAGATAAGCAATGGAAATTATTCTAACGCCTATATTTTGCTAAATGAATGATAGCCTGATTCTTATTTAGCACTTTTCTACTCTCTAACACTCAAATCACTTTATACAACATGCCTGACTCATTCACACTCTGAAAGATGCATCAGAAAGCAACTTGGGATTAGTATCTTGCCCACAGATATTTGGCACGGAGACTGCAGCAGTGGAGCAGACTGAACCACCAACCTTCTAATGAGTAGATGACCTGCTCCACCTCCTGAGCTACAGCCACCCTGTCTTTGTGCGCACAGACATGATCCAGCTTCACACTTGGCAGATTAGTGTCTGTGTGGCTGCAGGAATATGAAAGATAACAACGCATTATTACACATGATTCTGAATAAAACAAATGGTACTAAGTGTTGTAGCTGAACAGAGAACCATATATGATTTTGCTGAAATTATTTTTGAAATGATATGATTTTTCTGATCTGAATATAATAAATAAAAAAATATAATCTATGTAATAATTCTAATAAAAGGCCTTTCACTTAGATTTCATATGGAGTGGCTTGTTTTTGCAAAGATGACCTTGGAAGTTGTGTGTGCATGTGTTTATGTGGAAAGGATGGGAGGGGCAAGTGAGCGAGTGACACCAAGGAGCCACTTATCTAAAAGAACGTCTGACTTTTAAAATGTGTGATTTAATGAAAGTAATTATATTGTGTTGTGTGATTAGCAAGCACAGAGTTTTGAAGAGAAAAGGTGAGAGAAAGTATTTGAATGTGTTTAAAACAAAAAGGGATTTTGAAGAAATACATTTTCATATTAGAATGAGCTAACGATAGATCTAGTTAAAGTAAAATAGCATAAACTAAATTAAAGTATTTTCATATGTGACTGAATGTTCATACATAATGGAATTTTCTCTGTTCAGAGTATTAGAAATAAGGTATATAATGTAATGAAGTGATTTTAAAGTTTAAACTTTTTTTTAAATCATGTATGTGGAGCAGTCAGGTAGAATGAGAGAGGAAGACAAGGACATCAGCTGATTGGATGTCACAGTGGGTGAGGCCAGATGTCATTTCAGAAGATATCCAGAAAGACAGAGGGGGGGCAGGTATGAAAGTTGAAAAGACACAGAGGTTCTTTCCTTTCAGGTGCCAGAGGGATCAACTGCTGCCCAAACTGTAAACCTGCAAATTGGTTTTGGCTTTTCTCTGCTCATTTTTGACAAGTTAGATTATGGGATAAAGAGGACTTTCCAGTCAACACTGAACACGGGAATAAATGCAGGAATATTAATGGTAGCTCCTCTATTGATCATGGCAATTGTTATTTCTGGGATGATTTTAGTGGCCTGGAAAGGAGGCTCCAAGGAATTATAAATTTATTAATATAGCTAGGATAACCTGTAAGAGCTATTTGCACCAATAAAGAAGAATCCTCAGACTTTTTAACCTTCTGTGAAACAGTAAAGTATATGTCCACCATTTAGACTTTGTTAAAGCGATTTAACAGGAGCAAAGCAAAAACAAAATGAAATAATAAAAACATCATTAAACAATTATTAAATACTTTAACTATGTTTATCTAACAACCTGCTCCGAGCTAATGCTGATTTTGTTCACCCAACAGGAAAGCAGATGGGCATTTAGTGGAAGTATGATGCAAATCAAAATACTTTTGAATGAACCATCAAACAGCAAAAATGAGCAGATGAAAATCCAGAAATTCAAAAATCAATTCACAGGTTCACAGTTTGGACTCTATCTGCTGGAATCGTCTGAACTGCTCACAGAAGACGAAAGGGAAGAACCCAAAATCTCTTTTACATCTGCTCACCCTTTCTCCCTCATTTCCCTACTGGATGTCACATTTTGCATTTTGGACAGTCTAACTGTTGACGTTTAAATACCTTATCTATCTCTCTGACTTACATGATTTAAAACAAAGCTTTTATTTATTTTTATTTTATTGATATTCAGCATGCCAGCTTTTACACTTTAAAATCACCTCATTACATTTTCTTTGTTATTCTTAACATAAAGAAATCATTTAAATTTAAACATTTAACTACAAATGAATATAATTCACTTCCTGCACACACACACACCAAGATCAGACTCTGTGCAGGCTCTCAGTGAAGCCTGTTATTAGAATCACTGTTACTGTATTTTCTGATTCATTATACTGGTTAACTTAAACATATTTATTTTATTTTATTGATATTCAGCATGCCAGTATTAAGCAACTAAGAATAATTAACCCTTAAAGTAAAGTAAAGTAAAATTGTATTTGTATACCACCTTTCAAGACAAAAATCCCAAATCCCAAAAAAGATCGGTTTTTAGCTGTTTTTTAAATGAAACCACTGAGTCCACAGATCTCGGGCTCAAAGGAAGGGAGTTCCAGAGTCTGGGGGCCACAGTTACAAACACTATCGCTTTTAGCCTCGTATGTTGGACGACCAGCAAGCCCTCATCACCTGACCTCAGGGACCTGCTGGGGATGTACTGATTTAAAATATCTCTGATATAGGTTGGTGCTGAATGTCAAAGTCAAAATCTTGAAGTGGATTCTTAATTTTATGGGGAGCCAGTGCAACTGGATCAGCAGAGGTGTAATGTGGGAGTATTTAGAAGACTTGGTCAGAAGCTTTGTGGCAGCGTTCTGAACAACTTGGAGACGATCCACGGAGGCTTTACATAAACAAGTAAACAAAGAATTACAATAATCCAAACGAGATGAGACAAATGCATGGATGACCATTTCTAGTTCTGAGCGTGATATAATGGGACTCACCTTAGCAATATTTTTTAAATGATAAAAACAGGAGCGAACCAATAAATTAGCATGAGTGTCCAAAGTCAGAGCTGAGTCAAAAGTTACACCAAGGTTCCTGATAGAAGGTTTGGCAAATGTAGTGAAGTTTTCCATCACCATAGGTACCAGTTTTTTGGGAGCACAAACAAGGACTTCAGTTTTCCCCTCATTTAGCTGAAGAAAGTTATCAGCCATCCATCCCCTAATGGAATCTAAGCACCTTTGTAAAATCGGTAGTTTGGAAAACATCTTGGGGCTTAAAGAAGATATACAACTGAATATCATCTGCATAGCAGTGATAAGAAATATCTTTAAAAGTGCTCAATAAGTGCTGAAGAGGGAGTATGTACAGCAAAAACAATAAAGGCCCCAAAACAGAGCCCTGTGGCACACCATATTCAAGAGAAGCAGAAGAGGACCTGTATTTAGAATTAGCCACAGATCATTTTTCTGTGGCTGATCCTTATGTATTTGCATTTAATATGTTATATTATATTAGTTTTAAGTGCAACTGCGTTAACCATCAGTACAACCACATATAAATCATGGTTTTGTGTTTTACACTTAAAAAACCTAATGCTATGGTTCTTCAGGATTATTTCTATGATGAGTTGGCAACACAGTTCTTATCTTCCTTCATTCCTTCAGACACACACAAGGTTGAGGCTGGCTCATGTGCACACACACAACTCTGACATTAAAACAATCATTTTCACTACTTAAACTATATTTTTCCTTTATATACTGATCAAACCTGTATTTTGAATTAATCCATTATTAACAATAAAAATGCTTTATAATTAGGAAATAGAGAAAATCCCTCTTTTAGGACTCTGGCTGGGAATTAAAACCTTTTACTTTCTCTTAGCTGTGATGTAGAGGGACCAGGTGTCACAACAAGCTCTTCAGCAAAGGCCAGACCTCTCTCAGGTATTTCACCATGCTCTTTCCTGGCTTTTTCAGTCAAACCAGGCTCTTTAAGGTCAAGGTCAAATTTGTTTAACTTTAACTTTTTGAATTCTGGGAAATCTTGGGTCTCACTTTGAGTTACCAAACCACTTTTTTGCCGCTGGTCCTAAAGACTGCAAAGCCGATTGAAATATCCCTGATGTAGCAAATCCACTTAGAAAAGAAAAGTGTACTTTATTGATCCCCGTGGGGAAATTCCTCTCTGCATTTAACCCATTTACTCAGTGAAGCAGTGGGCAGCCATTGGGCGCCCAGGGAGCAGTACCTTGCTCAGGGGTACCTCAGGGTAGCCGTTTAGTGGATTCGAACCACCGACCTTCTGATCATGGGGCCCGACTCTACCTACTGAGCTATCCCTGGTCCTATCCCTTAGCCAAGAAAACAGACAGGATATCTGTAAAAGAGACGATAGACTTTATATGAGACTTTAAAATGGTGGACAACATGAAACACTGAACAACAGAAGAGCACAAATTATAATGGCTTCCCTAATTTTTTTTCTTACTGCAAAGGATCCTGGAAAATGCTGTCTTCTAATGACAATTGACAGGATTGTTTTCACTCAGCATCCTGAGCTAACTGTATATTCTCTTGGTATCATGATGATTTAGTTACTGTTTAAAATAGTTTAGTCTGGTATCATATTCTGATATATTTGAGTTTTGTGGTTTGCATTCATTATGATTTATTCCTTGAGCTTATGTGCTTGTCTCACCTGTTGCCTGCCTGTGAAATCAAATGACTTCGTCTTTTATCGGCCACTCTAGTGGCAGAAACTGTTTACGTTTACCTCCCCATGTGTCTTTGGTCTTCAAATTCAAATTCAAATTCAAATTTTATTTGTCACGTACACAGTCATACACAGTACGATATGTAGTGAAATGCTTGGACAACTGCTCGTGACCTAAAGAAAACAAAAAAAAAGGAAAGGCTATGAATAAGATAGGAAATAAATATGAAAAATTAAAAAGGGTAAATTTAACTAGGAAGGAATAAAATATAAATTAAGGTTAAAAATGAAATAACTGTACAACACAAATTAGAATGAAGGGTAAATTTAACTGGGAAGAATAAGATAAAATATATAAATTAAAGTTGAAAATAAAATAACTGTACAACAAAATACACAATATAGAACTATATAAGAATGTATGAAGAAATCTAAATATAAATAATATATACACAATAACAGCAGCTGTACAAGTATTAACCGGAAATGAAGAATATAGTGACCAGTGTTGTGCAAAAACAAAGTCCAGAAAGTCCAGTGTGTGTGTAAGAACTGTATGTGTGGGTCAGTACTGTGTGGTGGTGTGACTGAGAGACCGTATCGCCTGCGGGAAGAAGCTCCTCCTCAGTCTCTCTGTGTTGGTCTTCAGGGAGCGGAATCGCTTTCCTGACCTCAACAGAGAGAACAGTCCGTTGTTGGGATGGCTGAGGTCCTTCACGATCTTCCTGGCCTTGGTCCAGCACCGCCTGCTGTAGATTGAGTGCAGGTCAGGGAGCTCGGAGCGGATGGTGCGCTCAGCTGACCGCACAACCCTCTGTAGAGCTCGTCTGTCCTGCATGGTGCTGTTCCTGAACCAGGTTAAGATGTTTCCCGCCAGGATGCTCTCTATGGTGCACGAGTAAAAGTTCCTGAGCACCTTGGAGGGCAGTTGGAAGTCTCTCAAGCGTCTGAGGTGGTAGAGACGCTGTCGGGCCTTTTTCACCACGGTGTTGATGTGACAGGACCATGACAGGTCCTGCGTGATGTGAACTCCGAGGTATTTGAAGCTGTCCACTCTCTCCACTGGGCACTCGTTGATGACGGGGGTCTGGTAGTTCCTCTCCTGCTTTGTGCTGAAGTCCACTATCAGCTCCTTTGTCTTACTGACGTTTAGAAGGAGGTTGTTCCTCTGGCACCAGTTCTCCAGATTCCTAATCTCCTTCAGGTAGGCCGTCTCGTTGTTATCAGAGATCAGGCCCACCACGACGGTGTCGTCAGCAAACTTGATGATGGTGGTGGAGCTGGTAGTGGCCACACAGTCATATGTGTACAAAGAGTACAGCAGGGGGCTCAGAACACACCCCTGGGGGGCTCCAGTGCTGAGAGTGGTGGAGGCTGAGACATGTCCGCCCATCCTTACTGCCTGTGGTCTGCCAGTTAGGAAGTTGGAGATCCACTGACACATAGATGAGCTGAGTCCCAGATGCTCCAGCTTGGTGGTGAGTGTGGAGGGAATTATGGTGTTAAATGCAGAGCTGTAGTCTATGAAGAGCATTTTAACATAATTCCCCCTTCTAGTGTCCAAGTGAGTGAGTGATGTGTGGAGGAGATGAGAGATGGCATCGTCTGTGGAACGATTTGGACGGTAAGCGAACTGTAGTGGGTCCAGTGTGTCTGGTAGTGAAGAAATGATGAAGTCTCTGACCAGGCGTTCAAAGCACTTCATCACTACTGAGGTGAGGGCTACAGGGCGATAGTCATTGAGAGAAGCAGGGTGGGGTTTCTTCGGGACAGGAACAATGATGGACTCTTTGAAGCATGTGGGGATCACCGACTGAGATAGAGAGATGTTGAATATCTCAGTGAACACAGGAGCTAGCTGGTATGCGCAGTCTCTTAGGATACGACCTGGGATGCCGTCTGGTCCTGCTGCTTTCCTGGTGTTCACTCTCTTGAAGGCTCTCCTTACTTCATGCTCGGAGATGACGAGCACGTTTCCGGTGCTGGCAGCATCTTCCTGTCTGCAGCCGTTAGCGCCGCTAACACTAGCATTGTTGGAGACCTTAGCTGCAGCCTCGAAGCGAGCATAGAAAGTGTTCAGCTCGTCTGCCAGAGTCACGGCCGCGTTCGTCATACCGGTTGTTGGTGCTTTATAGTCCGTTATTGTCCTTAGTCCCCGCCACAGGCTCCTAGAGTCACTCTGTTGGAGTTGTGACTCTAGTTTCCTCCCGTAGCGCTGCTTCGCCTCTTTCACCGCCCTCCGCACGTTATATGACGCGGCTTTGTACGGGTCCATGTCCCCCGTCATGAGTCCCGTGTTGTAGGCAGCGGTGCGGGATCTCAGAGCGTCGCGGATGGTTTTATCCACCCACGGCTTCTGGTTGGGAAACGTTGTGATAGTCTTTGTCTCCACGGTATCATCCGCTAGTTTCCCGATGAATCCCACAACCGCTTCCGTAAACACGTTGACGTCATCGTCGGAGCTGTTCCTGAACATGCCCCAGTCTGCGTCATCGAGTGCGTCCTGTAACGCGGCCACCGATTGGTCCGTCCAGCGCGCGACCTTCCTCTGAACCGGAACTTCCTGTTTCAGCCTTTGTTTGTATTTTGGCATGAGGAAAATGGCGGCGTGATCAGATTTGCCAAACGGGGGGCGGGATTGTGCCTTGTAGCCGTCCTTGACCGTAGTGTAGCAGTGGTCCAGTGTCCTTTCACCTCTGGTGGGGCAGGTGATGTGTTGATAAAAGTTCGGCGCTGCGCGTTTGAGGTTGGCGCTATTAAAGTCCCCCGTCACAATAAGCGCAGCGTCCCGGTGTTGTGTCTGGTGCTGTGTGAGTGCCTCATGCAGCTCGCATAAGGCGGTGACCGTGTCCGCTTGTGGTGGAATATAAACGGCACTTACAATGACCGATGTAAATTCCCGAGGTAGATAAAATGTTTATGTTTCCTGTTTTATTTTGATAGTCTTGTGTTTTATGTCCAATGTGTTGAGTTTTGCTTCCCCTGTGGCGTCATGTTCATTTGTATCAGCTGTGTTCCCCATGTGTCTCCTCTCTGTGTATCCAGTGTGTGAGTTTCCTGTTATTCGTTGTCAGGTTATGTTCACACCATGTTTCCAAGGTTACCGTATCCTCGCCAGGTTTCATCTTCATGTTCAGGCCTTCAAGATACACCACAGCACTTCAGAGTGATATGTTGCCTCGGTCCCACAGACTCCCTCTTCTCAGAGGTCCACGTGTCAACTTCAAACAGTTATTCCACTTGAGTCTATGTCTCCTGTGAGTAGCACTGCCACCCTTTCAAACCCTAGTCTGCCAGCATAAAGACTCTAAATTCTTTCCGTGTCAGTAGCATTGGTTAAGACTGTGAACTCTTTTATCGGAGGCAAATTCAAGATGGGTTAGCAGTGGAGTTTCAGAGCTGCCTAATGAACTTTCTAGTTTAGTTACTATTAAACCATGTAGTGAATCTGAGGCAACAAGCAATAAGTCAGTGTGTCATTTTTCTACAGCTGTGTTGGACTTTGTAAAGACTTATTCGGCACCTCAGCATGTTCCTGTCCCAAGGGCGACTGCGGTCCAGCCTTTTTCTACACCTGTTCTAGTTCCCTGGGTAAAGGTGGCTAGGGCCCGGTCATTCCCTGTTCCTGCTACAAGGGTAGCAGTGAACTTTGTTTTGGATGCTTATGCTCTTGTTTTTGGACTTTAGGCTCCTATTCATTTTGTTTTCTTGTTGATCCGTCTTATACCACCCAATTCCCTGGTGGGAATGTAAGTGGCTGCCTCATTTCCCTCATTGTGCACAAAAGTGAGAGGTCTAGAGTTCAGGGTAGCTTTGACTTCTGTTAGTACAGTGCACATTTCTTCAAAGCTGAGTGAAGCTCTTCCTAGTACGTTCTTGAGACAGGTTTTCACCAACTGGACAAGATGATCCCAATATTCACCCCACCAGGCTGTTTGCTCTGCAATGAACTTCCAGGTGATGCCCCTTTTTGAGAAAAACTTCAATAACTGCAGGACTTTATTGGTCTTTTATAGCCCTTTTAAGTCTTGGTCTGCTCTCTTAAATTTTGTCGAAATAGATAACGCCTCTCAGAGCAACAAATCTCTTCAATGCTACCAAAAATGTCTCAGTTGACTGATTCCAGACCAGCTCTAAATGGAGTGCTTGGGTTGCAGGATGGGTAAATAGGGCAATGTTAGATTTTTTCACAGAACCATATGCTTTTACATAAAGCGGCCCCATCCAATATCTAATATCTCTCTCTTATTTGTACGAGAGAGAGTCGCTCTCTCCTGAGTGCATCGTGACAGTCCTGTACAAGCATTTGTGAGAATCTGTGTTTGTTTGGCAGAATCCAAGGATATTGCCTTCTGAATGTAAATTCTTACTGTTCCAACCTCCCTCCAACACTAAGCAGCTCATGTGGAGGAATGTGGATGAACATGTGGAGTGGTCTGAAGACCATCACAGACTACAAGGGAAACAGCGGCAGAGTGAGGAAGGTAACTGCTTCTCTACCCTAATAAGCTTAACACCTTCTATGCACGCTTTGATAAACATCTATCTCAAGAGCTTTTGCTGGAAGAGGACAGCTGCTGCCCTCTTCAGATTTCTCAGGCAGTCGTGTGTAAATACGTCAGGAAAATAAACACTCGGAAAGCTCCTGGACCAAGCTGCTGTCCCAAAATGTTTTAAGAGGATCACCATCACCCCTGTCCCAAAGAAAACTAATGTGAGCTGCCTAAATGACTATCGAACAGTAGCACTCACCTCCATTGCTATGAAGTGCTCTGAGCACTCCAGTTTGCCTACAGGCCTAACAGATCTACAGACGCAATAGCAAGTGGACTTCACATTGCCCTCTCCCACCTGGACCAGAAAAACACATATGTGCATATGCTGTTCATTAACTCTAGCTCCGCCTTCAACACCATCATATCATCCAGACTCGTCCTGTCTGGATGATATGACCAGTGACCTGAACATCAGCTCCTCCCTGTGCAGCTGGATCCTGGACTTCCTGACAGACATCCACACTCTCACTCAGCACAGGTGCCCCCAAGGGATGAGTGCTCACCCCCCCTGCTGTACACCCTGTTCACCCACGACTGTACAGAAACACACAGCTCCAACACCATCATATATTGCAGATGACACCACCATCATCGGCTGCATTTCTGATGGAGATGAGATGGCATACAGGGCAGAAGTGAGAGCCCTGACATCATGGTGCCGCGACAACAACCTGCTGTTCAACGTCAGCAAAACCAAGGAGCTCATCGTGGATTACAGGAGACTGCAGAGAGGAGGCCACACTCCCATCCACATCGAAGGAGCAGAGGTGGAGAGAGTCATCTGCTTCAGATTCCTGGGCATCAACATCAGCGAGGATCTGAGCTGGTCACACCATGTTGGTGTGATCACAAAAGCAGCAAGACAGCGGCTCTTCTTCCTGCGGCGCCTGAGAAGATTCGGCATGAACCCCAGAATACTAACAAACTCATACCGATGCACCATTGAGAGTCTTCTGACTGGCTGCATCACCACCTGGTATGGAAGCTGTAATGCTCAGGACCAAAGCTCTGCAGAGGGTGGTGAGATCAGACAGCGCATCACCAGGACTGAACTGCCAGCCATGCAAGGTTTCCATAGACAGCGCTGCACGAGGAAGATGCAGCGGATCCTCTGTGATCCCAGCCACAGACTTTTCACACTCCTGCTGTCCATCCAGGCAGTTTAGGAGCATCCAGACCCACAATACCAGACACAGGGATAGTTTCTACCCACAAGCCATCCGGCTTTGGAACTGCTGACATTCTGCACACATCATTACACACTCACTATAGCTACTAGACTCTACACAGTGTCACTTTAACCACTTTAAATCCTCACTGCACAAGATTTTTGCAAAAAATGTAAATACCAAACAACTGTCTTAAATTCTCTTATTATTTAATGCTTAAGTATTTTGTTGTTATTATTATTATTATTATTATTGTTGTTGTTGTTGTTGTTGTTGAGGAGCACGAGCCAAAGAATTTTACGCTGTTTATCTTTATATGACAGTAAAACTTGAAACTATTGTAGAACGACTGCTCTAATTCATAGGTTATGGATTTCATGGCACTTTATGTATCTTCTACCTATATATCTCTAGTTTCTGTGAACCAAGGGCTGTCTTTTACTTACCTAGCACTGTGAGACTGATGGTACTCCAGTGGTACCGTGGCCCAGTCTTGACTTTGCAGCTGTACTCTCCTGAGTCTGTGAGTGACAAGTCACTGATGAGCAGAGATGCGTCGCCTTTTAAGTACTCTCCAGCAAAAGCTACACGACCGCGTTGTCCTTCGTTGGGGTCAAAAACCCTTCCAGAAAAGTAGGTAATCACCTGGTAGGAGGATGTGAAACAGGTGGGTAGTAATGGTAGTGGTTTTGTAACATGTCATGCAAGATAATGCATATATAGAGGAACAACAATGTCCAGTTTATCTACAACAATGAGCAAATATATCAGAGAGAGAGTCGAACTATATGTGCTTAAGAATTTTAATATATATGTTTTTAATTATTTGAAAAAATAATTATTTAAAAATGGAAGGATGCTGATAAAACACTGCTTTGTTGAGCCTTTGCATACTACCAATGTCAAGGACCCAATGTTGCCATTTCTTTGCTTGTTCGTTTGATTGCCTGGAGTAGGGTTACACAAAAACTACCATACTGAATTTCATGAAATGTAGTGGACAGGTAGACCATGTGGAGAGGAAGAAATCCTTTTAAATGTTGGTGAGGAAGGTTCTGGAAAAATATCAGGTTTTAATGTGTTTGATTGCAGAATTTGCATCATAGAATAGCGAGCTGTTGGCTATGAACAGATCTTTGAAATGCTCTTTATTTTCTGTCTGTGCATTTAACAAGGCAATGCAAAATACATTAATTGCAACAGCTATGGATAAATGCTGTTTTCAATTTGCAAAAGGTATGCACTCTTTTGTAGTTTTTTTATGTACTACAAAATCGCTAAAATAGTTTTATATAGAAAAACGACTATAACTACAACTTAACTCATACAACCTTTGTGTGAAACTTTTCATGATGCCTAGAAAACCTGTGCAACTGAAAAAATTCGAAGTAACTTAAATATTAAAATATCAATTAAAAAATATTAATAAAAATAATATTTTACTAAAATAATAGTTTAAAAATGACTATGAGACTATGGAAGAGAACAGGTAACAGTAGGTTTGTTGTTGTCTATCCAAAATGGGCAGTGAACCTCATGCATTGAGAGACACATACCACTCTCTGCCTGTTGGTTGGCTTGAGGAGCAGCCACTCAATGTCCAGAGTGGGATGATCACCAACCCAGAAGTGATGGTGGCAGGGCAGCGTGGCATTGTCTCCAACAACCCTCTTCATCACTGTCTGGGCACATGTCATTAGCACACCCAGCAGAACTGTAGAGATACAGGCTTCTTCAAGATCATTGTTCACTGCATCAGATATCAACATAAATATAATAAATAATAAACATTCATGAATCCTAGACAGGAATGTGATTTGAAGATATAGACATTTAAAAGTGTAACAATTTAGCCAGCTTGCATACTTATGTTCTTAGTCCTTATTGTAAAATTTGAAAATGAACAAGAGTGTCTATTCAAAGAAAATAGATGCTTTAGCAGTGTAGTTTTTGACTTACATTAGATATTTTAAAACTCATGTCATTCAGAAACTGGTCAAGTTATAATGATTTGTTCAAAACTTATAATTGGATAGTCAAAGCCTTGGTTTTAATGTGAGATTT
This sequence comes from Simochromis diagramma, assembly GCF_900408965.1. Taxonomy (NCBI): domain Eukaryota; kingdom Metazoa; phylum Chordata; class Actinopteri; order Cichliformes; family Cichlidae; genus Simochromis; species Simochromis diagramma. The sequence continues at coordinate 238,627 of NW_024386890.1, forward strand.
TAAGTGAGATCTGAATAACTATTCAGGCAGGTTCATTAACTCCACAAACATGGCCTCTATCAGCAGAGATGGGCAGTAACCAGAGGTGGAAAGAGTACTAAAATATTTTACTCAAGTAAAAGTACTATTACTTCGCTGAAATTTTACTCAAGTAGAAGTAAAATTACCTGTCTAAAAATGTACTCAAATAAAAGTAAAAAGTAGCTCATTTAAAATGTACTCAGAGTAAAAGTTACAGTTACTTTTCTGTCAGCAGGAGGACAGCTGCTTCTGAGTAGCGCAAAAAAAAAGACAGTGGGATATAAATCTCAAAGTAGTTCTTTTTTAGTGAAAAGAAAAACTTTACATATTAAAGAGCAGTGGCAGTTAAACTGCAAGTCTATACATGAAAATGGATAATGGTCACCAAACCAATCAACCAAACTGTCAGGTATCACAGTGTTTTCAATACAAAACCATATCATTCTTTCACATGAGAATGTGTTCTAAACTGTCAAATAAGAGTACAAGTACTGAACTGAACGGCAGCTGCTTTAAAAATGTTTTTTAATTTTTTAAACTTGGCCCTGCCCTACTGTACCTCTAGATTAAAGTTCCTTTGTATCCATCCTAGAGTGTTACTCTCTGAACTCCCTGTTAATTTTGAGCAGCAGTTGATTTTCAAAGTTAGTAGAGCTCATCCTTGCTCACTTTGCAGTGAACAGTAGTCCAGCACAGCTAAAGAGACGCTCGAAGGCAGCTGAGGCAGGCAGGCCAGTGTTAAGTTTGAGAGAACGTTTTTTGACGTCCCTAATAAGACATCAATGCATTACATAGCTACCGCTGGTAAATTATACCAATATACCTCGTGTTTTTTTTTTTTATTGGACAGTAACAGGCTAGTTAACGGGAGATTGCAAGTGCTAATTAACAAGTAACAGAAGTCAGCTGTCTTTGACTAATCTAAGGTAAGTGAGCGCTCTGTTATTCTTTTGCCTGCAGTGTGAACATATGTGGGTTAAGTAAGAAAGTAGCCGCTTCTGTCTTTAATTAAACTATTTTTTAAAATAAATTATTATTATTAATAAACAGGAAAAACGTAGGTAAACACATTTTCTTTTGGCAATTTACCAACCCAGTAAAAAAAAAAAAAGTAAGTTGCGTGGACAACAACGTGCCCGATTACAGCAAGTTTCTAGTACCAACCAACGTTATCTGTGTTCTTCACAGATGTCTTAACTTAATGTGATTAATTTGAACCCAGCCTTTTTGCTACCATAACGGTACGAGTTGTATTTAACTTACCTCTACATGCTTGCGCAGGTTTGATGTGGAATTTTTAAAAGCTGCTAACTCGGTCTCTCTGGGCAAACACAGCTTACACTGCATAATAAAGCTGTTGCCTTTCTTGCACTTAAAGCCGAAATGGTCCCTTAAATACGGCCAGGGGTTTACATCCGTTTCTTCGAGTTCAGGGTCAGCAGAATTCGACGGGGCTTCTTTTTTCACTGGATCCGTAACACCGATGTCAGACTCCATCTTTAACGTGACCTTAGCGCCAATTTGTTCTACTACCCATCATTCCCTGCAGTATTTCCAAAGCGCAATGTTTTGGGTTTTTTTTTTAATTTACTCAGTAATGGGTGTGATTGAAAACGTAGCGAACTACAATACTTTTAAAAATATATACTTAAGTAAAAGTAAAATTACAGACTTGAAAAATGACTTTAAAAAGTACAAATACACAAAAAAACTACTCAATTACAGTAACGCAAGTAAATGTAATTCGTTACTTTCCACCTCTGGCAGTAACGCGTGACAAGTAACGCGTAACTGTAATCCGATTACTTTTTTCGAGTAACGAGTAAAGTAAGGGATTACTATTGCAAAAAATGTATTTAGATTACTGTTACTTTCCCGTAAGCACGCTGCGTTACTGCGTTACTAAAACCATGATTTTTTTGAGAGAGTGTCTCATGACAGTGACGTAAGCGAGTGCGACATTCATGGCAACAGCTGTGTGCAGATCAAAAATGGATCATATATTTAGTGCGGGAGAGAGTATGACTGTGCAGCGTTTAAAGCGTGGAAGTACTGACCTTACTTTGAGTTTGATTCGATAAAAAGTGACAAAAACATTAGCGTCCGCTGCTCACTGCTTGGGATGAAAACTTCTTTTTACAGCAAAGAAACCCCTAAATGTCCAAGCAAGCACCAAATATGCTGCGGCTGGAATGTGAAATTCACAGTAGTGATGTTTCAGTCGCGAACGAAACAGCTCTCAGAGCCGACTCTTTGAAGTGAACGACGCGAGCCGTGGGTTATTTTTTCTTTCTCTCACCCTCTCTCTCGCACTTTTTTTCCGCTTCACTCTGGGGGGCGGTAGTTACACTCGCAGTAGCACAGGAACAGAGCGGGAGGGAAAGAGAGAGAAAGAGAGCCAGGGACAAAAAGAGACAACATTAGAAAGGTATAGTAATCATCCACAACTATTTTCAGTTGTGGATGATTAAGGATTCAGAACGTTTATTCATGCAGGCCTATATGACAGAGAATGTGTATCTTCTTTTTGTTTTGCATATTTTCATTTATATTTTATTGTGTTGTGGTCAGTGGCGTGTCCAGCGGGGTGGCCTGGGGGGGCACATACACCCCCCCCCCAACCAGACTGGCCACCCCAGGTGCCAATCCGAAGCTAAAACAATAAAATTCAATCAAATATCAAATGCTCGATTATGTTTTCACAGTGAAGCTCAGATATCCGAGTGTAAGTGAATGCAGCATCGGCTTCTGTACTATGAGCATCACATTAGCAAAGGAAGGAGAGCCAAGCGCGAAAGACGGCAGGGCAGAAAACAAATTTTCGGCGAAAGAAAATGAGGAGAGAATAAATGTCCTGGTAAGTAATATTAAGTTTGTTGAATTTAGTAAACTTTGGTGAAATTAGAATACCAAGGAAAAATAACACTTAATAATAATGGATTGGATTTATGTAGCGCTTTTAAAGGCACCCAAAGCGCTTTACAATGCCACTAATGCGATCTTATAAATCGTCATAAAAATAATTCAAGAATTCTATTTGATACCATCAACAGTATTGTTTCTCCTCCAACCCAGCATGCTCTGTTGCTTTCTGATGAAGATTGTAATACTTTCCTTAATTACTTTGTAAATAAGGTGATGGACTTGAAATCTAAAATTTCCTCAAGTGCCTCCCCTTATGAAGATACCCCTTGCTGTCCTGGATCATTTACCTCCTTTTCTCCAATCACACTAAATGACTTGATTATAGTTTTAGGTAAAATGAAATCCTTGTCATGCTCTGTAGATATATTACCTCCCTCTGTCCTGTCCAGGTCTATCACCAGCATTGGTCCCACATTACTATCCATCATCAACAGTTCACTGAGGCAAGGCTGTGTTCCATCTTATTTTAAACATGCTGAGGTAACCCCTCTGTTAAAAAAACAGAATCTTGATCCTAGCTCTGCTAGTAATTACCGACCTATTTCAAAATTGCCATTTGTAAGTAAATTACTTGAAAAAATTGTTGAAAATCAGTTCAGGTCTCTATTATGTAAATTACAGATTCTTGACCCTTTTCAGTCTGGCTTTCAAAAGCAGCACTCTACAGAGACCGCTCTCTTAAGAGTCTATAATGATCTATTAATGGCATCTGACGCAGGGAACTGTTCTGTGATCATTTTGCTTGATCTTAGTGCAGCCTTTGACACCATCGACCACAAAATCCTACTTAACAGGCTCAAGGTTTTGGCTGGTGTATCTGGCTCTGCCCTAGACTGGTTTTCTTCCTACTTATCAGACAGGACCTTTTCTGTTAGGACTGATAGGTTCTCCTCTAACACTGCTGCCCTGACCTGTGGTGTCCCACAGGGTTCAGTTTTAGGTCCATTACTATTTTCTTTTTATATGCTTCCTTTAGCTGGTATCATTCAATCTTTTAGCGACCTGTCTTATCATTTTTATGCTGATGACATTCAGCTCCATATGTCCTTTAAGCCTCATCAACTGGATAGGCTGTCCACCCTAGTCCAGTGCTTAACCCAGGTTTCTGATTGGCTTTCAAGCAACTACCTCGTTCTAAATACTAACAAGACCGAGACCATGATCATAGCTCCTCCTGAGCTACATTCTAAAATCAGTCAGGTTCTTGCCTCTTTCTGTCCATCTGTCAAGTCAAATATTCGAAATCTTGGAGTAATATTTGACTCTTCTCTGGGCCTCGACTCTCATGTAAAATCTTTGTCTCGTTCCTGTTTCTATCATTTAAGAAACATATCTAAACTGCGACATATGGTTTCCTCAGCTGAACTGGAAAAACTCATTCATGCATTTGTGTCATCACACTTAGATTACGGTACTGTAATTCCCTGTTTACTAGCTTGGATAAATCATCTCTCTCTCGCCTCCAGACAATACAAAACGCAGCAGCCAGACTACTAACTCACTCTACCAAGCGTGTTCACATCACTCCCATCTTATATTCTTTACATTGGCTCCCAATAGAGTTTAGAATTCGCTTTAAAATTCTTGTTTTAACATACAGAGCACTAAATGGCCAGGCTCCAGATTACTTATCCAAGCTTCTTTTAAAATACACTGCTGCTCGTCATCTCCGCTCACAGACTCAGAGTCTCTTAGTTGTTCCCCGTACACGACTGAAGACAAAAGGGGACAGAGCCTTTCAGTCTGTTGCACCAAGGCTGTGGAACAGTTTACCACTACAATTATGTTTGCTTGACTCTGTGGATTCTTTTAAAAAACAGTTAAAAACTCTTCTGTTCAAACAAGCCTTTTGTTGATCTACATATTTTATATTTTTTTACATTATTTACATTTGATCTTTTACATTGTATATAATGTCTATTGATTTTATTGTTTATTTTATTATTTTAATATTTGTGTACAGCGCTTTGTGATTGCCTGTCTGTGAAAAGCGCTTAATAAATAAAGTTTACTTACTTACTATTCATTCACTCTCACATTCACACACTGGTGGAGGGAGCTACAGGTGTAGCCACAGCTGCCCTGGGGCAGACTGACAGAAGCGAGGCTGCCATATCGCACCATCGGCCCCTCTGGCCAACACCAGTAGGCGGTAGGTGAAGTGTCTTGCCCAAGGACACAACGACCAGGACAGAGAGCCCAGGGATCGAACCGGCAACCTTCCGGTTACAGATACGCTTCCCAACCCCCTGAGCCACGGTCGCCACTTAAAGAATTATTGCAACCGTCAAATATTTCAGACAGTAGGCTACTGGGGGAAGCTAGCATAAGAGTTATGAGTTATAAGTAGGGATGGGTATCGAAAACCCACTGTTTCAATTCTTTGGAATTGTTTGCCATTTTTGCAAACGATTCCCTTATCGATTCCAGTCGCCCCGAATGACGTCACCACGTTGCTGAGCGTCATTTACCTGGCAGGAAACATGGCGCCTAAGCGGCTCAAACGCTCAAAAGTTTGGTTATACTTTATGAGAATGGATGACAACAGGGCAACTTGCAATACTTGCAAAGTAGATATTTCATTTAAGGGAGGAAACACTACGAATATGCAAAAGCATTTGCTCACAAAACACGCGATGACCTTAAATGAATGTCATGTTTTTAATTCCTCTCCGGACTCGTGAATCTCAACCCAGCAGCAGCGGTAACGTTTGCATGTCCTCTCCCGTTAATGCGGCAGGTAAATAATCAATAACAGTGCATATTATGTTAGCGCGATCTGTCTAATTACAAAACCTGCCATTACTGTGCATTTAGGTGACCATGATGAGACAGACAGAGTCTGGCTCAGATGCTGGCAGTTCTCGCTGCAGTCTACCGGTAGCGTCTCCTTTCAGGCCAGGATAGACGAATGTCACCGAGCAGTGACTAAGTTTGTGGTCAAAGGCTTGAACCCATTTGCTACAGCAGATGATTTTCAGTAAGTGAATGTGTTTAATTGTAGGCAGGGACATTACTGGATATTCTTGTGTAATTGCTACAGAATAATTTATGTTATACTTTGTTATTGCTACAGAAGAATATTTATTTTATTATTTTACATTTACAATTTTTTTCCTGGGCACCCTGTGACACCCCATTGAAGAGCCGTAGGCTGTGGATCTCTTAAGATCTCACTGTTGGGTTTGTAAGGCCATGTTACTCCTAAATTTCTATCTTGTTCAAAGAGAAGATATAAAACAAAGTTCTAAGCTATTCGAACTTAGTGTTCTCCTTTTTAAAAAGAATCGATAAAGAATCGAATCGTTAAACAGAATCAAAAATGGAATCGGAATCGTGAAAATCTTATCAATACCCATCCCTAGTTATAAGATATAATCCAAGTCGTAACATTGCTGTATGGAGCTGCAGATTTGGTTGCAGGTTAATACTGGCAGTGTCACCATGCCAGCTGATTGTATTTAATCATCAGCCAGTGTTGTTCTTTATACATCAATATTACTAAAGTTTACCATAAGGCAGCACTTACACTACACTGTGCGGTCTAGCTAATTTCTCTCATTACTTATCCTATCTTCCAGCTCCATGTTATGAATAGAGTGTAAATCACCCCATGAAACGGCTGTGCCATGTTCAATGCAGGGATGCGCAGTTCTGGTTCTCAAGGCTCCTGTCCTCCCGGTTTCAGATGTTTCCATACTTCAACACAGCTGATATAAAGAATCATTTACAGACTTGTGCACAGATTATCTTCTTTTTTAATAGGCAAATAAAGTTTTGCATTGCCATTGGCTAATTTGCCAATTGTATGTTAAAAATGTTCATATTTTAATATTCAAAAATGTTTTTGCCCAAAACATATGTGCACTATATGTCAGTAAAAATACTATGAAAACATTGCTGTCCTTGAATGCTTAATAAACACTGACAAAGCACTGATTGTATCTCTTGTACTTCATCAACGCAGTATCTAAAAACTTTGCACCGTAGTGGTTAAAATCTCATTCTAATAAGAGTTAAAAGCGCATTCGGTTATTAGGTTTACAGGGTTATTGAATTATGGTTAATGATTGGTAGAATTTTTTTTAACACTATCTGCCAATTACATCTGCCACCCTTCTCCAAATCTGTGCCCCTACCTGCCCCCCCCCCCCAACAAAAATTTTCTAGACACGCCACTGGTTGTGGTTTGCAGTGTTTTGTGTAGTTTCACTTTAAAATTTTTTCCAAGGAAAAAGCTGAAAATGTAAATAGTTAAAAGTTGAAATGTAAATAGTTGGGTTTTGAATTTTATAATTTGTTTATTACATTTTATGTGGAGTGAATAAATAAAAGTATATTTACGGTGGCCACTAGAGACAAAGCGCGGACAAACTCCAAAACACGTACAAACTCTGAAGCACATACAAACTCTAAAAAACATGCAAATTTGAAAACACATAAAAATTCCGAAGCCATGTAACGTCTTAAGAACAAGTGTTAAAATTTTTAAATCAATTCGAAAGCTGACTGGTAGCCAATGTAATGATGCAAGTACGGGAGATATGTGATCCAGTTTGCATGTCCCAGTACAGTTTAAAATGGTAAAAGATACAATATCAAAGTTAGCCACACTTTTTTAATTTGAGCTTGTGGCGGAGGGGTGTGTGTGGTCTATGGCTCCGCTGCAGGGGAGGGGTGGTGCAGCAGTGCAGGGGAGGTTGGTAGGGCAGCTGCACTTTATTTCATGCTCTCCCCTTCTTCAGTGATGTTGGGACCTGGAGAGGATGCGTGGTGCCAGCTGGAAAGTTGCTCAGCTGAAGACTGAACGTCAACAATTGAGACAATGCCTCGCTTAACTGTTCCAAAATATTAAACTCTTTTTGAATTCAAACATGTCATGTGCAGCAATGTTAAAAAGAAGGATCATGGTCTGAACGCTTTGTTGTGCCAAACACATTTGCTTTACCAACAAGAGCTCTATAAGCTCTCTGCAGGTTCCTCTTGTTAGATAATTTTATTATTTTTATATTTAGTGTAACAATGCCAGAGCTGACAGGCAGAAGAAAAGGAGTCTTTAATGAAGAACACTGTGTAATTTGTTGATAATAAAAGACGTAACAATGTCAGTGGAAGACAAAATCACTAACCCTTTGAGGGCTGGATTAAAAAAAGTTGAAAACTGTTACTGAAGGAGTTACTCATAACTGTTCTAGCCACATCTCAGTCTGATAAGATGGAAATGCAGCCGGTTGAATTAAAGGTCATATTTATGACAGTATCAATGCATAGTAGTGATGTTGCCATCACAGCCTTGAGGATGTTGTTGTGATTTGGCGCGATATAAATAAAATTGAATTGAGTTCAATTGAATTGAACAGTTTTAGTCCTGTCAGTATGGTGAAATAGTATGCCTGCACATCCAAATATGTCTTCCTTTTAAAATAATGCAAAACAGCTGAATCGCTTGACATCAGTGTCGCTCTTGGGAGCTTGCAGCCTGCCAGTAAATGTGCAGTGATGAGTAAAAGTCATTGGTGTGTTTACAATATGGTCTTACGGTCAGTACCTGCGGGTAGCAATGACTGGGCATGGATCTTGACTGCTGCAGAGTTTGAAGTTATTTGTTAATCAGTTAATGGTAATTCAGTTTTCTTGAGAGACTCAATTATATTTGAGTTTTTCCCCCTTGTTTCTTTTGTCTGTTTCAGGGATTTCCTTCCTCCTCCCTTCATTTCTTTTGCTGCTTGTTCAAGGACAAAGTTCTTTTTTCAAGCTCCTTTAAGTCTTCATATAAGTTGGTGGTATGGCCACAGTAGAGAAACATGCATCATGTTTGCAGTGTTTCATTTAGAGTACTTCAACACGATGCTCTGCTTTCTGACTCACTACAGTGTGTTACTGCTCAGTAAGGCTCAGTCACATGAGTGCAGGACAACCAATCACAGCAGATTATGGAAGAGGGGGTGGAGCAACGTGAGCCTGCTTGAGAAGAATGGTGTTTGCAAAGACGTCTCATTTTGGATGAGCGGCAACAATGTACTGAACCTAGAGGAGAGAAAGTATCTTTCCTATTGTCCTATTGCAGGGGTCGGCCGCATGCGGCTCTTTAGTCCTTGTACTGCGGCTCCGCGTGGTTTGGGAAAATAAATTAGAAGTATTTAGCTGAAGTGTATTTTATTTATGTTAGTTCTTTTTTAACTTGTAGTTCTAAATTGGAAGATTATTGTGATATTGAAATATAAAAATAAAATTATATTTTATTATTTTTTTCTTCGCTCAAAATAAGCGTCACACTAGCGTAAGCCGGTGTACCCCCCGAAACGCCGTGCAGACTTTCAACCCCAGGTAGGCCAATTATTGATCTTCGGATCCACATTATGTCAGCAGCTCCACCGCGAACTATGTTAAAAACAAACACCGCTCACGCCTCACAGAGGACAGCTTACAGTCCTGCGTAAAGATGAAGTGACTTCTTACAGCCCCAATTTGCAGAGGTTCAGCAGCAGAAGTCCTATTGTAAACATATCACGGCAGACCCGACGATGTTTGCATGAACACGCTTTTCAGCATCTCTTTATCGACCGCTTTTCACACACGGTTGCTGTACGCATACAGCTGGCTGTAGCTTTTCAGCTCACAGCCCGACACACACCAACAACAATACAACAGAGCACAGACGTTAAGGCGGTGAGGCTTGATTGGGGGTGCCGCTCAGGTGCGTCCGCCTCCCCTGCAGCGGCGCTGCAGACGATGCCCCGCCACACACATTAACCAGTTAAAATACATATTTAGGCAGAATTTTGCAAATATCTATTTTTCATTTTTTAGCAGCATAGTGCTTTTTTTCCAATTATTTTTTAAAAGTCAGTTCAAGGCTCCAAAAGTCCAAAAGCGATATAAGGGGGGTGGCTCACAACAGTTTTTGTTTCCTTTTGTTATATTTCTTTAAGAGTTCAAAATGTGTTAATTACATAAATAAAATGTAATTTTCTCTGTAGCACTTCATGGATTTCATAAGCAACACACCTTAGTTGTTCACACAAAGCATAAAGGTAAAAAACAATATATACAGTGTTATCTTCATTTTAGATGTCAAAAAATATTTGCAGCTCCCAGTGTTTTCTTTTGCATGGAAACTGGGTCCAAATGGCTCTTTGGGTCTTAAAGGTTGCTGACCCCTGTCCTATTGTCTCAATGTTATTGATATTTGGATGGACACACCGACCCTCACCTCAGATTCTGACAGTTAGTATGAGTTGAGGGTGCTGATTCGTTTAAACTAATATAATCATATTGCTGTAAGCAGGTTTCTGTAAGGCAGACTAAATCAATATGTTGATCAGCTACTTAATCATTTACTAACAGGGACTTTAGAGAGAGAGACCTAATGTTTAATCATACACGTTTAACTTTTTTACTCTTTGGTTCAGTTGACAGTGTTTGTTAAGTATGTGTATTAATTATTCTGTCTGTGACTTTTTCATAATTAATGTCTTATTTGCTGATTTTTGGTCTGGGTTTGGTGGTCTGGGAGCAGAGAGGTCTCTGTGGGGGTGGGGTCATGCTTTCCTGGGTTTAATAACTTTGGCCAGATTTGTAAAAATGAGAGCTGCTACTTCCAAAGTGGGACGGACCAGGTTTCCCCCAGAAGGTCCCACCTCCCACCATTTCCTCTTTTCTTTCTCTTGCCTGTCCTGCCTTGGACGTCGTCATACCATACCACATATAATGTAAAATCTGAAATAAATAAACAGCTAACAGATTCACAGGAACAAGAAGAGCCTATAGAGATTCTATATAGCTATCATAAGTGCCAGACAGGGCAAGAAAAAAACAGACAGCGATTTAAGATGAATACAGTATGCTAAACATGGTAAACATGTTCTAATGACCTTTGACTTCTGGCATCACTGCCGATGGGAAATATGAGTAACAGTTTCAGGGCTTCTTTAGTGCCGCCTGCTCTGGCCCATGGAAGGCAATAAACAATGCTCGGTCATGTGTCTAGCATTATGCTTCTCACGATACAGTTGCCATGTTTTTTCTTGGTGTGTTGCTGTGTGGGGAAAATCCATTTAAAGTGTGCAGAGGCTGGTGGTGTACAAGGGTCTTCTATTTAGGGCTATGCTTCCTGCTCATAGTCACCCAGCTGGACTGATTTTCAACATCATTTGCTGGATAATACAGCTAATAGTGGCTAAGCTACCTTCACTCACTCTGACTACAGCAGCCTGGTGGAGGCCAGGGCCAATGGTGTGGAGCTGGTTCTCTAATTCATTCATCCTGGTACCCAGAGCTGCAAACTGGCTAAATTTCTTACAAGTATCGTTATTATTAAAGGAGGCGGTGGATTAGCTAAACTTTAGTGATGGGATTTCCGACTCTTTTTAGGGTTAGAACCGGCTCTTTCGGCTCGGCTCTTTCGGCTCCCAACCGGCTCTTCAGGTTGTTTTGTTGCTTTAATTAATTTATTATTTACAACAATATAAAATTCTGCACAAAAGGAATTAGTAATGTAAAAAAAAAAACAATGTGGTTTTATTTACATATGTTTATATATAAATATATACAGTGGCCCGTAGAGACAAAGGACATACAAACTCCAAAACACATTTCTAGCGTTAACTGAACTTCAAAAACAGCTACCTAGATCACTTAAATTACACAATTGAAAGCATATGTGTATTGTTTGTGTATTTATACACAAGCACTCATGTATATTCAAATAATTTAAAAAAATGTTCATTTACCTGTTACTACCACACACCAAATCCGGTCGTTGGTACTTCCTGGCTTGTGTAGCCACTAGGTAACAAAGCTCAACACTGCCCCCTAGCATCCTGGAGCACTTCTGTTGTGTTTTGTATGTGTTTTGGAGTTTTTACGTGTTTTGAAGTTTGTATGTGCTTTGTCTCTAGGGGCCACCGTAAATACAGGGAGTGCAGAATTATTAGGCAAATGAGTATTTTGTCCACATCATCCTCTTCATGCATGTTGTCTTACTCCAAGCTGTATAGGCTCGAAAGCCTACTACCAATTAAGCATATTAGGTGATGTGCATCTCTGTAATGAGAAGGGGTGTGGTCTAATGACATCAACACCCTATATCAGGTGTGCATAATTATTAGGCAACGTCCTTTCCTTTGGCAAAATGGGTCAAAAGAAGGACTTGACAGGCTCAGAAAAGTCAAAAATAGTGAGATATCTTGCAGAGGGATGCAGCAGTCTCAAAATTGCAAAGCGTCTGAAGCGTGATCATCGAACAATCAAGCGTTTCATTCAAAATAGTCAACAGGGTCGCAAGAAGCGTGTGGAAAAAACAAGGCGCAAAATAACTGCCCATGAACTGAGAAAAGTCAAGCGTGCAGCTGCCAAGATGCCACTTGCCACCAGTTTGGCCATATTTCAGAGCTGCAACATCACTGGAGTGCCCAAAAGCACAAGGTGTGCAATACTCAGAGACATGGCCAAGGTAAGAAAGGCTGAAAGACGACCACCACTGAACAAGACACACAAGCTGAAACGTCAAGACTGGGCCAAGAAACATCTCAAGACTGATTTTTCTAAGGTTTTATGGACTGATGAAATGAGAGTGAGTCTTGATGGGCCAGATGGATGGGCCCGTGGCTGGATTGGTAAAGGGCAGAGAGCTCCAGTCCGACTCAGACGCCAGCAAGGTGGAGGTGGAGTACTGGTTTGGGCTGGTATCATCAAAGATGAGCTTGTGGGGCCTTTTCAGGTTGAGGATGGAGTCAAGCTCAACTCCCAGTCCTACTGCCAGTTTCTGGAAGACACCTTCTTCAAGCAGTGGTACAGGAAGAAGTCTGCATCCTTCAAGAAAAACATGATTTTCATGCAGGACAATGCTCCATCACACGCGTCCAAGTACTCCACAGCGTGGCTGGCAAGAAAGGGTATAAAAGAAGAAAAACTAATGACATGGCCTCCTTGTTCACCTGATCTGAACCCCATTGAGAACCTGTGGTCCATCATCAAATGTGAGATTTACAAGGAGGGAAAACAGTACACCTCTCTGAACAGTGTCTGGGAGGCTGTGGTTGCTGCTGCACGCAATGTTGATGGTGAACAGATCAAAACACTGACAGAATCCATGGATGGCAGGCTTTTGAGTGTCCTTGCAAAGAAAGGTGGCTATATTGGTCGCTGATTTGTTTTTGTTTTGTTTTTGAATGTCAGAAATGTATATTTGTGAATGTGGAGATGTTATATTGGTTTCACTGGTAAAAATAAATAATTGAAATGGGTATATATTTGTTTTTTGTTAAGTTGCCTAATAATTATGCACAGTAATAGTCACCTGCACACACAGATATCCCCCTAAAATAGCTAAAACTAAAAACAAACTAAAAACTACTTCCAAAAACATTCAGCTTTGATATTAATGAGTTTTTTGGGTTCACTGAGAACATGGTTGTTGTTCAATAATAAAATTATTCCTCAAAAATACAACTTACCTAATAATTCTGCACTCCCTGTATACTTTTATTTATTCACTCCACATAAAATGTAATAAATAAATCATATAATACAAAAACCAACTATTCACATTTCAACTTTTAACTATTTAAATTTTCAGCTTTTTCCTTTTAAACAAATTTAAAGTGAAACAACACAAAACACTGCAAACCACAACACAATTAAATATAAATATGAAAAAATATGAAAACAAAAAGAAGATGCACATTCTCTGTCATATGGACCTGCATGAATAAATTTTCTGAATCCTTTATCATCTGCAACTGAAAATAGTTGTGGATGATTACTATACCTTTCTGTCACAGGGCAGCCCTTAGCGGCTGGAAACACAGTGAGACAGACCAAGGCAAGTGTAGTGGAACAAAGTATTTATTTGCTATATGGCTCTCCTTACAACAATTAACTTGTCGAGCTTCTTCACAGCACAAAAAAAATCCACCTCTAATGACAACTGGCAGCCTTAAATATGTTCAGCTGTCACAGACTAAACCATTATTCCACTCTCAGGTAAATTCTTAAATCCCAACCTTCCACCACAGTATACAATATATCAATAAGAATAAATAGAATAGAATAGAATAGAATTCAACTTTATTGTCATTGCACATGCACAGGTACAGGGCAACGAAATGCAGTTTGCATCCATCCAGAAGTGCTTTAGTGATATAGATATATTACAATATATATTAGCAATAATATAGATATGTGAGTATAATACAGAAATGGGTCTATTATGGAATGTTATAATGTACACGGTATGAAGTATGTTGTGAATATTCTATAACTATAAGTATGTACAGGCTGTAGTGAGTACAAGCTATGTACAGGATATGAACAGGATATAAATATGAAAAACTATACAGAATATGAAATAAATAACTTTACAGAATCTGAGATATACAGCTATACAGAAATGGGAACTATGCAAGTTGTAAACAGTTGTAGGATTAAAGATTACCGAATGTACAGAATGATTATTTACACAGAGCTATACAGTAGTGCAGTTAAGATAAGTGAGGGTGTAGATAGTTTCTACAGAGGCTATATAAAGTGCTAGTGGTTGTGAGTGGTGGTTCAGTCCATGTTATTATTGTGTGTTTGAGGGTACAGTTGTGAAAATAAATACATTTTCACATTTACATATTAATAAATACTTCACACTTTAATGTTACACCAAACCCAATATTATAAAAACCCAGAAACCCAAGCACAACAAGATTCACCACACTCTCTTTACCAATGGTCTCTCCCGGAACCTTTAAATGGTGTCTGGACCCCCAGGGAAACATTTGCCCAAACACCTTGAAGAGGACACAGGCAAGAAAGGTGAGTAATCATTAACTTACAAACACTTATTTGCAACACTTTTCCCTAGATTTCACACACACATTTGCATTAGTTTTCCTTATTGGTAAACCTTAATCACAATCTCAATCACCATTCTTCTCTCCTGACAGACAACCACCACATTCCTTGACGAGGAGCAGCTGTGCAGGATCTGAAATAAGGCTACCAACTGATTTTAAAATTCCCAATAAATAGACAATAAATATTTAAACTGCTTGTGTGCAAATCCATGCTTAAAGTGCAATGCTCATAAAGTGCTTGATAAGGTGCTTTTAATAAAGTGAACAGTGTGCTCCAAAGTGCTATACATATAATATACATAAATGCAGTAAGGGAGTCCTCTTCCTTACATTTCCTCCTCCCTCTCTTAAGCGCGAAGTGCTTCAGTCCTCTGTCATCCTAGATAAACAATCAGCAACCACATTTGACTTCCCCGGCCTATACTGGACCGTAAAGTCATAAGGCTGCAGAGACAGGTACCATCCTGCAATGCGGGCATTCGCATCCCTCATGCGGTTCAACCACTGGAGGGCACGATGATCAGTCTCCAGAGTGAAGTGACGTCCCAGAAGATAATACCTCAAGGCCTCAATAGCCCATTTCATGGCCAAGCACTCTTTCTCCACCGTCGAATACCTCGTCTCCCTGTCGAGTAGTTTCCGACTCAGAAACACCACAGGCCTTCTTTCACCATCCACTTCTTGCTGAAGGACAGCACCAAGGCCAACTCCCGAAGCATCAGATTGCAAGATGAATGGCTTGTTGAAGTCTGGACTGTGTAGAACTGGATGTGTGGAAACTGCTTCCTTGAGGTCTCTGAATGCTCGCTCACAGTCTTCCGTCCAACGCACTTTGTTAGGGGCTGAGCCTTTTGTGAGGTTATTAAGTACAGTGGATCGCTCTGCAAAAGAAGGTATGAATTTCCGGTACCAGCCTACTAGACCCAGAAAACCTCTCACCTTCCTTTTTGTTGTCGGAACTGGGAAGGACTGAATTGCTTCAATCTTTCCAACCTGCGGCTTTATCTTCCCAGAGCCAACTACAAAGCCCAAGTACTCCACTTCTCTCTTGGCTATGGAGCACTTCTTGGGATTGATAGTCAGTCCAGCCATTCTGATGGAGTGTAGCACCTTCTGTAGGTGAATGACATGCTCTTCCCAGGACTGGCTGTACACCACCACGTCATCCAGATATGCTGCAGAGAATGCTGACACATCTCTCAGTACATGGTCCATTAATCGTTGGAATGTCGCTGGTGCACCTTGAAGCCCAAATGGCATGACTTTAAATTGGTACATACCAAAAGGAGTTTTGAAGGCTGTCAGCTCTCTCGCTTCTGGCGCCAAAGCCACTTGCCAGTATCCTTTACACAGATCGAGTGTTGTAATGTACCTTGCTGATCCAACTCTCTCCAGCAGGTCATCCACCCTGGGCATTGGGTAGGGATCAAACTTGGATACTGCATTCAAATATCTGAAATCAATACAGAATCTCAGGGTGTCATCTTTCTTTGGTACCAAAACAATCGGGCTGCACCACTCACTACTTGACACCTCAATGATTCCCAGGTCCAACATCAGTTTTATTTCTTTCTGCAGCACTGGCACCAACCGTTCAGGAATTCTGTAACTCTTTTGTCAAACGGGTGCATCCTCCTTCACCCGTATCTTGTGCTGAACCAGTGATGTGAAGCCTGGTGTTTCTCGAAAGAGCTGTGGGTCCACGAGTGGTTTTATATCAGCCTGCTCAGTAGGAGACAAATGAGAAAGGTCAACTGAAGCACAAACTTGAATGTTAGTTGGAAAGAACTTCTCAGTCACCTCCTCATCCTTAACTGAACGCACCAGTAACTGATAGACCGGCTCTTGTCGGCTGTGGAATTCTTTCAACAAGTTCACGTGAAATGTCTGATATTTTTTAACTCTTTCTGGCATATTCAGCTCATAAGTGACTTTACTCACTTGTCTGACGATCTCGTATGGTCCATGCCATTTTGTCAGCAACTTGTTATCGCTGGTGGGAAGCAATAACAGTACTTTCTGACCTGGAAGGAAGACCCTATCCCTGGCCTTCTGATCATACCAAGTCTTTTGATGTTTTTGTGCAGCTTTGATGTTGTCTTGCATCAATGATGCCATTTTCTCCAACCTCTCTCTCATGGTGATGACGTAGGCTGCGATGTTTTCACCCTCTGCTTTGGATTCCTCCCAGCAGTCCTTAAGCAGATCCAGGGGGCCTCTCACTTGGCGACCGTATAAAAGTTCAAAAGGCGAGAAGCCAGTGGAAACCTGCGGGACCTCCCGGTAGGCGAACAGAAGGTATGGCAGCCATTGATCCCAGTCAGCACCTGTGTCAGAGACAAACTTGCGCAGCATACTTTTGAGAGTCTGGTTGTATCTCTCCACTAGCCCGTCCGTTTGGGGGTGATACGGGGTGGTCTTAAGTCCCTTTATCCCTAACAGCTTATAAACCTGCTGCAACAACTTTGATAGAAAGTTCGTTCCACAATCCGTCAGAATTTCTCTTGGTATGCCTACCCTAGAGAAAAGCTGCAGAAGACAATTAGCAATGTGACGAGCTTTAATTGATCTGAGTGGGAAGGCCTCAGGAAACCGTGTTGCATAGTCACATATGACTAATATGTAGCGATGACCTGTGGAGCTCCTCTCTAAAGGGCCCACAATATCCATGCCTAGCCTCTCAAATGGTGTTTCAATAATTGGCAGTGGTTGCAACTGGGCTCGTGCTACTCCTTTGCCTGAGGTCAACTGACATTTTTCACAGGAACGGCAAAACTCAGAAACCTGGACATACATCCCTGGCCAAACAAAACGACTGCTGATCCTATTCAGTGTTTTGTGAAAAGCCATATGACCTGCCCATGGAATTGAATGACCCAAATCCATAACTTTGTCTCTGAACTGTTGCGGGAGTGCCACAGCTTCGCACTTCCCCTTTCTCTGGTACAAGATGCCTCCTTTAAGCAAGTAAACAGTGTCTGCAAGACAGCTTACCTGACCTTGACTAGCCCCCTCTACCTCTGTTACCTTCTCAAACCAGGGTTTTAGAGTAGGGTCGCTTCTTTGGAGTGCACCTAAATCTGAGGGAACATCAAACTCAAGTTGGTTATTTGGCTTAGGGAACAATGCTGTACCTTTTTCCCCTGAGCCTTTGAACTTTTCTCTTCTTTTCTGAGCCCTAGACTTCCTAATCTTCCCTGGCTCCGTTTCGAGAGACTCCTCAAAAAAGGGTAGTTCTTGCATCATTTCCTTTGCACTTTGTGCTCTTGTGACTACATGACAGGGTTTAAATTGTTCAACTGTCATATCTAGAGGAAGTGAGCTTCCAGATTCATCACTTAAGCCTTGAATGTCTTTCTCAGCACTCACTTGAGGGTCATAATCTGACTGATGTATTAGATCAAAAAGAGTGGGGATGTCATTACCAAGTATCACTGAATATGGCAAACTGGGAACAACAGCTACCACTAACAAGTAGGTTTGACCTCCTACTGTCAGGTAAACCTCAACAGTGGGGTACCTGTGTTCGTCTCCATGCACACAACTTATTGTAGCCCCAACCCCACTTAGCTTTTCTCCTGAAATTATGCTAGAGAGAGAGTTTGGAAGCACCCAGAGTCAAGCAAAGCTTCCTCTTTACGCCCATTAATTAAAACAGGGACAGTACAAGCTTTCCTTCCTACCGGCTCTGTGGCTGGTCTTGGAACTGCACACAAAAGAGATGGTTTTGACTTAAGGGCAGGGCAAAATTGTTGTGTATGGCCAAAGTTATGACAGTGATAACATTTAATATCCTGAACTGAAGACTTAAAGGATTTCTTCACATTGTGAGGTCTATGAGAAGGGAGCTGCCTAGAACTAGAAAGATTTCTAGCCTGAACTTGACCAGAACCCTGTTCACCCCCAATGGACTTACTTGGTTGGGCGTAGTGGGTCTCCCGGCTGAAGTAGGTGCTCTTGCTTCCTTTTCTGGCTGAAGTGAAAACCTCTGCGAGGCTAGCTGCTTCCTTTGCAGTCTTCGGGTCATGCTCACGTATCCAAATCTCCAGCTCTGGATTAACCATTCTCAAAAACTGCTCCAGAATTATCTGCTCAGATATTTCTTCTACAGTTGATTTTTCAGGTTTAATCCATCTTGAAAACAGGTCTTTCAATCTTACATAAAGTTCACGTGGCGTCTCACCTGGCTCAACTTTCAGAGATCTGAAGCGGCGTCTGTAGGTGTCAGCAGTGATCTCATATTTTGCCAGAATTGCCTCTTTCACCTTATCATAATTCTCAGAGTCTGTTAAATCCATAAGAACGTAGGCTGTGCGGGCTTTACCTGTCAACAGGGGAACCAGGCGAATAGCCCACTCATCTCTGGGCCATCGACACACATTTGCCATTCTTTCAAACGTAGTCAGAAAATGTTCAATGTCATCTTCTGGTGACAGAGGAAAAAGTTTTGGTTCAATTAAAGACCTGGACCCACTGGCCACTGGAATGTCTTCACCATTGAATCTAAGTTCTTGTTCTTCAGATGTTGTAGGGGGCGCTGGCGCCTCTGGTGGGTCAGGCTTATCAGTTACAGCGTTAACTTGTAGCTGGATTTGCTGAAATTGATGCTGCATGCCTTTCCACCTTTGCTCCTGACGTGACAAATCCTTCTCCCACTTTTGGTCTCTGGCTGCTTGAGACCGCATAAGAGATTTCACCAACCCTGTTAACTCCTCCAATTTGTCCTCAGGGCTTGTTGCTGCCATGGCCTCTAGCTCAGATGAAGCTCCAACTCCTTCATCAGGCTGCTCCTCTTGGCCTGGCTTTCTTCCACCTCTTGTCATCATCTTCTCACTGTGGCATGAGTGACACACTTCTGACACCACTTGTCACAGGGCAGCCCTTAGCGGCTGGAAACACAGTGAGACAGACCAAGGCAAGTGTAGTGGAACAAAGTATTTATTTGCTATATGGCTCTCCTTACAACAATTAACTTGTCGAGCTTCTTCACAGCACAAAAAAAATCCACCTCTAATGACAACTGGCAGCCTTAAATATGTTCAGCTGTCACAGACTAAACCATTATTCCACTCTCAGGTAAATTCTTAAATCCCAACCTTCCACCACAGTATACAATATATCAATAAGAATAAATAAATACATTTTCACATTTACATATTAATAAATACTTCACACTTTAATGTTACACCAAACCCAATATTATAAAAACCCAGAAACCCAAGCACAACAAGATTCACCACACTCTCTTTACCAATGGTCTCTCCCGGAACCTTTAAATGGTGTCTGGACCCCCGGGGAAACATTTGCCCAAACACCTTGAAGAGGACACAGGCAAGAAAGGTGAGTAATCATTAACTTACAAACACTTATTTGCAACACTTTTCCCTAGATTTCACACACACATTTGCATTAGTTTTCCTTATTGGTAAACCTTAATCACAATCTCAATCACCATTCTTCTCTCCTGACAGACAACCACCACATTCCTTGACGAGGAGCAGCTGTGCAGGATCTGAAATAAGGCTACCAACTGATTTTAAAATTCCCAATAAATAGACAATAAATATTTAAACTGCTTGTGTGCAAATCCATGCTTAAAGTGCAATGCTCATAAAGTGCTTGATAAGGTGCTTTTAATAAAGTGAACAGTGTGCTCCAAAGTGCTATACATATAATATACATAAATGCAGTAAGGGAGTCCTCTTCCTTACACTTTCTAATGTGATGTTGTTGTCACTGGCTCTCTTTCTCTGTCTCTCCCTCCCGCTCTGTTCCTGTGCTACTGAGAGTGTAACTACTGCCCCTCCCCCCTCTTCCCAGCGCAAAGCACAAGGAGAAAAAGCGGGAAAAAAGTGCAAGAGAGAGAGGGTGAGAGAAAGGAAAAAAAAAACCACGTCGTTCACTTCAAAGAGTCAAATTCGTAGACTCCCCCGAATGCAGCCGACAAATGCGTCCTCCTTTTTCCCGAATTTGAAGGATGGGTCGGGTGTATCCTTTGTGGCCCACCATATCCCAGAATGCATAGCACGGCCCAGCCAATTCCAGTTTTCAACAATGGTGGCTACTAAGTTTTAACCCTCTGGTGTCGACAGACGTGCCGGCGCATCAAAATCACATGACCAATTTAAGATGACACAGCTACAATATGCAGCGACTCAGAGTCTCCATTTCAACTTGGGTCGAAAGTGCGGACTTCAAACTATATACCAGTTTTGTGAATTGTGTCGATGGGCCACGTAAAACCAGAGTTTTGATAAAAAACTTTTAGAAATGTACAATTTCTATTTGCATTTCAAGTTATGAAAATGATTCGTTAAACATGTTTGTGGGTTTTACAGTAAAAAAATATAACTTTTTCCTACTCAGATTTTTAATTTTTTGTCTGAATTTAGATCAATTGTGCTAATATAGTATGCCAAAATGGAAAAAAAAAACTCAAATTTCAAATATTTGAGGTTGTGCTGAAAATAATGACACCAAACAAGGCAAGATAAACAGTTTTTAAAGGGGAAATATAGAATATAAAATCAAAAATAGTCAAAAACGGCCAATTATACCCTGGACCCCAGAGGGTTAATATTACTCTTTTTACTCTTTTTGGGTCACAAAATACACTTTCAACATATTTTCAGGTGAGAAAGTAGCTGTGTAAACTTCAAATATCTGCTCGGTTTATCAAGACATCACATATTTGCAAAAGTGCTCTGACGTTTTCAGAGACGTCTGTTATCCACCAGCTCGATAGCTAGCCGGGAGCTCGAGGGTCACTAGAGCCGGCGAGAACTCCCGGCGGATCATTTTCAGATCACCGTGGTCTTGCACTACTCAGGTTAAACGTGATATATAAGTCACTTAGATAACCTAAAAATGTTATTGTTTGGCTTTTTTCAGTGTTTTATTTGTTCCTGAGTAAATCAGTTTGGCTGAGATTAAAGTTCTTAGATTAGATTAGATAAAATAAAACTTTATTAATCCACGTCAAACAGAAAACTGATTAAACAGAAGTGTGAGATGGTCGAGAATTTACACCAGTGTCCTGTTATATTTTAGATAGCAAGGAGCAGACGGACGAGTTTATTAAACTCCACCGAGACAGCGGTGATGCAAATCTGAAGGCTAGACCGTCCAGTTTCACAGCCGCTCGCTTCCTGTCTACCCGACCTTCTGAGGACCCAGCCCACGTAGACCGTGAAGGACGGGTCCTCAGGAGGATTCAGCCTATGAATTTGGACACCCCTAACATGTCTTGAAGTTCTCCAGAGGCCTGGTAATGAACTAATCATGTGATTCAGGTGTGCTGACCCAGGGTGAGGTCTAAAAACCTGCAGGACACCGGCCCTCGAGGCCTGGAGTTAGACACCCCTGGCATGAAGCCTGTCGGAGAAGGTCTTCATTTTCAGATGTTTGTGTTTGTTACTGCTGTGATGACAAAGCAGCCTTTTATGCCCCATTCTTTTACACAGCCTCAACATGAGAAACAGGTTGGGAGGGTAGCATTTAATAACAAATGTTCCCTTTGTGCAAGTATCAGGCCATTTCCCCAATTTCCATGAAACAAACTGGCCTAAATAAACCTAATGTAAGGCGATATCCTTACACATTTAGACAATATATCTTATTTAGATGATATATGGTACCTAGTACTGCATATCATGTATTATATACAACCCTGGAAACTCAGGAAACACTGGGGACTTTTTGCACTTCCTCTTGTTTTGAAAGGACTTGTGTCCTAAATGCCAAACTTCACCACAAACAACCCTAAAGTATGTAGCAAGAACAGACATACAGCTGGTGAGGATGTACATGTCTGACATGGGGTGTGTAAAACAAGAGCAAAACTAAACGTTAGTTGGGCTTTTGTAATGTACCTGAATGAAAAGGCACTGCGATTTAAAAGTACACAAAGTAAAAATGCTGTCATGAGTCATGGAAGTAATGGGAAAAAAGCCATTCTATATGACAATATCCTCTACACTATAACAATGCAAACCCTCTGCACTAAATGAATAGGAACAACACCTGCAAATGAAAGCGTCTTTATTAATGCTATAGCTGCATGTGGAATGAAAACTAAACTGTGGCTATTTACTGATACCACCAGTGTCAACTTCACACAGCGTGTGATTTCTGCCAGAATGTAAATAAACCACTCACCATCTTAATCAAGCACTTGAAATATGACACAGAAAATGAACATTTAATGTTTAACAACTTGTTTATAATCTTTACGTGACTGTATTAATATGTAGTGTCATCTTCTCTGCTGAAGTTACTCCAAACAAGACAAGCCTCTCATTTTTCCCTAAGCACCTTGTGACCAGTTAGGTCTGTGATTCACAATTATGTTATTATTTACAATAATGCACTTTTTGGGCGATCTTGTTAGTAGTGCTGCAGACCGCGCTGGGTGCTGTGGCATCACAAAGCTCCAATTTAAAGCAGAGAACCCATAAGCCTGAAGTGAAGTGTACTTGCACTAATTAAAAATGATTTCAGTTGGACTGGAATGATTTAATTTATCACAACAAACCCACTATCTGTCAGCAAAAGAAGAAAAGGCCCACTGACAAAGAATTTTTCTGGGCCTCATAGTCCTTCAGTAAGCAGTAAGGACTTGATGAATTTCTGTACAAATAAATAAAACTCTCACAACCTTTAGATGAAACATGGGAACAAGATGCTGCAGGTGTAGCTAACTGTGAGCAGCATGGACAGTACTAAAATACAAAAGAAAGAAAGCAATATTGACAACAGACAGACTTGTTAATAATGACACAAGGAACACTCTAGACTCAAGGGAAGCATATTATAGGACTCATTTTTTATTTTTCTCACGTGTCTGAATCAGGCATTGATGCCACACAGTCGCACCAGGTTAAGGATGTCTGTGCTGGTCCATATACGTGTAACTCATAATACTGCACCACGGTACTACTACCACAGTAGGTGAATGAATTGATGGGGTTCTCCTACAAAGGAAGTGGAACTATTTGTGAAATCAGCTGGGGTAGTCGTGCATTTTAATGCTAACCTACGTGTTTGCCCCACCTATTTCATCCGTGCTTTTATTATGTTTTGCAATCTCTCCGTTTATTGCCAACAATCCCATGCAAGATTGTAAGTGCAAAATATTTTAACAGTTCTAAACTGAAACAGCTTTAACATTTTCTCTGTAATAATTTTTCTTTTTGCAGAAGTATACTCATTTCTTCAATGAACACCACCATAACAGGTCACACACAACTTTTGTTGAACACAAACAAACCTGTCTGCATTTTTAAAACATTCATACTTATTGTGAACCACATTTTGGTACAGTGACAACAGGTGAGAATGAGAAACAGACTCAGTTTTAGTCAACTGTTTGGCTTCTTAAGAGGGGATAAACTGAAGAAGCTGGGATCAACTTTTTAAGGTTGATCCCAGCTTCTGCTGATAAAGGTCAGTCGCAGCAGCACCAGTAGGTGGAACGTGCTCGGGAACCTTTGCAGGACACACCCCACAGGACGGTTCATTTGGTATTTCTTTTCCTGCAAGACACAGTGTGTTTTTACAGTTGCATGAGTTAAAATTTACTTGGTGTAATCAACATAAATATAACTGCAAAAAATGTATTTAGTTTCATATATGATCTTGTCCTATTAGTCCAGTGCCCCTTCAGCTTATGTATCAGTTGATTAGATCTCGATGCAAATACTCAAAAACAAAAGGAAATATACATATAATAGCAAGATATAAGATAAGATAACTTTTTATTGTCATTGCACAGTCATACATAGTACAATAGTACAATGAAATTGGAAAACTGTCCTACATCGGCACCACATATAACACGACACAATACGACACATCACAATGCAACACAAACAACACAGCACAGTATATTAACTTAGTAATAAAAAAGAAGAATAAGTGTATTTGAATTGCACACTGTTATTATTACACATTAATTGTTATTGCACCTTGTTATAAATATAAATATTATTATTGTTACTGTTTTTACCGTTGTTACCTCCCCCCCCAAAAAAGTCCAGGGAGGTATCCAGTCAGGTCAGCTGTTAGCATTGATCAGGGCTGTTGCCCTGTTGTAAAAGCTGTCCTTGAGTCTATTTGTTCGGGACCTCAGCAGCCTGAACCTCCTGCCAGACGGCAGCAGCTTAAACACCCGGTGTCCTGGGTGTGTGCAGTCCCGTAGGATGCTGCGTGCCCTCTTGAGACAGCGAGTGCTGTACAGGTCCTTCAGGGAGGGAAGAGGATGTCCAACGATCTTTTGGGCCATATTGATGACCGTCTGGAGTGCCTTTCTGTGTGCTGTGGTGCAGCTGGAGAACCACACACAGATGCAATATGTCAGCACACTTTCAATGGAGCAGCGGTAGAAGACGGTCAGCAGCTCCTCCTTCAGGTCCATTTTTCTGAGGATTCTCAGAAAGTGGAGACGCTGTTGGGCCTTCTTTCAAACCACAGAGGTGTTTGAGCTCCATTGGAGGTCTGTGTCTATGTGCACACCCAGGAACATGAAACTGGACACCCTTTCCACGCACTCCCTGTTGATGCTGACAGGCTGCAGCTCAGACTTCCTTCTTCTGAAGTCACTACCAGTTCTCTTGTCTTGGTGGTACTGAGGTCCAGGTTGCTATCTACACACCAATCTGACAGCCTCTAAACTTCAGCTCTGTACGCCGTCTCATCTCCCCCTGAGATGAGCCCCACCTTTGGGGGAGATGAGACATATCCAAATAATTCAGGCCAAACTAATGAGGTGTTTTATAAATTCAAACTGTCCCATCTGTTGTAAATGTCAGCATTTACAACAGATGGGATGTGGATGTGCACATATGCAATTAATTACACATTTGTGTGTGTAGACTGTCAAACTAAACATATGCAGCGTTCCAGATAGCTCGGAACTCAGATGTCCTGATGTTGCTGTCATTCAGTATCACTATGGCCGTCTTCTTCTGTTTGTCTACCACCACTATGTCCGGTTGGTTAGCCACCACCATTTTGTCCGTCTGTATCTGGAAGTCCCACAGGATCTTAGCTCGGTCACTCTCCACCACCCTTGGAGGCGTCTCCCATTTTGACCTCGGGACTTCCAGGCCACATTTGGCACAGATGTTCCTGTACACTATGCCGCCCACTTGGTTATGGCGTTCCATGTATGCCTTGCCTGCTAGCATCTTGCTCCCTGCTGTTATGTGCTGGATTGTCTCAGGGGCATCTTTACACAGCCTGCACCTGGGGTCTTGCCTGATCCACCCAAACCTCTATGGATCTTGTACTC
This sequence comes from Simochromis diagramma, assembly GCF_900408965.1. Classification (NCBI taxonomy): domain Eukaryota; kingdom Metazoa; phylum Chordata; class Actinopteri; order Cichliformes; family Cichlidae; genus Simochromis; species Simochromis diagramma. Next base: position 264,709 of record NW_024386890.1, read on the forward strand.
AGAGCTTGTTCCTGTGCTGCCATGATTAGTGCCTCTGTGCTGTCTTTCAGTCCAGCTTTGTCCAGCCACTGGTAGGATTTCTGGATATCAGCCACCTCCTCTATCTGCCGGTGGTACATACCGTGCAGGGGCCTGTCCTTCCATGATGGTTCCTCCTCTTTCTTGGGTTTCTGCTGCCTGAGGTATTCACCGAGCACGCGGTCGGTTGGAGCGATCTTCCTGATGTATTTGTGGATGTTTGTTGTCTCATCCTGGACTGTGGTACTGACACTCACCAGTCTCCGGCCTCCTTCCTTCCACTTAGCGTACAGCCTCAGGGTGCTGGACTTGGGGTGAAACCCTCCATGCATGGTCAGGAGCTTCCTGGTTTTGATGTCAGTGGCTTCTATCTACTCCTTTGCCCAGCTTATTATCCCAGCAGGGTACCTGATCACAGGCAGGGCGTAGGTGTTGATAGATCACATCTTCTGGTGTTGGCCAGAGGAGCCGATGGCGCGATATGGCAGCCTCGCTTCTGTCAGTCTGCCCCAGGGCAGCTGTGGCTACAACTGTAGCTGCCTCCACCAGTGTGAGAATGTGAGAGTGAATGAGTAGTGGAATTGTAAAGCGTTTTGGGTGCCTAGAAAAGCGCTATATAAATGCAATCCATTATTATTATTATTATTATTATTATTATTATTATTATTATTATTATTATCTTGTTCTTACCGTTCAGCTGACTCCTCAGGACTTGCCTGACCCTCTGCAGGTACTTGGTGATTGCAGCTTTCCTAGTGGCCTCTTCATGGTTTCCATTTGCCTGCGGGATCCCCAGGTACTTGTAGCTGTCGTCTATGTCTGCAATGTTCTCGGGCCTGATCTCCGACAACATCGAGACGGCCTACCTGGAGGAGATTAGGAACCTGGAGACCTGGTGCCAGGAGAATAACCTCCTCCTAAACATCAGCAAGACTAAGGAGCTGATCGTGGACTTCACTACAAAGCAGGCGAGGAATTACAAACCCCTCATCATCAGTGGCACGCCAGTGGAGAGAGTGGACAGTTTCCGATACCTGGGTGTCCACATCACTCAGGACCTGTCATGGTCCTGCCACATCAACACCCTGGTTAAGAAAGCCCGTCAACGTCTCTTCTTCCTCAGAAGACTTAGAGACTTCCATCTGCCACTGAAGGTGCTCAAGAACTTCTACTCCTGCACCATCGAGAGCGTCCTGACGGCAAACATCTGCACCTGGTTTGGGAACAGCACCAAGCAGGACAGATGAGATCTGCAAAGGGTGGTGCGCTCGGCAGAACGCATCATTCAATCAGAGCTCCCTGACCTGCTGTCCATCTACACCAAGCGGTGCAAGTCCAAAGCTAGGAAGATTATGATGGACCTCTCCCATCCCAACAATGGACTCTTCTCACTGTTGAGGTCTGGGAAGCGCTTCCGCTCCCTTAAGGCCAAAACAGAGAGAATGAGGAGGAGCTTCTTCCCCCAGGCTATTCGGGGCCTGAACCAGGTGTAGAACTGGACTCTCCCAAACACGTCACTATAAGACTGGACTCTCACACACGTCACCACACGCACCACCACACATTTCCTATAATCCTATAATTCCTATAATTTATAATCCTTATCTTTATAATCTCTTCTGCTATTTGCACATTCTTTACTGTAAATTCCTAAGTTAATTTGTAAATTTTTGTAGTAAACTGTAAATTGTAAATATTGTAAAACTTTTCTTCTGTCATTTAATGGTCGGGCATTGTACAGCTACAAGCATTTCACCCCCGTGTCATACTGTGTATGGTTGTGTGTGTGTGACAAATAAAATTTGAATTTGAATTTGAATGTTGCCTTCTGGTAGTTTGATCCCCTCAGTTCTGACTACCTTCCCTCTCTTTGTTATCATCTGACTACACCTCTCCAATCTGAATGACATTCCAATGTCATTGCTGTATATCTTGGTGGTGTGGATCAGTGAATCGATGTCTCGTTCACTCTTGGCATACAGCTTGATGTCATTCTGATGAACTCATTATGGGTTCCCTCTTTTGGCCCACGCACTGGTAATTGATCACTCACCTGCAGCCTGTTAACCTGACTCTTCTAGCCACTACTTAAGGCGGCTGCTCAGTGTCTCTCGTTGCTGGATCGTTGTGCAACCTGTGTTTGTGTAGCCCCAGCTCTATTCTGCTCTCGTGTTCTTTGTGATCTCGTCATATTGTTTCTAACCACCTGTTTCCTTGTACATAGATCTTTCTGAACCTGTCCTTGTCTCCCCCCTGGATTCCTGAGCGTGAGTTTGGAAGATCACGTGGATGAGAAGCTTGTCATGTTTGGAGTAACTTGCGAAGGCTTCAGCAAAGAAGATGTGTTACGTGCGTGTGTTTTTGGTTTGTTTGTTTCTTAATGTGTGTATGCTAATTCACCTGTGCAGGGGCTCGGCTGTGATTGGTGGACGGAAGGCACGGCCTGATGTAACTGGCTCCGGCTCTGGACGTAATCCATAAAGGACGATTGAAGAGTTGCGAAAGGGGTGTGTGTGTGAAAACTTCCCATGCACTTGCCGCCAGTCCAGATGGAGCGGCCACAGTTATAGCTACCTAGTTAAATTTGGCCGTGTGTGTGAAGTGCGGAGCAAGTAAGGGTGAGCTGCCGATTATTTTGGGAAGCCTCGTTTTCTCCTGTGTTGTTAGACCAGGGAGGTCAGACTGTGTCATTTCTTTGTTTATTTTCTGGAAGAGGTAAAAGGGGAACCAAAGTGTAACCCACATCAGATTTGTGGGTTGTGCTGCTGAATAAGGCTGGAGGTGTAATTTTCCCTCCCCGCCACTAGGAGGCGAGTATGCCTTGTGATGACTTTCTGTCAGTCAACATTTCCTGTTTTGAAAGCCATTACTCATGAGGCAACCGCCAAATTAGCTGAAAGATCCCGGTAAGAAAAGCTAAAATAAAAGTTAAATTCACAATTTATCTTCACATACTAGTAGGGGCGGGCGAGCTATCTCACCACGAGCTCCGGTAAGGGATGCTACATGAATGTTAGCACCATAAAGACATGTAGTTGACTGCTGTTAATATATTTTCTGCTTTAAAAAACAAAACCAGTCGGAGTTGTGATATTTATGTTTAAAGCACTGTAACATCACTGATGTGCAGATGTTTAATTTTAAGTGCTAAAGAATATATTAAAATGTGCCCAGCTAACCACTAGTATTAAGCTACTGCTTAGCGATTTCTGTGTATTTCTGTGTATTCTAACATTACTGTGATTCATCAGAGTTTGTTAGCTTTCCAAAACGTTGGAGAAGCAGTAATATTGTCGTGTAGTGCTTAAATGCACCCTTTCAGTTTTGTTGACTTAGAAGTTAATTCATTTAATAAAGATGCAAAAAGTTCATAAAATGTGATTATAAAATGTGAGGGATCTCATCACTCTGTTGAAGTATTAATGTTTTAAGAAGTTGATATATTTTTCTGAGAAATAATTCAAGTTGAAATATCTTAAAAAGAAGAACAGTTAAAAGCGAGCTGTTAAAAGGATAAATATGGAAGAGTGAATCTTACAAGTTTATTTATTTTAAAAAGGGTAAAACCTTGTGTGATGTAACTCAAGTTATTTCATGATGGTTGAGACATTGTATAACTAAAATAATTTGTTATACTTGAGCAATACTTGACTGAAAGATGAGTGATGGAAGAAGTATAGATAAAATAGTAATGTATGCACTCTGAACTGTGTGCATAGATTGGTTTTTGACCAGGACTGGATCATTCGAGATCTGAACCCTTTGGGTTCAGTGGCGAGCCAATCCCAAGAGAGTGACTGTAGACGGACCAGAGTACGGTGTGGCCAGCCGTGGGATCCATCTTCAGCAAACCTCAGGACTATAACTACATTCCTTGACACAGATAAGACTAACACATTAAAAATCTACCCGGGTAGTGTTAGAACCAGTGGACAGAAACACACACACACACACACACACACAAGGAACTCTAATTTCTCTTCCCAAAGAGAAGTGGACTGAGCAACAGGAGCGGAAGCTCTTTAATTGAAACTCTTTGGAGAATTTCCTTAAAGAGGATGTTTGGTTTTGATTTTAATGTGCGTTTGTGCACTGTAGGAAGCCAGCTTTAGACAGGCAGGGTTTGTAAACTTTACAACTTTCAATACAGTTTCTATTCAAATCACATCTTATCTATCATTGTGTGGTTCCTTCTCTGCTGATCCTTTCAAGGCTCCATAGTCTTACCTAGAACTTTCTGATACTAGTCCAAAGTTGTCGAGACAATAATTTAATGTGTATCTCATATTATTTAATTGTAATACCTGTTACAGAAGCCTAGGTTGGGTTTTGTTTGTTGTGTTGGCCTAAGCTCACCCTGAGCTAATCATACACTCGCACTACCGTTGTATTGAGCGCCATTGCTGTGAATAAATTATTCTTAAAAGTCCGATGCTGTGGCTGTGTCTGTTTGGGCATGGGAAGTCGCGGGACACCCCGCTCCTGTCACGGTCATTCTGAGCCAGGTCGTAACATGATTTGGGGGCTCGTCCGTTTTGTCTGTTTTTTTTCTGGCTGGTTTTGTGGTCTGTATTTTGTTCAGTCAGCTTTTCTTTTGTGTGTGGGGGGGACGTGAGGTGTGTGTGTGTGGGAGGATGGAGTTTTCTTTAGATGACTTTGTTACCTCGCCTTCCTGGGATAAGATAGAGTTGTGTAGAAAGGCAGATTTGCTTATTATAGCAAGTTTTTTTGGTATTAAAGTGTCCTACAATGCCCGTAAAGCGGAGGTGCAGGTTTGGTGCAGCAGGGCATTCTCCCTTCCCTGAAGGCAGCTCTAAAGCAGCCTGGCAGGGGCGGCGTGGAGGTGGCTCCGGAGACTGAGCCGGAGCCGGATGCCAAAGGGCCTGCTAATGTGCTCCCAGCTGAAGTGGAGCCTGGTGCGGCTGAGGTGGAGTCAGGGTGGCTGAGGAGCCTCAGGCAGTAGGGTCTACGGAGGACCTCCGTTTGACCCTCCGTATTAGGGAGGTGGAGGTTCGCGCTAAGGAGCTTGAAGTGCAAGCTATGCACCTCCGTGTTAGAGCTTTGGAGTTAGAGCGCAAGCCCGCCGCTGCCTCAACACCTGTTTCCGCTGCCTCCACACCTGTCTCGGGTCGCCCTGACACATCCACAGTTACTTCAACAAGTTTTGACATCACCAAACATGTTACACTAGTACCTCCGTTTCGGGAGGCTGAGGTTGATTCCTATTTCAGTGCTTTTGAGCGTATAGCAGCTACATTGAATTGGCCTAAGGAGTTTTGGGCACTGCTACTCCAGTGTAAGTTAATCGGCAAGGCTCAAGAAGTATGTACTAGCCTTTCCGTTAATGACAGCCTCCAATATGATATTGTGAAAAAATCCATTCTGTGCGCGTATGAATTAGTTCCTGAGGCTTACCGTCAGAAATTTCGTAAAAGTGAAAAGACCACTGATCAAACGTTTGTGGAATTTGCCCGTGAGAAACATCGCTTGTTTGAACGCTGGATGCAAGCCAGCAAAGTGAAGGATATTGAGGGATTGAAGGAATTGGTACTTTTAGAAGAATTTAAGAAGTGTCTCCCGGATCAGTTAGTAGTTTATTTAAACAAGCAGAAAGTGATGTCCCTGGAAAAAAGCAGCAGTTTTAGCGGACGAATTTACCCTCACACATAAAACCATTTTCTCACATGAGGCAGCACGAGAAGTGAGGGGAGGGCAGGAAAAGAGACAAAAATCTCCTAAACAGACCCGAAGGGCGAGACAGGAGGAAACTGAAAGGCGGGAATGTTTTTATTGCCGTGAGTCTGGTCACCTGATTGCCTGTTGTCCTGCACTGCGGAAGAAGGAGCAGCGCAGAGGGTCTAAGGGACCCGTGGGGCTCATTAAAGTAGTTTCCCCACCTATATGTCCTGATCGGATACAGGGGTGTGACCCAGAAATGGAGGGAGAGTCACGTTTTAAACCATTCCTTTCCCAAGGCTTCGTTTCGGTAACAGGAGAGAAGAGAAGGACAGGATCCCTATCACTATTCTCCGAGACACTGGAGCACATCAATCTTTTATGTTAGATGATGTGTTGCCACTGTCGGATAAAACCGCCTACCACACGGATGTGTTGGTGTGGGGAATTGAAATGAGTGTTCTGCATGCGCCACTCCACAGCATATATTTACACTCACCAATTACAACCGGCCCTGTGAAAGTCGCTGTACGGCGACAGTTGCCGTTTAAAGGTGCGTCATTTATTTTGGGCAGTGATTTGTCCGGGGGAAAAGTGTTCCCACCGCCTGAAGTGGTGGATACCCCTGTTGCTACCGCCTCAGATGGTACTGATCTAAAAGTGACAGTATTTCCTGTTTGTGCTGTTACGCGGGCGCAAGCGCGCAAATTTGCTGATGTCGTTAGTATTGCAGATACACTCAACAAAAATATAAACGCAACACCTTTGTTACTGCTCCCATTCCCCATGGGATGGACGTAGAGACCTAAAATTCATTCCAGATACACAATATAACCATCCCTCCCAAACAGTGGTCACAAATCAGTCCAAATGTGTGGTAGTGGGCACATCTGCTATATTGAGATAATCCATCCCACCTCACAGGTGTGCCACATCAGGATGCTGATCTGACATCATGAGTAGTGCACAGGTGTACCTCAGACTGCCCACAACAAAAGGCCACCCTGGAATGTGCAGTTTTGTCTCACAGCAAAATGCCACAGATGCCACAAGCAATGAGGGAGCGTGCAATTGGCATGCTGACAGCAGGAATGTCAACCAGATCTGTCGCCCGTGCATTGAATGTTCATTTCTCAACCATAAGCCGTCTCCACAGGCGTTTCAGAGAATATGGCAGCACATCCAACCGGCCTCACAACCGCAGACCTCGTGTAACCACACCAGCCCAGGACCTCCACATCCAGCAGGTTCACCTCCAAGATCGTCTGAGACCAGCCACCCAGACAGCTGCTGGAACAATTGGTTTGCACAACCAAACAATTTCTGCACAAACTGTCAGAAACTGTCTCAGGGACGCTCAACTGCATGCCCGTCGTCCTCATCGGGGTCTTGACCTGACTCCAGCTCGTCACCGTAACAGACTTGTGTGGGCAAATGCTCACATTCGATGGCGTCTGGCACGTTGGAGAGGTGTGCGCTTCACGGATGAATCATGGTTCACATTGTTCAGGGCAGATGGCAGCTGAGAATGTCCCAGTTCTTGCATGGCCAGCATACTCACCGGACATGTCACCCATTGAGCATGTTCGGGATGTGCTTGACCGGCGTATACAACAGCATGTACCAGTTCCCACGAATATCCAACAACCTCGCACAGCCATTGAAGTGGAGTGGACCAACATTCCACAGGCCACAATTGACAATCTGATAGACTCCATGCGACGATGTGTTGCACTGCATGAGGCAAATGGTGGTCACACCAGATACTGACCGGTTCTGGGTCCCCAGACCCCCAATAGCGCAAAAAACTGCACATTCCAGGGTGGCCTTTTGTTGTGGGCAGTCTGAGGTACACCTGTGCACTACTCATAATGTCAGATCAGCATCCTGATGTGGCACACCTGTGAGGTGGGATGGATTATCTCAATATAGCAGATGTGCCCACTACCACACATTTGGACTGATTTGTGACCACTGTTTGGGAGGGATGGTTATATTGTGTATCTGGAATGAATTTTAGGTCTCTACGTCCATCCCATGGGGAATGGGAGCAGTAACAAAGGTGTTGCGTTTATACTTTTGTTGAGTGTACATTTGTGGCTATAGAGCAAAAGCTTTCTGTAGTGGGGAAAGACGGTGTGAAAAAAAATGCAGTGTGCTACATTTAATGCCGGAATTGGGTGGAGATGTGAATAAAGAAGCTTTGATAAGCGCTCAGGAAAATGACAAGTCTTTAAGTTCCTGTTTTGCAGCCGTAGTTACCGCCGGGGAAAGCCCCCTTCCCCGTTTTTTCCTGCAAGATGGAGTGTTAATGAGGCGGAGGTCCTCAGATCAGAGTGGAACATCAAATGTTACACAGGTGGTGGTATCATCTCAGCATCGTGATCAGGTGCTAAGCTTAGCACATGATGCTGGTGTAACACTTTTACCACCGGCTCGTGTGACAAGACTCCCCCCCCCTTATGCCCTCGGGTGCAGTCTTGACTCTACTTAAATATTCTGTGATAAAAGATACATCTCAAAAAATAAATATCAGTCTAGGGTTCATATGATTCTCGTGTCTACACAGACAAGCGGAGGCTAAGGAAATACACTTAACCGATTAAGGCTAATACATGTGAATACTCAAATGATAAGACACCATGCAATAAACCCAACACAGGATCTCAGGGTTAGAAAATGTATTAAACAATTGCAGGAAATTCACATCCAACCCTTTTTTCTTCATGAAAAAAAACACATATACAAAACATACAATAAACCCCCGGGGGATAGATTTTAGTATTTTTTTCCCTTAACCTGTCCAATGTTATTCTTTTCCCAGAGTGCACTCTTAGTCTATTTTTGTTGTTGGCGCGCTTTAGTTGGAGCTCTTAATAGTAACAATACCTCCGAGTATCCGTGATGTCTCCACCTCCTCCGATGAATAACTCGCTCGTTGTGGTAGCAACCGTCTCCACTCGCGGCAGCGAGCAACGAATCTCCGATTCCTTAGATAGCAGCGAATCATCCACGGTTAGCGACTCTCTCCCGAGACAACTCTCAAACTCCGTCTCTCCGCTCCGGCGGAATCTCCATTAGCCAGGACCGTGGCGTTAGCCTAGCTCCAGCTAGCCAACGTAGCCAAACGTGCCTCGTGCTTAGCCAAGCACAAAAGATACGGGAAGCCCGGCTCAAACGCTCCGAATGATCACCGGGAAGTCCGCAGACGGGTGATATGTTGTTGCCGAACAACTTTGGTGACATAAGCAGTCCCAAAGTCCATGCTTCGTCTATGCCATTTTAGTAATCCTTCTTTTTCTCCTCTCTTCCTCCCGAGTCTCTTTACCCCGGAAGTCATCTGCAAGTCATGACCTCTCGTGACATAGCATACAAGACAAGTAAAAACATGTAGCTTCTTACTGTTGATCTTGTGCCACCTGCCAGTTGGTGGGCAAACTCAATAAACCCATTCCACCTGCGCCGTTATCTCCTATCCCTGTAATGAGTGAACCTTTTGAAAAAGTAATACTAGACTGTGTAGGACCGTTGCCGAGAACAAAAGCCGGCCGTCGGTATATTCTTACGGTAATGTGCTCAGCAACGAGATTTGCGTACGGTGAAAGCCAAAGCAGTAATTAAAGCTTTGATCAAATTCTTTTCTGTGTTTGGGTTGCCGAAAATCATTCAAACAGACCAAGGCACCAACTTCATGTCCAGAGTCTTTGCACAGATTGGGCAGGGATAGCTCAGTAGGTAGAGTGGTAGCCCCATGATCAGAAGGTCGGGGGTTCGACTCCACTGAACGGCTACCCTGAGGTACCCCTGAGCAAGGTACCGTCCCTACACACTGCTCCCCGGGCGCTGCATTGGTGGCTGCCCACTGCTTCACTGGGTGAATGGGTTAAATGCAAAGGAACTATTTCCCTATGGGGACTTACACACACTTTACACTTTACACTTTACAGATTGTTAAAGAACTACATGCCAAGCATGTTACATCTAGTCCATATCACCCCGAAAGTCAAGGTGCTTTGGAAAGGTTCCACCAAACTCTTAAAGTTATGTTACGCAAGTTCTGTTTGGAGTCTGGTAGGGGGTGGGATGAGGGGTTGCCCCTATTGTTGTTTGCTGTTAGAGAGGCTAAACAGGAGTCCCTGGGATTTAGCCCCGCTGAGTTGGTTTTCGGACATGTGATCCGAGGCCCTCTCCGACTTTTGAGGGAAAAATGGCTGTCGGAGACCCCGGACGAGCAGTGTAGTGTTCTTAACTACGTGAGTCAGCTTCGAGACAGGCTTCGCCTAGTGTGGAAAATAGCCGGGGAAAACCTAAAGCAAGTGCAAACTAAAATGAAAGCTCGATTTGACAAAAAGTCTGTGGTTAGAAGTTTCCAACCAGGGGAGGAAGTGTTGATGTTATTGCCCGTGGTGGAGTCCAGTTTACTAACGCAGTTCGCTGGTCCTTACAGTGTTGAATGTAAACTCGACAATAACCACTATGTGATTCACACTCCAGATCGGCGGCGAAAAACCAGGGTTTGTCATGTGAATACGTTGAAACTATTCCATCCACGTGCACAAAATACAACAGCGCCCCCAGTGTGCGCTGTTGCCATCCTCCCCGCTTACAAACTGTCGGATGACGGATTATCTGGGAGGGATGATGCATTAGGTAGTGGGCATCTGAAAAACTCTTTCATTTTAAATGATCTTGAATCATTTGTTGCCGACTTACCTGAAACTGCTCGAACTGACGTCATTACTCTGATAAAAAATAACTTTTCACTGATCACCCACGCCAAACCACTGTCTTATGTCATGACATTGATGTAGAGGGGCATAAGCCAATTAAACAACATGCGTACCAGGTGAATCCATTGAAAAGGGAAATAATGCAGAGAGAAGTCAATTATCTCCTAGAGCATGGCTTAGCCATTCCAAGTGCTAGCGCATGGAGCTCTCCATGTGTGTTAGTGCCCAAGTCTGACAATACTCCTCGATTCTGTACGGATTACCGAAAGGTAAATGCGGCCACTAAAGCAGACTCTTTCCCATTACCTAGGATGGATGACTGTGGTGATGGTGGGTGGGATCCGCTACTTATGTGACCAAACTGGATTTATTAAAGAAATATTGGCAGGTTTCTTTAACTGCTAAAGCATCTGAGATCTCTGCATTCGTTACCCCCAATCACTTCCTTCAGTGTGATGCCCTTTGGCTTGCGTAATGCACCAGCCACATTTCAGCACCTGATGGCTAAGGTTTTGGCCGGGGTCCCTAACTGTGATGCCTACTTAGATGATGTGGTCATTTATTCTGCTTCCTGGAGCGATCATCTCCAAACCCTCTTAACTGTTTTTAAATGTTTTGAGGAAACATTGCTCACCGTAAATATGACCAAATGTGAGTTCGGGAAAGCAACCATCACCTACCTTGGAAAGCAGGTGGGTCAAGGGCGAGTGTGCCCCGTGACCGCGAAGGTAGAGGGTATTATTTTGTTTCCGATTCCACAAACAAGGAGGGGGTTACGCCGCTTCCTGGGAATGTGTGGCTACTACCGAAGTTTCTGTAAAAACTTTGCCTCCGTAGTCGCTACCTTAACTGACCTGGTCAGCCCGACCAAACTCTTGATATGGACTCTGGCGTGCCAAACTGCTTTTGAGTCAGTGAAAACTCTACTGTGCAGTGCCCCAGTTTTAGCAGCACCTAACTTTGAATCCCCTTTTAAGTTGGAGGTGGACGCCACCGCAACTGCAGCGGGTGCGGTTCTGCTGCAGGCAGATCAACACGGAGTGGACCGTCCAATCTGCTATTTCTCGAAGAAATTCAATAAACACCAAATGAACTATAACACTAACTAATAATGCAATCACTATTAAGGAGGCAAGAGTGCAGCTGAAGTGTTAATAGTTATCATAATAAAGTGACTGAGATAGACAATTTTTCAGCTGGCAAATATATCTTCTTTTGATAAATTTGATCTGTGTAGTCCTACTATCAATATTATTTCACATATCCAATTCAGGGTTGGGGGGTTCAGACTCCTAGACCTAAAGTTGTGCTCCCCCCCCCCCCCAACTTTAGTGCTCTCTGTCAAAATTGACCAGTCTGTTTTAACAGCTCTGAAATTAGCATGACAAACATTTTTCACCAACAAATTCGGTTCAGTGGGTGGTTCAATGGGTCATTCAGTGGGCCATTCAGGAGTCAGAGGCCAAAGGGGGGGGATTCCCATTAATTTCCTATGGCAGTCACTTTCGACCGGGAACATCCCAGATGTAACAAGGTTGATTAAAACACTCAAAGTTCAATGAAAAGAGGTGCTCATCACTTTTATATGTTCAAGTGCATAGTGTGGCGGATGTCATAAGGCCTCGAGGCAATCGGATGTAAAACACAATATTTATGAGTTTTTTAAGTTGGCAAATTTGCCCTGCACGTGATAGGAAGGCTAGAGGGTCCGAGCTGCAATACTCCCTGGACAGGTCACCAGTCTGTCACAGGACTAATGTTGCATATTAGCGACTCAGTTACATCTGTAATTGCACAAGACTGCAGACTACAGGTTTATTTGTACACGGTGGACTGACCAATGGGAAAGTTATTACCCACATATGAAAACAATCAGGGCAATCACAAAGCATGTAGTAAAACTAGAGCACAGCATGTAAAAAACACGCTTCAAAGTAAGGCAGGAAATGCACTATCAAGACTAACATCAAACAAAGGTAGGAGTGGAGGTCAAAGACGAGACAGCATTCCCCAGCAGACCCCAAGCAGCTGGGGAAAGAGGGCGGCTGGGTGACGGTGAGGAGGAAGCATAGTCTTAAACGGAAGCCCCAGGTACACCCCCAATCTGTTCATGTGTCTAACCATTTTTACCCACTCTGCGACACACCCGCCGGGGGTCAAACTCTGGTAATTGGTGATTCTGTTCTGTTCAGACATGTGAAGCTAGAGACACTGGCAACCATAGTCAATTGTCTTCCAGGGGCCAGAGCAGGCGACACTGAAGGAAATGTAAAACTGCTGGCTAAGGGTAAACGTAAATTCAGTAAAATCATAATTCACGTCGGCAGTAATGACACCCGGTTACGCCAATCGGAGGTCACTATAATCAATATTGAATCAGTGTGTAACTTTGCTAAAACAATGTCGGACTCTGTAGTTTTCTCTGGTCCCCTCCCCAATCAGACCAGGAGTGACATGTTTAGCCGCATGTTCTCCTTAAATTGCTGGCTGTCTGAGTGGTGTCCCAGAAACGATGTGGGCTTCGTAGATAATTGGCAAACCTTCTGGAGGAAACCTGGTCTTGTTAGGAGAGACGGCATCCATCCCACTTTGGATGGAGCAGCTCTCATTTCTAGAAATAGGGACAAATTTATTAAACCCCCCAAAATATGACTATCCAGAGTTGGGACCAGGAAGCAGAGTTGCAGTCTTACACGCCTCTCTGCAGCTTCTCTCCTCCTGCTACCCCCCAAAAACCCATCTCCATAGAGACTGTGTCAGCTCCCAAACAGACAAAAAACAAACTAAAAACCAGCAACAAACAACTTAAACATAAACAATGACAAAGAAAGAACAATACAGTATCCACATCTGAACCAAAGAGTAAAACAGTGAAATGTGGATTATTAAATATCAGGTCTCTCTCCTCCAAGTCTCTGTTAGTACATGACTTAATAATCGATCAACAAATCGATTTACTGTTACAGGAAAAATGATTCTATGTTTCTTTACCTTCTTTTAAATGTACAAAGATGCCCTTTGTCTATGGTTAGATTAGTTTAGAATTATCCTTTTAGACTTTCCCAGCAAAGACATATTGTTTTAGATTGTTTTATCTCTCACAGCTTTCTCCCAGCTCTCTGCTGACGAGACTAGCGCCACATATGGAGTTGTTTATTTTATCTGTTTATTATTTTCTTATCCTGTTCTCACTGTCTTTCCTATAAAAAGTGCCAAGCCTCTGTTCACGATGTGAGTTGTTCTCAGCAGCTCACCCGTGTACACGTTTAGCAAAGAAAGTAACTTTGTCTCATTGTGTCTTTATTTCTCCTGTGTTTTTTTACAGAGTTTTCCCCCAACATTTCTTGGTCCTTCGGAGCCGGAGCGCCTCCATCGTGTCCCATCTCCGTGACCAGTCCACGTTGTTCGCCTGTCGACAGCTCACACACCAGGTGTGTGATAAAAGACCAAGAGCGTTAAATTCGGGTCTTGGCCAACGTCTTAGAAAGTGACCCACGGTGGTGGGGCCCGATCGAGGTGGACCAGACCCGGCGACACTGACCAGGTAGATACAGACACACTGACACAATCTTGCGTAAAAGCGCATTTTAAATTCAGGGAATTTAAAATAGCGGAAGTAGCTCGTCGACTGGTAGCTTTGGAGCTCTGGGTAGCTCCCCCAGCTGGGTCTAGACTGGGTCTAGGGAGTAAGTAGCTCTGGGAGCTCCCCTTATCATAAGGGTTCCGGTCGCGCGCGCGTCGAAGCTGTGAATGTGAATGTGTGTGTGTTTTGTTTCAATTAACGGAGCAAGCTGAATTTTCACGGTCCAATAAGAGACTGAGCTGCTCCTACTGTGTTTTTTTTACTGCTGTTCACTGACATACTGGTGATTTGAGAGAACGGTCGAGTTCCGTCTCGTAAAGTTCACACCGCTTTTGGAAATAGTCCGAAAGTAGAAGGGCGTGTGAGCAACCACTCTCGTCTCTAATACCGGCGAAGGTGATAGCAGCTGTATCGTGAATATATTACTTAAACAAAAAATAAGTAAATACATAAATAAGATGGGTAATCAAGCAAGTGAAATTAAAACTCACTCCTGCTGACGAGCAGTGGTGAGAAAAGAAAAGTCCAGGCGCCGGACAAAACAGTCTGTAAATTGAGAAAATTAAGAAAACAAAATATAAACGGTCAGAAGAATAGAACTCAACTGCCAGTTTTAGTAAAACCAGAAGACGAGACACTGTGCAGTGCCCACAATCCTTTTAGTAAACCAACACTCATTCCTGCAGCCGCATCTGCAGCAACACCCATATCAGGAAGAACATAATAATCCCTTATTAAGTGAAAACTAGAGATCAAAGTAGTTTGAAGTAGTTTAAAAGGGTTGAAAACAGACCCCACTGTGTAGATATAAATATAAAAAGTACGAAATAAAGATAAACAAAGGGAAAATTACAGTAGAAATTATCTTTAGAGTATTTGAAATTAATAATAGCAAGGATAACAACCTGTAAAGTGATATTATCAATGAAACACAGTTGGCATGATGACCATGCCCACAATGTATAAAATGAATGTAAAGCAAATAATTCACACGAAAATATTTTAATAACATAAATAAAGTATATTAAGGCTGTGTCACTGTTCAGCCAAGGACAGTGTGTGAAAAGGTAACTGTCTCCACCTTGGGAAAAGGATGATACTGCAGGTCATCTGAAGCCCTTGATGGATACAAAATAAAATATAAATAATATATTATAATAGAACTGCCTGGTCCGCCATGCAACAGAGAGAACAAATGTGACCGCAGATTGGATGAATTCTAAATTATCTGTTTGCTGAATAAGATGATCCTAACTAACAAATTGGCTCAGTAGTAGTATAGTGGTACACACTGATAAAATATTATAATATGCTATTGCTGTTATATAAGACAAAGAGGATAATATTAACAATGACATAATATTAATATGAAGAGGCACCTAAATCGGTTATGATGTGAGGTGGATAATTGTTAAGCAGTAGTCTGCATCAAGCTTAAGGTTTGCTGAAACTCAGTGTAATGACGTGTGAGATGAAGACAATACAGAGAATAACTAAACTAATTAAGTGCATAGAGGCACTTGACCAGCTTGAAACCTATCATCCTAGAATGACACATTGCTGAGATATAGAGCACACCTATAATAACAACCAATAAGCAAAACCCTGTAGACAACAGCTAAAACTACAGGATTGAGAAGCTGAATTAAATATGTAGACACTGCTAAGCTGATGAGCATGTTACACATTTTCTTTTATTTTTTATTTCTTTTTTGTTTCTTTTAAAGCAGAAGCTGCTGTAACACACCCAAAGAAAGACTCTAGGTCTGACCAACCGTCTCAGTCGTGGGCAAAAAGATGACAGTCAATAAAGTTCTAAAAGATAATTTATTGACGAAAAATATATCAAGAGATAAAAGATAAAACAGTCCAGTGTCCCACTTATGAATTGTATAAAAACACACAGTCCCAAGGCCAGAGCCAGCTATGCCACACGGCCAAGTTGCACTCCACATGTTGCCTTTAACAGGGTTAGAAGTTGTCCTTGGAGACCCACCACCCTGCAAGCATATAGTCAGTGGTCACTCAAGCCTCTGCAACTCTGCTGCCTTTAGGCTGTGGCATATAATAGGCCCTGGACTGCACAGAGAGACAAAACGACACACTTAATATAAAATTCATAGCGCAAAACCCATCCATCCCAAACATATCTGATCTCATCACATTACATACCTGCACAGAGAGACAAAACGACACAGCAGTGTTTGTAGTGTGGGCTATAAGTAGACCAGTGTATCAGTGCAATCAAGTACACCTGCCTCTAATTAGTCCACCCCCATTCCAGCCATTGGCTCACCAAAAATGTGACACACACAAAACCACTCCCAACCCAGTGCAACTTCACACAATAATATGGAGCTGAATTAACACAGGCACATTAGTCTACCATGTTACAAGCTGCATGCTATTAAAAGCCAACATATGCAGACTTCTGCCTTGTTCGGATGGCAGCATTTTTTCTTTTTTCTTTTGTGTCCTGACACGTGTATGTTTTTGTTTTTGTTTGATTATTTTGTTGGTTTTGGAAACGAATTTAAACGAACTTGTGACAATACTTGAGAATCACAGTGACACATAGTGATTAGGCATATGATTGGAAAATGCCTAGGTTTAGAGCTGTGAGCTATGAGCTGTGAGCAATGCAAAGTTAAATATATATATGTATAAATGGGAAACAACCCTAACTTCAAAGTTTGAAATGTGTGAGATCCATGACTTGTTTGAAAAACTAGAAATTATTTAAAACTGCCTTAAGTGAAAATGTAGTGTTGCATCTATTCTCCCAAACCAAGACAAAAAAAGAAGAAGCATTCTGTAACTTAAAAATAAGGCTGACGTGTTGACAATAGACTAAAACACTAATTCGCAGGTGGCTATCAGGAACAGAGAGGCGAGCAAAGTCACAAACACCAAGGCTGCAGACAGCCACGCAGAAACAGCAGATAACATAGAGACAACGCCTGCTAGAACCGTGGACAGGAAGGTCACTTCACACGAGATTGTAGGAGGAGGCCACAGAGAAATAATGCAAAACAGTTTTGGGGCAGCCACTTAAGAACTTATTTGACCTTACAGCACAGGCCGAAATTGTGTAGGTTACGCAGTAACCACAGATAGTAAAATAATAGAAGCAAAACCACTTTCTTCTTCATATTCTGCACAGAGCGCTGAGCTGATAGCTGTGATTCGCGCATGTGAAATACACAAAGATAAACAAATAAACATTTATACAGACAGCCAGTATGTTTTCTCTGCTGTGCATCATTTTGCAAAAAATTTGGCAAAACAGAGGAATGATTAGACCAACCGGAAAACCGGTTCAGCATGCCAGCCTGCTACAATGCCTACTGACTGTAATACATTTACCACAACAACTCGCATTGTGTAAATGTGCAGCACACAAAACTGATGGCTCTTTCATTACTACAGGCAATAACTTTGCTGACAGAGCAGCAAAACAGGCGGCACAAACGACAAACATCACATTGATGGCAGTAGACACACATCAGATTCCACTGGATGTGTTGAAAAATGAACAAAAAGCAGCAAGCACAGCCGAGCAGGCAAAATGGCTAAAACATGGTGCAGTTCTGACAAACAACTTAATGATGCGTTATGGCAAGCCAGTGTTGCCAAAATCCCTCCACAAAACGGCCGCATTTGTCAACGGGGGGACTGACCAGTATTGTCAACTCTCATTTCTACACTGTAAATTCTACACTGTAAATTTTGAAACATCAGCAAAACAATTTGTCAGAACGTGCATGACGTGTCAAAACAATCCACATGGACTTTATTGAGCTAAATGAATGCCAAGGGTAAAAATACGCCCTAGTGGTTATAGATGTATTCTCAAAGTGGCCAGAAATCTACCCAGTGAAAAAGGCAGATACAATTTCAGTAGCAAAATGTATGTCTAAGTTGTAGGAAAATAAAGAGATGATTGTAAATAACGAAGAATGTAATGATGTCTATCAAGTGTCTTGCAGATTACAGCCCGGTGTCCGGGTTCTGATCAAGGTGCTCCAAAGGAAAAACTGGAGCGCACCCAGGTGGGAGGGACCACATCAGGTTCTCCTCACCACGCCCACCGCTTGCAAAATTGCGGAACGACCATCCTGGATCCATCAGAGTCACTGCAGGCGAGTAAGTGAAGCCATCTAAACTCAGCAGACACAGGCTCACCCAATCGTTGTGATCTCGCCCGGTGGAGGGAACAGCCTTTCTGGCCGGGGGGTCTACTCACGACAGGAGGGTGTGTCCTGTTGTCATGAGGTGGTGGCTCCTAATAACTGCAGCGGCCCTGACCCTGGCCGGGCTCCTCATCTTTGCTTCCGTGAGGGACAACAAGTCACGCTATCTGAAGAAAAGGCAGACACTGTATGAAAAAGGAAAGTACACCAAGTTTCCCCATGGCTACGCCACTAACTTCTGGTGGCAGCTTATGAACACTACAGCTCACTTGAATAATAAAACTGACTGCTATGCATGTACCCATATGCCCCTATCCTCACAGACGTCTGGCCTGTGGCCGTACAGCATACCTGAAGATCGCAGTTGGTGCCTGTTGGGCCTGGCAACACATCCAGGTTACGGTACTCCTTGGTCCAAGGCCAACTACAGCATCCCAGCAAAAGCAACCTGGAGGTCATCGTCACTCACGAATGTGCACTGTTCCGGACAGACCTACCTACTGACCTGGCCCCAAGTCTCAGACCCACTGCCTGATGTAATTCTACTGAACAAACTGAACGCATCACAACTGCCAGTATGTGTGATGAACAACGGATCGCGGGCAGTGGGGGAGCTGCCTACTCACCTATGTAAATACATATACACTTTCTGCCCACCGAGGAATGAGAGGAAGTGTATGGCCTGTTCAACCAACACAACCTGTGCCAGTAACGCAACACTGATGAGCCTCAACTGTCGCCCCGACTACAGCTACCGAATGCCACTACAAACAAAGACTCAGTACCAGACAGGATGTGCACGGACGGCACCCAGCAGTAGAGGAACCAGAGTTTTGGCTGACTGGTACTTCCTATGTGGCAATAAGGCTTATCTGTCACTCCCTGAAGGTTGGGGAGGTCTGTGCGCCCTGGTGCAATTATCAGATCACGTCTTCTTCATGCAAAGTGTTGCACATCACCCAAGCAGCCGACAGAGACGTGAAGTGGACATCGCCTCACCCAATTCTTTCGGCATTACAGTGGACACTGGAGTGCCGGGAGAGTTTCGCATCTGGGGAGGAGGAGTGAAATTCTTACAGAGCTTGGTCCCCGGCATTGGAGTTGCCGAGGTGCGGGATCACGTGGAAATCAACCGATATGCTCTGCTACGACACATCAACTTAACTAAGACCCTGGGAACGGCCTTAGCAGGAGAACAGAAGGCCATCAGAACGATGGTGCTGCAGAACAGACTGACAATAGACCTGCTAACAGCATCACAAGGAGGAGTTTGCACGTTTATCCCTGATGGATACGAAGCTGGAGGAGACATTTATGAAGCTTTGCAGAATTTGACCGTTCTGCAAAAATATGTCACTGACCACACACCTGGAGCAGCTACAGCACAAGGCTGGCTGGACTGGCTGGACTGGCTGTTCGGCGGTTCATGGCTGGCTGCTGTAGCAAAGCCGTTTGTCCTTCTAGGTCTCATCATGATAGCACTGCTCATATTAGTGTTGTGTGTGTTGCCATGTCTAAGAGTAATGATTTCAAAGATGATAACAACTACAATGACTGCTTATGTTGCCGTGCCTCAAGAAGAACAGCATCCCGTTGCAATTCTGTTAGAGGACAACTTGTAATAGCTGCTAATAAATGACGTGGTGATTAAAAATGACTTGTCAAGTGATCATGCACTGATTAACACATTAGTAGTTAATACAGGTACAACATAAGGTTTTCTTATTCTTTTATTTTATTTTATTTTTTGTAGTTTTAGTTTTATTATTTTCCTTCATTATTACTTTTATACTTTCTTTTACTGTATTTTCCTTAATTCTTTTATTCTTTTATTTGTTTTATTCTTTAGACCACATGATTTACATTTCTGCTTTGCTGACATTTTGACAATTAATAAATTGCTAAAGATACTTAATAAATGACTTTTTCAGATATTGTTGTATACATTTAAAATAAGTTAAAACAGGAGGGAATATGTTACAGGAAAAATGATTCTATGTTTCTTTACCTTCTTTTAAATGTACAAAGATGCCCTTTGTCTATGGTTAGATTAGTTTAGAATTATCCTTTTAGACTTTCCCAGCAAAGACATATTGTTTTAGATTGTTTTATCTCTCACAGCTTTCTCCCAGCTCTCTGCTGACGAGACTAGCGCCACATATGGAGTTGTTTATTTTATCTGTTTATTATTTTCTTATCCTGTTCTCACTGTCTTTCCTATAAAAAGTGCCAAGCCTCTGTTCACGATGTGAGTTGTTCTCAGCAGCTCACCCGTGTACACGTTTAGCAAAGAAAGTAACTTTGTCTCATTGTGTCTTTATTTCTCCTGGGTTTTTTACAGAGTTTTCCCCCAACATTTACTCTGCCTTACAGAAACCTGGTTGCAGCAGGATGATTATGTTAGTTTAAATGAATCAACACCCCCGAGTCATTCTAACTACCAGAAATCTCAAAGCACAGGCCGAGGGGGAGGTGTGGCAGCAATTTTTCACACCAGCCTATTAATCAACCAAAGACCCAGACAGACTTTTAATTCATTTGAAAGCCTGATGCTTAGCCTCGTCCACCCCAGCTGTGAAACTCAGAAACCAGTCTTACTTGTTATCATCTATCGTCCACCTGGGCCTTACACAGAGTTTCTCTCTGATTTCTCAGACTTTTTATCTGATTTAGTTCTCAGCTCAGATAAAATAATTATTGTGGGTGATTTTAACATCCATGTAGATGCAAAAAATGACAGCCTCAACATGGCATTTAATCTGTTATTAGACTCAGTTGGCTTCTCTCAAAATGTAAAAGAACCCACCCACCACTTTAATCACACTCTAGATCTTGTGTTAACATATGGCATAGAAATTGAACATTTAACAGTGTTTCCTGAAAACCCTCTCCTGTCTGATCATTTCCTGATAACATTTACATTTACGATAATTGATTACACAGCAATGGAGAGTAGACTTTATCACAGTAGTTCTCTAGCATATTGAGACTATATGTCCACACCGTTACATATTTCATATGTACGGGGTACAACCCCCTTGGTCATGGCGTATGGATATTTCTTTAAGACACTCTGGCACGCCCGGCTACGCCCCACAGCTCACGTATAAAACAGCTGTGCAGACGTGACACCGGTGATCATTTGATCTCCACTTGTGTTGTGTGCGTGTGTGAGTGCCTTGAGAGTGCTGTATGTATGTGCGTCCGTCAGGAGCGTTTTTCGGCATCCTCCGTGGGCGCTGCATCTCCCCTGGTATTCCCCTGGTATTCCTTAGCTTGGTTCCCCTTAGCTGGCCCTTAGCTCTCCCCTTGGTTGGTCTCCCTTTGTCACGGTTCTGGGTCAGTGTTGACCCAGCATTTTGAGTTTCTTATACTTTGGTTTATTTTTGCATTATGGATTATTTTCTGATGTTCTGGTGCTTTGTTTATTATTATTATTATTATCATTATAGATCTGTTTCAGTTATTCTTCGTGAGGTATCAGTTCTTAGGTTTTGGGTTCTCATTGCAGTTTCTGTTCAGTGTCTAGTCTGTCTCTGTGTCGTGTCTGCATCTTTGTTTAGTGGTTTCTTGTTTCCTGTCTTATTGTGAAAGTCTTTGTCTTATGTTAGTGTGTGCAGCGTAGCTCCCCCATCTCGTTAGCCCTGATCTCTCCCAGCTGTGTCTCCCTCCTGTTGCCCATTCCCTGATTTCCACCCTGTGTATATAAGCCCTGTGTTTTCCGTGCTCAGTGTCGCGTCGTCCCCTCAGATTATGCCTGTGTGTCTTTGTGTCAGCATTCTAGTGTTCAGTACCTTTGCTCTGTTTATGTTTTGTTTTCATGCCAGCAATAAAGCTGAGGTTTTGATTTACAATTCTGTGTTCGAGTCCTGCGCTTGGATCCTCCTCTCCGCCTGCCCGCACACAGAGCCCTGACACCCTTCTCCGGCTTATGGCCTCGAAAAATAGGCTTATGCGCTGGTCGGACCACATTGTGCGGCTGCCGGCTAGCGAGTAGCTCGGCTACAGTGAGGAAACACAGCAGGGACATGGCTTCAGCGTTTAAGCATACGCTGTCGCCTGGGCACTGTGCAGCTTGGCTGCTATGTGTGTTAACACAGAGGGGATACGGCTTCAGCATTCCAAGTGTTCGCTGTTGGCCTGCTTAACACTGGGGAATAAACAGTGGGGAATTAGGCTACGGTTCGTGGCGGCTAATCGTTAGCCGGCCTGCGAGTAGCATTCCAGCCAGTTAGCCTGTCTGGCGTGTTGCCCGCAGCTCGCGGGTTAACGCGGCCAGCAGGGCTCCGCTCGTAGCTCGGCTACATTGGGGAAATGTGTCAGAGTTCCAAGCATATGCTTTTAACTGTCAGCACTGTGACGCAGGAGCTAGTAAACAGTGAAAGGGGAATTCAGGTTGCGGCTAGTGCCGGCTACCTGTTAGCACTTCGTGGTTAGCATGTGGCCCCGCCCCCTTGCTTGATAGCAGAAGTATGGCAGCTTTCCATACATGTCTGTGTATGGCATTTTTGCCTTTTGACGATAGGCATGAGCAGTGTTGCTGTGCCTGGGCGAAAAAGGAAAAATAAATAACAATGTAAAAGCAGCCTAGAACATGCTGTGCTGTAGTGATGGGAATTCCGGCTCTTTTTAAAGAACCAGCTCTTTCGGCTCGGCTCACTAAAAAGAGCCGGCTCTTTCGGCTCCCAACCGGCTCTTCAGGTTGTTTTGTTGCTTTAATTAATTTATTATTAACAACAATATAAAATTATGCACAAAAGAAATTACTAATGTAAAAAAACATGGTTTTATTTATATATGTTTAGATATAAATATAAATGGTGACCCCTAGAAACAAAGCACGTACAAACTACAAAAAACGTACAAACTCCGAAGCACGTACAAACTCCAAAACAGAGCTACCTAGATCACTGAAATTACACAATTGAAAGCATGTGTATTGTTTGTGTATTTATACACAAACACTCATTTATATTGAAATAATTTTTAAAAAAATTTAATTTACCAAATTCAGTCGTTTGTACTTCCTCGCTTGTGTAGCCACTAGGTAACAAAAGCTCAACACTGCCCCTAGCATCCTGGAGCACTTCTGTTGTGTTTTGAAGTTTGTACATGTTTTGGAGGTTTCACGTGCTTTGGAATTTGTATGTGCTTCAGAGTTTGTACGTGTTTTGGAGTTTGTACACGCTTTGTCTCCAGTGGCCACCGTAAATATACTTTTATTTATTCACTCCACATAAAATGTAATAAACAAATTATAAAATACAAAACCCAACTATTTACATTTCAACTTTTAACTATTTACATTTTCAGCTTTTTCCTTTGAAACAAATTTAAAGTGAAACAACACAAAACACTGCAAACCACAACACAATAAAATATAAATTAAAATATGCAAAACAAAAAGAAGATACACATTCTCTGTCATATAGGCCTGCATGAATAAACGTAAACTGAATCCTTAATCATCCGCAACTGAAAATAGTTGTGGATGATTACTATACCTTTCTAATGTGACGTTGTTGTCCCTGGCTCTCTTTCTGTCTCTTTCCCTCCCACTCTGTTCCTGTGCTAGTGCGAGTGTAACTACCACCCCTCCCCTCTCTGCTCAGCATAAGCACAAGGCTCACGTGCGGAGTGAAGCGGAAAAAAGGGTGAGAGAGAGGGTGAGAGAAAGAAGAAATAAAAACATGGCTCCCAATAAGGAGCCGGCTCGTGTTAATCACTTCAAAGAGTCGGCTCTGAGAGCCGTTTCGTTTGTGACCAACACATCACTACTGTGTTGGCTAAAGAAGCTAATGCTTCCATGCAATGCTTTGTTGCCAGCACGAACTAGACAAACCGTGCTTGGTTTTCTGAAAGGCCATTTAAATGGCCCGCCCCTCCCCCTTCTCCTGCCTCCAAAAATGAGAGAGCAGGCTACTATGGGGAACATGGCTGTCACTGCTGTGGACACCAGATAGGCAGGTCATGGGCTGGGTCCCCTCCCACACCTGTTGCTGATTCACTGCTGGTCCCTCCCACAGCGTCCCTCCCATGGCTCCGCCTCTGTGAGGCCTGGGTCGGTTGAGGTTGACTATCAGGTGGCGGATGTTGAAGCTTCCATCCTCTCTCAGGTGTTGCTGACCTGTCCCTGGGCTGCCCCCTGCTGGTCCCCAGGCACAGTGTCGGGCGAGATGGGTCCCTTCGGCTCTTGATTGGAGCATGCCGGGTGTGGGAATTAGCCCTTCCTGAGGTGCCATCTAGTCCCTCAGCACGTCCTGCCTCAGGTGCCGCAGCTGCCTGATTGGTCTGGTTGCAGGCAGTTGAGTGCCCTGCCTCCCAGCATTTATGGTCCCCTGCCCGCAGTTGGTTGCTGCCGTGCATGGCGGGTGTAGTTGCCTTTGACCCCTCCTCCAATAGCCCCCCCCCCGGTCCCTAGTTGCCACTTCGGGCCTTCCCTGGGCAGGGCGGCATGCCCTAACAGGGCGTGAGGGTTACTTATGCCCTGCTGGTGGCTTGACACGACAGCTGCAGGCGGCTGGGCATGGAGTGCCCGCCCCAATCCTGTGCCTCTCAGGCTAAATGGGGATGATGGCTGCAGTGTTCCCTCCCATGGCCCCGCCTCTGCGAGGCCTGGGCTGGTAGAGATTGATTATCGTGAGGTGGATGTTGAGGAAGTTCCATCCCCTCTGGCTACCACTGGAGTGGGGCCCGGACGAGTGAACCCATGTCTGGGTCGCCTGATTCCAGGCCCCTCCCACAGCATTACCTCCCATGGCCCTGTGTCTGTGAGGCCTGGGCTGGTGAAGGTTGATTGTCAGGAGCTTGATGTTTATGAGCGACCAGGGTTGGCTGATGGAACTGCCTGTCTACCCTGCGGCCACCTCGCTGTGAAGAAGCTGAGGGGCCTATGCAGGCGTGTTCATGTTCAGTTGAGGCGGGGAGGACGCGGAGCCTAGGCTCCGCTGTCCTCCAGCTGCCCTCCTCCCTCCTGACATCCTTTGAGTGGGGCCTAGTGGCCAGCATTGCTGTAGGCTGTGTTCCCCTGGCATATTGCCCGTGCTTCGCTGGTTTTATACACCAGTCGGACCTCGCTGCATCTGATGGATCGGCCAGCGGTTGACAGTTCTCCGGCCTTCGGCGCTGGCTCTCTGTCTGGCAGATTGCCCAAATGTTGCGGGTCTACGTGGCTGGCAGAGCCGGCTTAGTGAGCTGACATCCCCGACGAGTCATGTCCCTGGCTGCAATCCAGCTCTAGGCTGTCTTCTCCTGGCGTGTTGCCCGCATTCGCCGGCTTACGCGCCAGTTTGACCTCGCTGTGGCGAGTAAGCATTCACCAGCCTATTTTAGCTGGATTATCTCTGGCATATCAGCTGCTGCAGCTCCTGGCTGTGTTCCCCTGGCATATTGCCCGCATTCACCGGTTTACACGCCAGCCGGACCTCACTGTGTCTGATTCTTCAGCCGGCGAGTGAGTGTTCTCCAGCCTGTATGGTGCAGAGTGGCTGCTATGCCCTCGTGACGAACCTTGGGTCGCTCATCACTTGGGTCCTCTGTGGCCTGAGCCACCAGCCCTTCCCCTTTCATGGATGGTGCAGGTCAGCTGCTCTGCTCCTGGAACAGGCCCAGAGCCTCGTCCTACCCCGGCCATCCACTGAGTGGGCGAGCTGCTGCAAAAGGCTCTCTCTCCCTGGCACTATGTCACTGTCTAGAGGATGGACGGGTCACATCCCTAGCTTGACCTGCGGTTGCTGGCTGTGTTCCCCTGGCATGTTGCCCGCTTTGCCGGCTTACACGCCAGTCGGACCTCACTGTGGCGAGTGAGAGTTCTCCAGCCTGTAGCGCCGACTCTCTGCCTGGCATTGCCCGCATGTCGTAGGCCTATGCAACCAGCAGGATGTTACTTGACAGCTTGGTGTGCTGCGTTCCTTGGCGGTCTGCCTCACGGTTCCTGGGCTGACCTTGAGTGGCCCTGCGTCACTTGCGGTCACTTGCAGTCCAGCGTCCTGCATGACCGGTTCAGGCCAGTCTGGCGTTTGCAGACTGCTGCCTCCGCCCCCTGGCTCGGCCTTTGCGTCTACGAAGCCCTGACCAGGGTGGTGTGCCTATTACGTTGTCACTGACTCCCGGCACCTTCACTCTCGGCAGTTCGGTTGCACTGTCTCCTCGCGGGGTGTCTTACAGAGTTACCCCGTACATATGGAATATGTAACGGTGTGGAGAGATAGTCTCCTGAAAGCGCTGTAACTAAGTTTAAGAATATAATCCACCCACTGTTAGCATCTTTAATACCCTGTACCAACACAGAGCAGAGCAGCTACCTGAACGCTACGCCAACAGAGGTCGATCATCTTGTTAATAATTTTACCTCCTCACTACGTACGACTCTGGATACTGTAGCTCCAGTGAAAACTAAAGTCTCTAATCAGAAGTACCTGACTCTGTGGTATAATTCTCAAACATGTAGCCAAAAGTAGATAACTCGTAAGCTGGAGAGGAAATGGCGTGTTACAAATTTAGAGGATCATCATTTAGCCTGGAGAAATAGTTTGTTGCTTTATAAGAAAGCCCTCCGCAAAGCCAGAACATCTTACTATTCATCACTGATTGAAGAAAATAAGAACAACCCCAGGTTTCTCTTCAGCTCTGTAGCCAGGCTGACAAACAGTCAGAGCTCTGTTGTGCCAACCATCCCTTTAACGTTAACTAGTAATGACTTCATGAACTTCTTCACAAATAAAATTTTAATCATTAGAGAAAAAATTACCAATAATCATCCTACAGATATAATATTATCTACAGCTACTCTTAGTACCATTGATGTTAAGTTAGACTCTTTTTCTCCAATTGATCTTTCTGAGTTAACTTCAATAATTACTTCCTCCAAACCATCAACATGTCTTTTAGACCCCATTCCTACAAAACTGCTCAAAGAAGTCCTGCCATTAATTAATGCTTCAAACTTAAATATGATCAACCTACCTCTAATAATCAGCTATGTACCACAGGCCTTCAAGCTGGCTGCAGTTAAACCTTTACTTATAAAGCATCTCTAGACCCAGCAGTCTTAGCTAATTATAGGCCAATCTCCTTTTTGCTAAAGCATATAGTTAGGGCTGGACCAGGTGACCCTGAATCTTCCCTTAGTTGTGCTGCAATAGACGTAGGCTGCCGGGGATTCCCATGATGCATTGAGTTTTTCCTTTCCAGTCACCTTCCTCACTCACTATGTGTTAACAGACCTCTCTGCATTGAATCATATCTGTTATTAATCTCTGCCTCTCTTCCACAGCATGTCTTTATCCTGTCTTCCTTCTCTCACACCAACCGGTCGCTGCAGATGGCCCCGCCCCTCCCTGAGCCTGGTTCTGCCGGAGGTTTCTTCCTGTTAAAAGGGAGTTTTTCCTTCCTACTGTCACCAAAGTGGTTGCTCATAGGGCTTCATATGATTGTTGGGTTTTCTCTGTATATATTATTGTACGATCTACTGTGCAATATAAAGCGCCTTGAGGCGACTGTTGTTGTTGTGATTTGGCGCTATATAAATAAAATTGAATTGAATTGAATTAAAAGTTAGTAACTAAATTCCACAGGGTTCTGAGCTGGAACACATATTCTTAATATGAACACTGAGGGACTGACACACACACCTTCATACACCAAGTTACTTTTTGCACAATACTCAGTCTTTTGCACTTTTCTATAGCACTGTTGTGTCTGCACTGTCTTGTGTACTGTGTACAGCTTCATTCACTTCCGCCTACTTGCAAAGGGGAAGCCATTTCTCTGCTTCAGAGACTTTGAGAAAGCAAACCATGCCTTTATTTCACCTCGCCTCGACTTCTGCAACAGTCTCTACTCTGATGTTACTTCGTCGTTGTTATGTTATTGTATGGTTGATTGTCATTTATGCTTAGAAATATCTACTCATATATGCTTAGAGTTGTATAATCAATGTCATGTTGGTAGAGGTTTGATCCTTAATAGTCTGCAAAGGCTTGGTGTGCATTCCAGAGTGTTCTGGCATTCACACCTACATCCTGGGAGCATGGGAGAGGTCGTACCTTGTCTTATTGTTTTTTGGTAGGATAAACGTAGCTATGTCAGCACCAGCTTTGGGGAGTCTTCACAGGGTCACATCTTGACCCCCCCCCCCCCCCCCCCCACACACACACACGCACACACACAGGCAAGGTGCTCTTTGTGTGTATGTAGACGTCATATGTTAATGAACCTATGTATATTCATGTGAGCGCAATAAAAGAACAATGTTATGGGGGAGCGGACGAGAGCAACTGGGGTCAAGCGAAGGAACGGCACTTGTCGTGGTTCTCTCCCTCATGCATGAGTAACACGAAGAACTTTGCCTACTTGGTGTTCAATGCTTTTGTTGTGTAATTAAATTGTCTTGAACGTTACAGCGAATAGGTTTATGTGCTAGACAGACCTAACAGTCATCTATTGGCTGACTACAGCTGGTTCAAAATGCTGCAACAAGGCTTCTGACTGGCAAGTGGAAGCGAGAGCACATATCCCCTATACTTGCCTTGCTACACTGGCTGCCAATAAGTTTTCGAATTGATTTTAAGATCTTGACACTTGTTTTTAAAACATTGCATGGACTAGCTCCTATATATCTTTCTGATCTTTTAAATTGGTATAGGGCTTTGGAGCATGATGTCATGGGAGGGGACGTGACTGCCGAGGCACCATTTTAGCAGGCCAAACAAAGGGCTAAAGGAGCGAAAGCATCAGCAAAGGTTCGCCCTTGCTGTGTTGTAAGTTGTTAGATCACATGACCGGGAAGGGAATAAGCTGGAAAATGGGCTCGCTTTTTATTCTTTACCCACTTAGAAGCAACGTGCGGGAGCTTATGTATCGGATGTTACCAAAAGAGGGCATCTAGCCTGGATAGCAGCTGTGAGACGAGTATGATCTAAATAAGTTCATATTACTCTTTATAGCCTATTAGTTTTATAGGTCATAGCAAATTAGAACAAACATCCTAATGAGTGATTTTGTAGATATACGTTCTATAGAGTTCCTAATTGTTTTTCATTATTGTAGCAAACCAGCCTATGAAATGGATAAAACAAATCCTGACTGGGTTCCAACGCTACACATGGGGCACTACGAAATCCCTGCTTCAAACCACATGCTACATACCAGCATGCCAATCAGATTACTTCTTCCATGTGAGGGTGAACATGTGCCCCAGTGTGGTAGTAAAACCAGGGAAACATGCTCTTGTTAAATACTCTTAAAAGTCTTGTGCTGTATATGTAGTGTTAAGTTTTCAAAAGAGACAGTAAATTACAGAACGCTAGTAGTGGGTGATATTATTTAAATGCTGTCATGATTTTATGTGAACATTTTGTCATTTGTAAACTATTAATGACATTGATTCTACATTGTTACTGATGTGATGTTCTACAAAGTGGTTTTAATTTAAAAAAAAAAGGCAAACATTTATTTGTTTCTTTATTCAACTTTTCAACAGTGTTACTTATATGTAGTAAGTACATATTCAGTAAATGCAAATTATTTACATGGCAATGCACTTCAGGCACAAATGTAGACCCCCTAAATCAGGGGTGTCAAACTCAAATACACAGTGGGCCAAAATTCAAAACTGGAACAAAGTCGCGGGCTAACATTAATATTTATTGAAAAAAAAAAAATCTTCCTCCAGATATAAGAATGAATCTCTTCTTATGGAGTCAAACAAGTTTTGCTGAAAAACTGAATATGGAACAAGCAAAGCTTAAATACTAGACTATATATATATATGTATGTATATATATATGTGTGTGTGTGTATATGTAATACCAGTAGGCCAGCTCTAATAGTAATGTGGTATGGCTTCGCGGGCCAAATGTAATTAGGCTGCGGGCCAAATTTGGCCCGCGGGCCAGAGTTTGACACCTATGCCCTAAATAAAACATTATGGGTTATTCAGAACAGAACTATGCTTAGAGAAATATTTTCCCATCAGTTGATCCAACTCCTCCACAGTAGCAGGTGGAATTTTTCTGTTTTGAGGACGGCTTCTTTTACCTGTCACTACGGATGGTCTGTTTATGTTTTGATTGAGAGCCTTTTTTGGGGGCAGCTGAAGAGGAGAAGTCTATCTTATGGCCAACCACTGATTGTATCTTGGTCATATTACCCAGCAAAACCCAGTATGCAGGTTCATCTGTAACAGTCCTTGTGCCACAGATCAACACTGTTGCTTCTACTTTAAACAGAAGAGCAGCGACATGGCTGCAGGTCTCCACGACTCCGGCCTTACAGGTGCAGTGGGCGGCTTCAACCTTCCCTGTGATGCTCACATTGACCCATGGCTGCAATGCTGGTTTATTCAGTCTTTGAGAGTGCAGTACCTGAAACACACACAGACAAAGTTCATTTAAAGACAAGAACTTTAATGAGCCAAGGCTGACACAAACGTGTTTTATCTACTTTCAAATCCATTTATCACAAATGTAACAAATAAAGTGTTTAGAAAGTTAGCATATACATGTAGGGATGGGTACCGGTGTCCGGTGCCATCATGGCACCGGTTCTGACATAAACGGTAGTAACCAGACCAAAAAGCAGCGCATATTTCGGTGCTTTATTTCGGTGCTTTTTTTTCCTGAGCTATGATACACTTCTAGCCAATCATTTTACGTTTCCGAGGATAGTAGGCGGGTCCAGGTACGTACGTTCTTTTAGAGCAGAGCTACAGATTAAAAATGCCCAAGGCAAAGCGGTCAAAAGTCTGGCTGTACTTCACAGCAAAATATACAAACTCAGCAGCCTGCAACAAGTGCTTTAAGCTGATACTGTGATACTGTCAAAGGAGGTAACACCTCGAATCTGATGAAACACCTGGCGACACGCCAGCATTTTTTTTTTAAAAGCCGAGAAATGCGCCGTATTTGATGGCTTGCTGTGGGACCTCACACCGTGCACATCTACTGTGGGTGTGGTGCCTGTTATCGGA
This sequence comes from Simochromis diagramma, assembly GCF_900408965.1. NCBI lineage: Eukaryota > Metazoa > Chordata > Actinopteri > Cichliformes > Cichlidae > Simochromis > Simochromis diagramma. Next base: position 295,879 of record NW_024386890.1, read on the forward strand.
CCCGGATTTAGCAACATCCCCCAAAAACCCGAAGAGGAGAGTCCTGGCCCCTAGCCCTGCCAGTGAAGCAGGAATGATGAGGATGATGATGCAGCAGCAGCCGTTCTTCTCTGCGTAAGTAGCTTAATGTTGTTCGTGTGTAATTTATGTTGAGTAGGCTAACCACGTTATTACATTAATGCATGTAAGGTGAACTAGCAAACATCATCATAGCTACATGCGGCTGTCTTCTTGTTTGATGGCAGATACTCCCTTCACCCTGGCCAAAAAGGCTAAAATGACCAAAGAAAAAGAGGGAAACAGCTAAACATGAGCGGTTTTTGGACAAAGTTTGTGTTTTTTCCATTGTTTAAGCACTGCTTCCAGCCAAGAGTGATACCATATATGCCCCATAGCTGCAGAAAAGGCTAACATTGTTATCTTTTTACAAAAAAACCAGCTGAACGTGAGAGGTTTTTGGACCAATTTTGTGTTCTCCATTCTTTAAGCACCGGTTTGAGCACCGTTTGAGTACCGGCACCGTTTCTAAAGTACCGATTTGGCACCAGTATCGGATAAAACCTAAACGATACCCATCCCTACATACATGTAATTTTTTATCTTTTTATGTATCCATCTATAGAACGCTGCATGTTACATTCTAAATCTGCCAACAAAAAATGATGTAATCACTTTAGAGATGGAGAAAGTTTAGTTTAGTTTAGTTTAATTATTTATATAGCACATTTAATTACAACAGGAGCGTTGACCAAAGTGCTGTGCTGTAGAATACAACATACCTAATAAAATAACTTAGAGTATTGATAGCAAACACCAAATATGAATTAACAAATAACTCTCATGCTGTATTAAAAGCCAGTAAATAAAAATGCGTTTTAAGATAAGATTTAAAAAGATTGACAGTATGAGCCTGTCTGATGTGTAGGGGTAAATTATTCCACAGCTTAGGCACTACGACTGCAAATGCTCGATCGCCTCTGTGAACCAGCCTCGACCTTGGTGCAGCTACAAGCAAAAGATCACTTGATCTAAGAGATCTAAGGGGGGTATAAGTCTGCAAGACGTCAGACAAATACCCAGGAGCCTGTCCATTCAGGGCTTTGTAAGTCAACAATAAAATTTTAAAATTAATTCTGAAGTGGACAGGGAGCCAATGAAGGGAGGCGAGCACCGGGGAAATGTGTTCACATCTTTTAGTACGTGTCAGAAGACGAGCTGCAGCATTCTGGACTAACTGCAGCCTTGCCAGGCAGGTCTGGCTAACTCCAGCATATAAGGAGTTACAATAGTCCAGCTGGGATGTAATGAAAGCATGAATCGCCCGTTCAAAGTTTTTAAAAGATAAAAATGATCTCACCTTAGATAAAAGCCTCAGTTTGAAGAAAGACCACTGTACGACTGAGCTAATTTGTTTTTCAAAGGTGAAATTGCTGTCAAATATAACCCCCAAATTTTTGGGATTTGATTTGACAAAAGGCTCAAGACTGTGCAGGTTAACATTAGAGGTGCTGGGATTGCCGCTTGGTCCAAAAATTAGCACTTCAGTTTTGTTCACATTGAAGTTAAGGAAGTTAGAGGCCATCAAAGATTTAACTTCACCGAGACACTGAAGTAAAGGATCTAGTGAGGCAGGACTGTTTCCCTTCAGTTGAAGATAGATCTGAGTATCATCGGCATATGAATGAAAACAAATGTTACATTTTCTAAAAATTAGACCTAGAGGCAGCATATAAATGGAGAACAATATTGGCCCCAGTATAGATCCCTGGGGAACACCACAAGTAAGGGGAGCTGAGGAAGAGATAAAATCGCCAAAGCTCACAGAGAAGGTCCTGTCAGACAGGTATGACCTGAACCACTCTAATGGGGTGCCCTTTACGCCACAATGCTCCAACCGCGAGATTAAGATGCTGTGGTCAACAGTATTGAAGGCAGCGGTCAGATCTCAAAGCAGAAGCACAGCTGAGTCACCTGAGTCAGTGGCTAATAAAAGATCATTAAGAACTTTTAAAAGTGCAGTTTCTGTGCTATGAAGAGTTTTAAAACCAGACTGAAACCTCTCAAGAACATTGTGTCTGTTTACAAAAGATTGCAGCTGTACAAATACAATCTTTTCCAAAATTTTCGACAGGAAGGGGAGCTTTGAAATAGGCCTGAAGTTAGTGAGGACAGAGCAGTTGAGATTAGGTTTTTTTAAGTACAGGCGGTACAACAGCATGTTTAAAACAGGCTGTACAACACCTGGGCTAAGGCCGCTATTAAAAATAGCTAAAATGTCAGAACTGACAACCTTAAAAATCTTTTTTAGAATGTGTTGGAATAATGTCATTTGGACACGATGATGTCTTTGTGCCATTACATACTTCCTCCACCTCATCAAGACACACAAGCTCAAACTGATCAAAATCAGCAAAGCAGGTGAATATTTTAGAAACGTCATGTGAAGGCAGGGCGATCATAGATCGAAGCTGTTTTATCTTATTGATAAAAAACTGCAAGAACCTTTCACAGGTGTCTGAGGAACTATTAATACAAGAAGCTGGGGAAATATTCAGGGCAGAGTCAATAATTGAAAAAAGAACCCGAGAATTATTGGAGCTATTCTCAATAACATTAGAAAGAAACCTTGACTTTTCAGCTTTTACAATGTCCTGATACCTGATAGGACACCTGCAGCCCATCTTTTTTCCACTTACGTTCAGCCTTCCTGCACTCTCGTCTGGCTGAACGAGTGGCCTTATTTATCCATGGGTCTGGTCGTGGTTTCGAGCTTATAGTTTTAAAAGGAGCGAACTCATCAAGGATAGTTTTACATATATCATAAAAATTAACTGTCATTTCCTTCGTACCAAAGCCAAGGGGAGATCTTAAAACTTTTTTAAAAGCAATAGAAAATTGTTCTGTTGTAGATTGGTTAAAGACACGACAACGACGTGTTGAAATAAGAGGTGTAAAATGGCGGGGAGATGAAAGTATATCAAACACAACAGGACAGTGATCAGAAAAAACAGCATCACATATTTCCATGTTTAGGACCGGTAACCCTAAAGACAGCACAAGATCCAATGTATGACCCTGTTTCTGGGTTGGCCCAGACACAAGTTGAGCAAGACTGAAGGAGTCTATCAAACTTAAAAAGTCTCTGGCCAATGAATTGGAGGGACAACACACATGAATATTAAAATCTCCAACGATTAAGATTCGATCGTAGTTTGGCACAGTTCCAGCTAAAAAGTTTGAAAAGTCTTGGATAAAATCCTTGTGATATTTTGGAGGCCTGTATACAGCTGCAACGAGTGTCGGGCGGGGATGCCTCAATTCAAACGTCAGAAGTTCAAAACTAGAATACGAGTGAGTTAAGAGTTGTTTGCAAGAGAGCTTCTTCCTAAAAACAGCTGCCACTCCACTACCACGCCCAGTCATCCTCGGCACATTAAGATATTCACAGTCAGGCGGTAAAAGTTCAGTAAAACAGCTGGACTCACTGACTCTCTGCCAAGTTTCCATTAAAAACATTAGATCCAGTCCCCGATCAGTGAAGAAGTCCTTAAGAATAAACGTTTTGTTTGCTAGCGATCAAGCATTAACAAGACTTAATCTTAGTGGTACAGGTGGCTCACTAACTTGGATGTTTGGGGGGAAATCAAACGCATTTTACTCGCAGTACTCAAGCTGACTTACCTTTGTTTGAATGACGGCGAATTCACAACGTGGAGGCTTAAAAAAAGCCAAATCTTGTACCCAATCATTGGTGAATTGGATGTGCGCCTCCAGACATTTATAATTGCAAAATTGGTTCGCTGTGTATGCACTGACTCCACAGACAAGGTACGAAAATATATCAGGCTAAGTCAATAGCGGTTGGTCTTCAGTGTTTCTACTCCACGGCCGTATTTCATACGGGTCTACATTTCCAATGCACACTATTTTTTGTAAGTACCGTCTCTTTGCATCTGGACGCAATCTGTCTCTATAACGTCCTTTTTCTTTTGAGCTGCTTTTAAGTGTGGTTCGTAGCAATCTTCCTTCCAACACAGTGTGTTTGTTTTGATTCGTGGCCTGCTAAAATGGTGGTGCGCTCCCATAATGCATTGCGGCGTGACAACTCCAAAGCCCTATACTCCAGCAAGACCTTTGAGGTCTGCGGACCAAATGCTTCTAATTGTCCCTAGGTCCAGATTAAAACACAGAGGAGATCGGGCTTTTGCTGCGACTGCTCCGAAACTGTGGAATAAACTGCCTTTACATATCAGGACCTCGCCAACACTGGATACTTTTAAAACTCGTTTAAAGACACATTTTTACTCTTTGTCTTAATTCTGTATGAGTCTGTCATTATTTTATTCTTATTATTTTCTTATCTTATATTTTACTTTCCTTTTAAATTTTATCTGATTATTTTATCGTACAGTTCTTTGGTCAACAGATATTGTTTTTAAAAGTGCTATATAAATAAAATTGATTTGATTTGATTTTTGTTTTTTGCACACTTGCACTTTATGTAGTCCCATGTTGATTGTCTGTTATATGTAGCACCATGATCTTGGAAGAACATTGTTTCCTTTAATAAATAATTTAATGTTATTAATGAACATTTTAACAAATATGCCAGATTATAGCCTTGGGCTAATTTCCATCTGCAGACCCTCTGGCAGGTTGGTCTTACACACAAGTTAGTAAAAACATACAGAGACACTATTTACAGATCATGTGACAAGAACAAAAACAGTAATCACATCATATTAGAACAAACAATGACAAGAAGAATGGACAACAGAGGACAATAGAGAACAATAACGGAAACACATCAATTATATTGCACAAACCCCAGTATTACACATGCTCTGACTGTCCTGATATTGCACTGACCCGTTACACTAGAGTTGGTCTTGGTCTCCAGACCGGTCTCCAGACCACTTTTACGTGGTCTTGGTCTCGACGGACTTTGGTCTTGGTCTTGTCTTGGTCTCGCTGTCTCGGTGTTGCTGTCTCAGATCGACATAGTGGTTGGGAGATTTGGAGTGACACACAACGTAACATTCGATAATGTGTCATGTGCAAAAGCATCAGCTCTATGAGCCGTGCTTAGAGAGTACTTTGTAGTGAATCAGAAGAGTCGACTCCCATTGAGCGAGAGCCACTCCTCACTTAATTTCCTTTCGCTGCTCAGCTCTCACACAGTGGCTCAGCTATGCTCCAATCCCTCCATATTGTGGCCAATCACATGCGAGGATATAGGATAATATCATTATGTGAAAAACAGAGAGCGTGAGAGACACGACAGTCAAGTGGAGCGTGCGTCTGTCCTCTCAGTGAGTGAGTGAGACAGTAGACAGCGGTGAGGAGGGCTGTGCAAGTGCATCGCAAAAACACATGAATATGCCTGACACCCGTAAACAAAGCAGCATCTGGCTGCAGTTTAAAGGCTTTATTGTCTCGTTCTCGGTCTTGATCTCATCTCGACTTTGTCTTGGTCTTGACTCGGTCTGTCGTGGTCTTGTCTTGGTCTTGGTTTAGGCGGTCTTGACTTCAAGTCTACGTTACACTAATAGTTGTTTCCCTTTTTCTAATACACTAACTCTTTGTCACGTCCAATATAAAGCATGATTAATTATGATCACCACTGCACATGGTTGGAATGACAGTGAAGCCACTTGACTTAACTAATATGCATCTTTACAAAACACCACACACTGGGTATCTGCTGGTTTGTAGAAGATACATCGTTACATTTGTTGACAATATCAGATATAACTGAGCTCAAATCAATTAATTCAATTCAATTTTAGATGGCGCCGAGCATTGCAGCCTCGTTGCGAGCTCCTCCAAGCAACAGCTGGTTTTTGTGTTTAATTTTAATTTTACTTTTCCTTTATTTTTTCACAAGTAGCACATGTCTCTTTGTGTACGACCGACAAACCTTACTGGACATAAGAGATGGACTTTCTCATCACTTTCCGGAGTTCAAGTTTTGCAACGCGGAGCCTCCGTTTGCAGACCCCCCATTCATCTCACCTGAGACGCCTTTGTTCTGGGCCCCTGGAGGCCGCAAACGCTGACGCAGAGGAAGAAGATCTGGCGTTCTGGTTTGACTGAGACGGCGCACTAACAGACCACAGTTACCCAGTTTATTACTGGCTAATGTGCAGTCTCTGGAGAACAAGCTGTGCGAGCTTCGGGCACGGATCTCATTCCAGCGAGAGATGCGGGACTGCTGTGTGATCTGCCTCACAGAAACCTGGCTATCGGACAAGGTACCGGACTCCGCAATACAACTACCGGGGTTCTCCGTGCATCGCGCGGACAGGTCACAGGATCTTACTGGGAAAAGCAGAGGCGGTGGTGTGTTTCATGATCAACAACAGCTGGTGGGATTATGCGAACGTGCACCCGGTAAAATCCTTCTGCTCACCGGACCTGGAGTGCCTGATGATTAAGTGCCGGCCATTCTGGCTACCGAGGGAATTCACAGCAGTGATTATTACGGCTGTTTACATCCCCCCACAAGCCGACACTGACCGAGCACTCAGGGAACTGTACAGCGCGATCAGCAGTGAGGAAACCGCACACCCAGAGGCGGTATTTATCACGACCGGGGACTTTAATAAGGGAAACCTGAAGAAAGTCTCACCAACTTTCTTCAGGTTTTTCACCATCCATTTCAACACTCGTGGAGATCGGCTACTTGACCACTGCTACACCTCTTTCCGGGATGCGTACAAAGCCCTCACCCACGCCCCATTCGGCCAATCAGGTCACCGCTCCATCCTGCTCCTGCCCGCCTACAGGCAGAAGCTGAAACAGGAAGCTCCAACCCTGAGAGCAGTGCACCATTGATCGGACCAATCGGAGTCTGCGCTGCGGGACTGTTTTGATCACGAGGACTGGCAAATGTTTCACGTGGCTGCTAATGACATCGATGAGTACACAGACTCAGTCTGCGGATTTATCAGGAAATGCGTGGAAGATGTCGTCCCATCCAGAACAGTTAAATCCTTCCCAAATCAAAAACCGTGGATTAACAGAGATGTTCGCACAGCACTGGCGGCACGGAGCACCGCTTTTGCCTCCGCGAACACATCGGACTACAAACATGCACATTACCAACTCCGGAAGACGATCAAAGCAGCCAAACGTGAGTACAGGGACAGGGTGGAGCAACAGTTTGACAACCCTCGGAGTATGTGGCAGGGACTAAACACAATCGCAGACTTTAGAGGGAAACCCAGCACACCGCAGACCACGGCCTCTCTGTGTGAGGATCTAAACTTATTCTACGCTAGATTCGACACAGCGAACACCACGAGACCGGACAGTGTGTGCGCACCGCGGATGACATCAGCACGCACACTGTGTCTGAGGAGGATGTGCGGAAGTGCTTCAGGAAGATGAACGGACGCAAAGCTACTGGTCCGGATGGGATTCCCGGCCGCGTCCTCAAGTCATGCACGGCTCAGCTGGCTGGAGTGTTCACACACATCTTCAACCTTTCCCTCTCTCTGTCTGTAGTCCCAGCCTGCTTCAAATTGGCCACCATCGTCCCTGTACCCAAATCCTCCACCATCTCCTCATTGAACGACTGGCGACTTGTAGCCCTGACCCCCATCGTAAGCAAATGCTTCGAGAAGCTGGTCAGGGACCTCATCTGCTCTGCACTACCCGACTCACTGGACCCTCTACAATTCGCATACCGCCACAACAGGTCCACTGATGATGCCATAGCCCTGACACTACATACTGCCCTCTCGTACCTGGAGAAGAGAGACACGTATGTGAGAATGCTGTTTGTAGATTACAGCTCAGCATTCAATACCATCATTCCCTCGAAGCTGGACAGTAAACTGCAGGATCTAGGACCGAGCAGCTCCCTCTGCAGCTGGATCCTTAGCTTCCTGACTGACAGATGCCAAGTGGTCAGACTGGGCAGCATCACCTCATCCCCCATCACACTGAACACTGGTGCTCCACAGGGGTGTGTACTGAGCCCTCTCCTGTACTCACACTACACCTACGACTGCACGGCCACTAGCAACTCCAACATCATTGTGAAGTTTGCGGACGACACTACGCAGAGGCGCAGCAGCGCCTCTTCTTCCTCAGGAGACTGAAAAGATTTGGCATGAGCCCCCACATCCTCAGGACCTTCTATCGCTGTGCCATTGAGAGCATCCTCACTGGATGCGTCACCACCTGGTACGGCAACAGCACCGCTTACAACTGCAAAGCTCTCCAGCGAGTAGTGCGGTGCTCTGAACGGATAATTGGAGGTGAGCTTCCCTCCCTCCAGGACATCTACAGGAAGCGGTGCCTGAGGAAAGTGGGGAGGATCATGAAGGAGTCCAGTCACCCCAGCCATAAACTGTTCAGACTGCTTCCATCGGGAAGGAGGTTCTGCAGCATCCGGTCCCGAACCAGCAGACTGAGAGACAGCTTTTTCCATCAGGCCATCAGACTGCTGAACACTTCATAGTCACCTCACCCTCACTTACCAGAACTTCAACATTATGCACTCCACACTGTATATAAATGCCACTTGTTTTGCACATTCCCAACTGCCAACCTCTGTATATTTTATTTTATTGTTTAGTCTATTTCATTTTTAAAATATGTACACACACACACACACATACACACGTAGATATACATATTTAGTACACACATTCAGTAATGCGCATACACTCTTATATTGTACATATATTTATTCATATAATTCTCAGATTTACCCATTCTTATATTTTGCTTGTTCTTATGTTATGGTATTTTTACACACCTCTGTTGCTTGTGAAGCTCGCACACAAGAATTTCACTCGCATGTACTGTACCAGAGTACCTGCACATGTGATGTGACAATAAAAGTGATTTGATTTGATTTGACTTATGTAGCACTAAATCACAACAACAGTCTCTCCACAATAATACAGAGAAACCCCCAGCAATCAGATGAACTATGAGTAGGCAATACATTACAGTGGGCAGAAAAACCTTTCTCTTAAGGGGAAGAAAAGCTCCAGCAGAACCAGACTCAGGGAGGGGCGGCCATCTGCTGCGACTGGTTGGGGGAGATGGCTTAAGGAAATACAGAAGACTGTCTATTTGTAATTCTCTGTATATAAATGCAGACAAAAATAAAATCATTATATCTGCCTTTAAAAACTGTATCAATAAGTTCAGGCTCATTTCTATATGTTTTCATATGGCCTGTAAGATGCATATCAAACATCCTGACTGCTCTAAGTCCTTAATAACATATTAGCTTAGAGGCGACCGTGCCTCAGGGGGTTGGAAATCGCATCTGTAACCGGAAGGTCACCGGTTCGATCCCTGGGCTCTCTGTCCTGGTCGTTGTGTCCTTGGGCAAGACACTTTACCCTACTTGCCTACTGGTGTTGGCCAGAAGGGCCGATGGCGCGATATGGCAGCCTCGCTTCTGTCAGTCTGCCCCAGGGCAGCTGTGGCTACAACTGTAGCTTGCCTCCACAAGTATATGAATGTGAGAGTGAATGAATAGTGGTATTGTAAAGCGCTTTGGGTGCCTTGAAAAGCGCTATATAAATCCAATCCATTATTATTATTAGCTTCTATTCACTGGCCACCCTTGAATGTGAAAAAATGCTTTTAAAATCTTCTCCTCACTTACCAATAATTCATTACTGTACTTAAGAGCACTTTGCCCTAAAAGTGGAGCCTTATTTATTGTTCCTAGTTTCCAGAATTGGAGGCAGAGCCCTCAGCTATGGATGTAAAAGCCCAACAAGGGGCATGGGTTGGAAATGAGCAGTAGCTTCACTTTAATTCACTGGTGGCATGGTGGTTTGCTCTGTCAGGCTACAGAGCAGTCCAAAGACTGTGGGGTTTGTGGGGTTAGGTTAACTGGTGATTCTAAATTCAAATGGTTGTCGGTCTCTCTGTGTAGCCCTGTGGCAGACTGGTGACCTGTCTGGGTCGCACTAAAGGGTTTTGCTTTGTATTCTATTGGAAATTGTAAAATACGTCCACACAGACCGAACAGTGTTTAAATCTGTGGGTGTAAATGGTAAATGGATGCTTTTCTACTCTCCCAGAGTACTCAAAGCACTCTATACAACATGCCACATTCACCCATTCATACAAGCTGTTTCTTCTATGATTTTTTTAAATGCTCACTAACTAACATTCATACACATTCATACTCTGATGGATGCATCGCACAGCAACTTAGGCTTAATATCTTGCCTGAGGTTATTTGGCATGCAGACTGGGGATCAGTCAGGGATCGAACAACCTTCCAAACCCTCCTGACCTACAGCCACTCCGATGTGGCTGTGGAGAAATAATATTGGAATATTACTTTGGAAGTGAATTGTAACCTCAGTCCTCAGGGCAATAACATGGTTATACATGTGTAATGTATAACCATCTGTAATGATGGAAATCAAACCCATAGCTAGGGATGGGTACCGGTATCCGGTGCCATGATGGCACCGGTTCTGACATAAACGGTAGTAACCAGACCGAAAAGCAGCGCATATTTCGGTGCTTTATTTCGGTGCTTTTTTTTCTGAGCTGTGATACACTTTGAATTCTAGCCAATCATTCTACGTTTCTGAGGATAGTAGGCGGGTCCAGGTACGTACGTTCTTTTAGAGCAGAGCTACAGATTAAAAATGCCCAAGGCGAAGCAGTCAAAGTCTGGCTGTACTTCACAGCAAAATATGCAAACTCAGCAGCCTGCAACAAGTGCTTTAAGCTGATACTGTGATACTGTCAAAGGAGGCAACACCTCGAATCCGATGAAACACCTGGCGACACATAGCGTTTTTTTAAAGCCGAAAAATGCGCCGTATTTGATAGCTTGCTGCGAGACCTCACACCGAGCACCTCTACTGCGGGAGTGGTGCCTGTTATCGGACCCGAAGTTAGCAACATCCCCCAAAAACCCGAAGAGGAGAGTCCTGGCCCCTAGCCCTGCCAGTGAAGCAGGAATGATGAGGATGATGATGCAGCAGCAGCTGTTCTTCTCTGCGTGAGTAGCTTAATGTTTTTTGTGTGTAATTTACGTTGAGTAGGCTAACCACGTTATTACATTAATGCATGTAAGGTGAACTAGCAAACACCGTTGTAGCTACATGCAGCTGACTTCTTGTTTGATGGCAGATACTCCCTTCACCCTGGACAAAAAGGCTAAAATGACCAAAGAAAAAGTGGAAAACAGCTAAACATGAGAGGTTTTTGGACAAAGTTTGTGTTTTTTCCATTGTTTAAGCACTGCTTCCAGCCAAGAGTGATGCCATATATGCCCCATAGCTGCAGAAAAGGCTAACATTGTTATCTTTTTACAAAAAAACAGCTGAACATGAGAGGTTTTTGGACCAATTTTGTGTTCTCCATTCTTTAAGCACCGGTTTGAGCACCGTTTAAGCACCGGCACCGTTTCAAAAGTACCAGTTTGGCACCGGTATCGGATAAAACGTAAACGATACCCATCCCTACCCACAGCCATAAAAAGACTTCTCCATGGTTTTAAACCTTCCCTGAATGATCATTACTCTGAAAGCCATTCAGGGAAGGTTTAAATACTGGAACTGGAAAAATGGCCACAAGTGAGAAAAAAGAAAACAAACCTGTGACTGTCATTTTCATTCAGTGCTCTGAAATCTGATGGAAACTCATAAATGTGAGAAATCAGTTCATTAAAAACTATCATGTGGTGCAAACTTTTATTGCAGACACATCTATTCTTTGTTCCTAAGGCTATGTGGCTGCACTACCGCTGAACAGGTTGATATGAACGGCACAGGTTGTTCAAAGTGTGCAGGTGCTGTCTGAGGCAATGACATAGTGTTGGCAGGGAGAGCAAGAAGAGATGGACGAGGAGACGGGGTGAAGGGAAGTGAGACGACAGTGTCAAAGTGATTTCTGTCAATTGGCTGAGGAGGCGCTCAGAAGGGGGACCAATCCCTGCTGCTATACACAGCCAATTAAAACTCAGTGTTTACATACACGCATGCAGCCCCGTATCAGTTCCACCAGGCAGGACCGTGTGTCCACCACCGACTGGATCTGTACTGGCACATAAACTCATGGTTGCATCAAGAATGGAGCGATGATTAGAGCCAAGTCTAAACAAAGTTTACATTGATGTATTTAAGGTATACATTTTACTCACATTTCTCACAGTTCTGGATGAACAAGACAAAACTGCCACTTCCTGCCACCTGACCTCCTTAGTCTGAGTGAAACAGGCCTTCTGTACTGGGCACTCTAACATTAAACGTACAAAGATTCTACTCTGATTATCAAACATGACGAGTGTCTGAGCGAGATGCACACTGAAGTCCTAAGGTGAATCTGGAGTGATGGAAAGAAGAGATGGCATGTGCATCGTTGCGGGCGGAGGGAGTGCACTGCTCCCACATCCCAAAGAACAACAAATCCAAAGCTATTGGCCTATTTGAGTCTTTTGGCTGTCAAAGTCACCGATGACACACACTGCTGAGACACTCAACAAGAAGAAAAGGAGACGAGGGAGGGCAGCTGCCACAGATTTGAGGACAGAATGCTGCAACACATCACACCCTAACGTCTATCATCTCCACTCTTAACAGAGCCTTTGGCCTGCCACTGCTGATCTCTTTATCCAGACACAAGCAGAGGAATAAGGCCGAACTCACTGTTTGTGCAAATCAGCTCAATGTAAGCAAGGAGGTCGATAGTTCTCAGTACTCAACAGGAGGCAAAGAGGTGAGTTTCCTAAAGCTCAAAGAGAAAGTACACTAAAACCCTAACCCACTCAAACTGAAAGAGATGAATTCTTATTGGTTTATAGACAGCTTTTAGCAATCTTCATACTTCAACTGTACTGAATCCTAAATTGAATACTACTACACGACCCACACAATCAGATATGGTGTCAGTGCACAAACAAACTGATGTGTCATGGTGGCTCCATCACATTTACTTAGCTGCACGACAAGCTGATGAAGTACAACAAGCTGTGCTTGCTGTGGCTCGTCTAACATTTTCCCATAATGCAAGTAATGAAGTGTCTCATCACCCACAGACAAGCATACCAATGGTGGTGCTGTTTCTCTCTCGTGTGGGACTTGTTTTCTAAAACAGTAATGGTCAGCAGAAGCTGCAGCAGCTCTGTTTACTCCACCTTCATATTTCTCAATAAATGCTAACATGCTTGGTAAGTCTTAGGCATTTCTGTCATAATGTGAAATTTGCACATAAATAGCTACACACACCCTACACACTATGAAGGTAAATCAGGATGGAATCAACACCTAATTCCAAACTTCAATCCATCGTTTTGTCTTCTTTGCTTGCCTAACACAGAACAGGCAGAGAAACAAGGACATAAAGTGAGAAAGGTTCAGAGCACGGAGAGTAACGATGCTCGTGATGTTCAAAGGACTGTCCATCTGGAAATGTGTGACAAATTCCTCTTGGCACAAAATGGCAGTCAGCTGAATGTGGGCAGTGAGTACTGTGACGGTAAAAACTCCATCAACAACACTGCTGTCCAATGTTTTTATCAACATGAGCACTGACACACACACACATATATCCTGTGGAAGAACACTGGTCTTACTCTGTCTGCAGGTGAAACCACAGCTCAGGTGCAGTCTTTTATTATATTTCTCTAATAATATAAACGGGAATAATTCTGTCCTTCATAAAACAATCTTCTTTTGTCATTTGACAAGCAGTCTGTGCGGTGTCTACTGTACTGAGGTATTTATGCCCTTATCTTGTATGTGCACATTAATCCACAGAGGTGCTTTTCAAAGCTTCTTTTCAAACAGTACCGCAAAAACTTTTTCAAAGCTGTGTGGGAGTGCAGCAAGAACCCGCAGTACACACACACACACACACACACACACACACACTGCACTGTATGACATTTAAAGCAAAGCTTACCCACGAACAGACTGATCTGATGAGAAGCCGACATCCCTCCAAGGACAAATCCGAGCAGGGGAGGACTCTACCGCGACCACAGCGAGACCCGGAGCCGCACCTCAACTGCACGCCACAGTCAGCATCGCCCTTCATCCGAGCGCAAAGCCCCGCGTCTGCTGACCTGTCTGCTCGTCAGCGTGCTGCTTCCTTGATGTCTTCCCGTCTGTGCGTCCTGCTGCTACTCCTGCAGCTAATCACAAGCAGAGCTGCGGACGAGTGCAGATGCCCAGATCTGCACAAACATTTGAAATCGTCACTAAAATCACATTTTTATGGTCTGGCTGCTAACGCACGTTGACCTAAACATTTTGGTTTTAACAGCCTTAGTTGTTGTTTTAGATTTTTTTTATTCACTTATTTTAGTTACTTGTGTGTTTTTCTACATTTTACTGCCTCATTGTTGTGGATTTTATTTATTTTATTATCATTTTACATCGTTAAGCCCTTTCTGCATCATGGACTGTTTGGAAATGTGCTATAAATAAACTGGACCTTCTGTGTGCTGCTGTGACCTGCATTTTATACAATTATTATACAAGAATGTGATATTACATCTATATAAGGTCTAATAGATATTACAGACTACAAGTATAAAATCATTTTCAAAACTCTCTCCAGGGTGCAAGATGCTAGCAGGCAGGGCATACATGGAACGCCATAACCAAGTGGCCGGCATAGTGTACAGAAACATCTGTGCAGAGTATGGCCTGGAAGTCCCGAGGTCAAAATGGGAGACACCCCCAAGGGTGGTGGAGAATGACCGAGTCTGTGGAACTTCCTGATACAGACAGAGAAACTGGTGGTAACTTACCAATTGGACATAGTAAGTAGTGGACAAGCAGAGGAAGATGGCCTTGGTAATAGATGTTGCGATTACAAGTGAGAAGAAGGGAGAAGAAACACAAGAATCTGGAGAAATACCAAGAGCTGAGCGAGGAGCTAGAGAGGATGCAGAGGGTGAAGCAACAGTCGTATTTGGGCTCAGGTCTTCAGTACTGATGGCCCCCCTTCTCCTGGATCTTTCTCTGTGTGCCTTTGGCTAGACATTGTTATATTACACATATGCTGAAATAAGAGAAATAATACTGATAGAAATGAATAAATAAACAGATAAAACAAACACACAAACAAGAGGAGCCTAGAGAGAATTTATAGAGCTCATCTTGGAAAAAGTGTTTAGTACGACATCACATTCGGATCATAATTGTGATTGCAAAAGCGCTGAACAAAATAAAAACAACGTGTGTACTTTAATCTCACCTTGACTTTTTGATTTAATGTGAAGATGTACAGAGGCAAAATTACAAAAATAGACCTTTCTATGTATGAGGGGAGACCACGAGAAAAGTACAAGATCTGAACCCAAGTCAGTGATGGTGCAGTTTTACTCCTCCTCACTTCCTCCATCACCATCTAGTACGCTGCTGCCTCTGCTACATCTTTATCTTTAATGCCATGCAAACACTGTAGATTGCTTTCTCTCTGCTCTCTCTCAACAAGAGACATTTTTACATAATTTGGCTCTTTTCTACCTGAAAATGCAAGCCAAGATGCTGTTGCCAGCGAGCACAATACAGTGTATTCTTGATGGATTTCAGCATGTCCATAGCACTTCTATGTCAGATGTTTTTGACAAGTTGAAGGGCAAGCTTTCTGAGCTAGACATACCACAAACTGAGATAGAAATGATTATTCAAAATCTCTCTAAAGAGGATGTCTTCACAATATACAACAAAGGAATACTCAGATCTGACAAAACAAGGAGAACATTTTACAAGCAGTATTTTGACTATGTTGAACCCACCCAGATTTATCTGGGAAGTGATGCTGCTGGAAAGGAATGCTTTTGCCAGTACATTTCCATCAAAGAGACAAGTG
The DNA here is from genome assembly GCF_900408965.1 of Simochromis diagramma. Lineage (NCBI taxonomy): Eukaryota > Metazoa > Chordata > Actinopteri > Cichliformes > Cichlidae > Simochromis > Simochromis diagramma. The sequence goes on from NW_024386890.1 coordinate 311,704, forward strand.
TTAAAGAGCAATATCACCAATCCAAAAATCATACCTCTTCCAACATGGTTGTAGAGGATGTGGCAGATGGAAGAAATGTAAAAGAAAATGCTCTGTTAAAAGACAATCCTTCTTCATTGTCCATCATCCTTTACCAGGATGGATTTGAGGTTGTGAATCCTCTTGGGTCAGGGAAGAAAAAACATAAAGTTTTGGGGGTTTACATGAGTCTAGGTGAGGTCCAGCCACACAATCGCTCTTCAGTTGATCCCATGCAGTTGGTGATGCTGTGCAGAGAAAGGGACTTCAAGACATTTGGTCAGGAGAAAGTTTTCTCAAGTATTATCACAGACCTTAAAGATCTAGAAGATACAGGGATTGAGACAGATGATGGAAATACCCTCAAAGCGGCCTTGATTTCCATTTGTGGAGATAATCTTGGTTCACACTGCTTAGGTGGTTTCACTGAAAACTTCAGTTGTAGTACGCATTTTTGTAGATACTGCTTGATTGAAAGGAGAGACTTTGAAAAGACACCACTAAAGCTTGGTCCAAAAAGAACCATCACTGATCACAAGGAGAGTGTACAACAGCTATCCACCACTGACCAAGACATGGTACAGGGGGTAAAGTTTGACTCACCTTTCAATTCTCTGAAATATTTTCATGTCTGCACTGGGCTTCCCCCATGTTTGGGTCATGATTTATTTGAAGGTGTAGTCTCTAATGACTTGGCATTGTACATCAGTCATTTAGTGAAACAGGAAAAGCATTTCACTTATGCACAACTAAACAGGTCGATCACACAGTTTAAATACTCAGGGAATGATAGTCTCAGTAAACCATGTGAGGTTAAGGAGTGTGGCAAAAAACTTTCTGTCTGATACTGTCAACATAAACAAAGGAAAAGTATTTCAATGATTTTGGGTATCATCATTCAAATCAGTTCCTTTTGTGTTTTAAAGGCTTTTTCCACCAAGATGTCTGTTGAGAGAGAGATGACCTTACCCATCACACCAAGGGTAATAGCGCTTGGTAAGTAAATAGTTTCAATCCTCTTGTAATATTTTTGTAAAAAATCTATGTAATTATTGTGGTATTTGTACCCACAACAACTTACTTAACAGGGGTTTGTCTGTTCTATATTGTATAAAAATAGAATACACACAGTTTGCTGCTGTTTCTCTTATTATTTATTATACACAATGACCAACAGGAAAAAACAGCCTAACATTTCAGCACAGGCCAAAATGCCAAAACATTAGGCAGTTTTTTCCTGTAATTGATCATAATTTTCATTACATAATAAATAATAAGAGAAATAGCAGCAAACCGTATGGATTCTATTTTTGTACAGTGTGAGGCCTGCTATCCAGCATTCTTGGGGAAACCTTATTTGTAAGGGTGAGCACATTGTCTTATTGGACTCTTGTCTGTTTTTAGGGAATAATTTCATGTCTGCAAGCCGCTGGATGATCAGTTTGGAGGGCAAGGTATTTTATGAGCCTGAGCAGATGCATGACTTTGCCAGCACCCTTGCTGTCTTCTTTGCGTCATACTACGTTTTCAACCTTGAGTATCAGGAGTCAGCGTCCCTCACACTGGAGATGATACAGAGGTAAATACTTTACACCATTAAAGCTTACACCATTTAAGAATGAAATATATGTGATAGCTTGACTACAGTTGCAGAAACATATAGGTGATTGCTGTAATGTATGTTTTAATTTTGAAATTAAAGCAGCCTTTTTTCCGTTAAAAGGTTCTTTGTGAGGATCAATCCAGACATGGGAACAAAATGCCCTGCAAAACTTGGTACAAGCCGCAAGACAGGTCGTGTCGTAAAGAGGAAGGTTACAAGCATCAGCCCTCGGATCACCACCTTCCTCCAGCGGCTCTCTGAGTTTGAATGGAGGACTTCCAACTAGGTAAGAATACAGAGATGATAATATCTTTTACATAGCTGATAATTATATACATACTGTACACACATCCATACAACAGTATGAATGATCTCAGACAGATGTGAACAAGTGAATAACCTGAGCAAACATGAATATTGATGATGTGTCTTTGACAGGTGGTGATAAAGACTACGCTGAACCCGACCATCCTGGTAACGGAAATCTAAATCCCATGTCACATTCTATTTCCTGGGACCCACTGATAATTATTACATTTTGTAAATGATTTTTGTTTTACAATTGTAATAGTTTATTTAATGTTCATGCTGGTGGGTTTGTCCTGTTTTTAGTGGAATGAAAAACTGTTTTCCTTAAAAAAATCAGACACAGAAAGGTGAAGGACTGTGTAGTTTTCATGTACGCTTCTATTTATTTTGGTTATTGGCATTGTTTTTATTCAGTTGAAAAATGTTTTTCTTGTTAAAAAAAATTATCAACAATAAATGTTGGTTTAATTCACTATTCTGAGACTACTTTATTGAATTATATTGTTTTTTGTAAATGTTCTTATATTGAATATGAATGTTAACATTATTTTTATTTGCTGTAAAACACAATTACAGTCTAAACAAATTATACTGTACACAATTACAGTGTTATACCATAAACCACATTTGCAGTACAGTGATACTACAAAACTTAATCACGGTAAGTCTTTCTAACTGTAAACCACGTTTACAGTAAAGTGGTTGAACTGTAAAACATCACAACAGTAAAGATACTGTAGATCAGTAATTACAGTAACTTACTGGCAATAGTGTTGCCAGTAAGTTACTGTAAAAATACAATAAAATGTCTAACAGTGTATAGACTGGACACATTAGCTACACACAGCTACACAAAGTCAGATATTGAGCATTAACCAGGAACAGAGTCATCATTTATAAGTCTAATGGTTAGCAGTCTTGCAGAAGCCCACACTGCAGTCTTTAATGCATGCATGAAGCGCCTTGAGGCGACTTTTGTTGTGATTCGGCGCTATATAAATAAAATTGAATTGAATTGAATTTAATGAATTTACGTAATCCTCAATAAACTGCAGAATATGTGGACAACGTCGATGCCTACTACACTCTTTAATTTCTCAAGACTGCAATTTCTGGCCAAAAATTATTAATTGTAAAAATAGATTCGATTTTGGAGTTGAATCTAGTAATGCTGCCCGTTACTAAAAACTTTTCCAAGGTTAAATAGTGTGAACTTTTTACCATATAATATAAAATTAGTTCTTTCTTGAAAGCCACATTTTCCTGTTTGTTTTATGAAAAGTGGTGTTTATCCTCCTTCACATCTAATGTTTAAGCTGAGTGCAGTCACACTTACCTTCAGTGTGTGCTTGTGTTGCTGCTCAGATACATACTGCAGGACGTAGGAGGAGGGGATACCTAGATGGAGCTTCAGGTATGTATAATTTAGCTAACTGAACCTTATCTATTTTTAGATTAGTGCCACTTCTGTTCTCTGTGAGGAGAGTTAATTAAGTGCCTGGCCTTTTCCCAGCTCTGCTTTGCTGTATGGGAATGCAGTGAGGGAAGGTCACTGCATTTATCTGCTCCTGTCTTTGTCCTTATTTGCTTTATAGTCATTTTTGTACCTGCCGTTTTACGTTTGCTGCTTTACACTGGTTATCTGATATATATAAAGTGCCTTGAGGCTCCTGTTGTTGTGATTTGGTGCTGTATAACTAAAACTGAATTGAATTATATTAGTATACAGAAATCATAAACTTCACATTTTTAAACCAAACAGGTTATTCGTTAGACAAATGCAGTTTTTTTAGGAGCTTTTGATCTTTCTAATGACATATGTCCTATGTTATTAAAGAGCCACAAAAACTGACAAGCTGTGATTTTTAACTGCATGTGCAGCCTGTGTCTTTGTGCTAACCATAGTTGTTGCAAACTTCTTTGAGGGCTGTACTTTAACTTGTCTTTTATCTTGATCTGCTGAATAACTTAAGTGAACAGGTATAGGGGAAAGTGAGTGAACATGGGAAGCCCGCAGCAGTCTACGGCTATTGCAACGTAACTAAAGAAGGATTCACGGTCACCTGATCAAGGCCTGACTACAAACCTTATCAAATACGAAATCTGGGGTTGGACATCATATTTTTTAGACTTTTAGGGCCAAGATTTTTTAGGGTCGGTCCTTAGTTGCACTGCACTGCAGCATGGGACAATTAAAAGCTACACTTTAGCTACTAGGAGTGGCTCATGGTCAAAGTAGCAATTTATTTGACTTGAATCTCTCCCTTCCTAATTATGTCCCTCCTATTTATTTCGGTCACCTCCTCACTCTTTTTGGGACGCCCCCCCCCCCACTACTTCTCTACAGGTGGTGCTAATAGCAGCCTGCTGTGAGAGCGAGGGCTTGCTGCTAGTTGTTTGTTGTTGCTGCTACTACTGTTTAAAGTGCAGCAGCAGCCCTCACAGCTAACATGTCAGCTCATTTGAGTTTTTTGGTTCTTTTTCTCTCGTAGTGTTTCAGCTCCACCTTTTCACAACTTCTGCCACACAAAACTCTGTTGGCTTGTATTGTGAAGTGCTTTGTGTGGTTAAAATGCTACTGATGTAGAAAACTGCTAGTCTTTTCTAAAAAGTATTCACCGCATCATTCACGCTTAAGGTGGTGATTCTTAGGCCTAGTAAGTATAGTATTTTTAATATGTAAGTAATGAACAGACAAAGCACTCACACACATTTGTACAACCCATGTTTTTACCTGTCATACACACTGCCACGGATGCATCGGGGCAATCTGATGTAGGGCTGTTCGATATAACCATATATATCGGATGACGATATAAAAACATCTATCGTTTCATTTTACGCTGTCGTTTGTTTCGTGGTGTCGCAAAATAAACTGTTTACGGCAATATTTTTTTCATGGTTCTGATGGTCATTGTAGCGGCTATATTCATTTCTTAATTTCTTTCAACAACAACGGTAAAACCACCGCGTGTCTGCTTGTTTATTTTCCACATAAACCTTTCACAATAAAGCTCAAGATCCTGTTGAGACTTTTCAAAATAAACTGAATCACGTGAAAGATGCAGAGTGTTTACGGATGAGAAGTAAAAAAGAGCCGCCAGGTGCTAAAAAATAAAGCTTAGACTCAAACGTTAGAACAGGCTTTTCCCCGCAGCACGCCGTGTAATAAATACTCACAAAGAAAACGGCGGCCGTTACAACTTATGTCTAAAAATGTATCGTTTCATGCATCAGTTAAAACACTCGACTCCAGGTACATGACGCGCAGCTGGAAACACTTCAGGCAAGTCGAGCTGCCCGAGATTCACAGAATTTACAGAAAATGTTACATTTCTGTGATTTATATCATTATCGGACGATAGATGTCTTATATCGGGATATGAGATTTTGGTCATATTGCACAGCCCTAATCTGATGTTCACTACCTTGATTTTCCAATGAGCTGACTGACAGTAGGCACAATAAAGTTGTAACTGGAGGTAAAAGTGAAGGCAAATAAAGCAGTAATAAAGGTTGTTACATTCTTTTACTGATTAACTTTTGCATCTACTTTATTAAAGTGCAAAGTCAGCTAGAGTGGCAGCATACATGTTTGCACAGCCACACAGGCTGTCCTTCTTCGTTAGGGTTTTGACACGTGCAGCCTCCGACCTTGTGCTGGTGTCATGAACTCGAGCTGTACAGCCTTCATTGTTTGTCCGTCTCTTCCATGAAATGAGCAGGGACAGTTACTGAATCAGTTGAGCCGTAGGCAGTATGTTCACAACACTTTGATTCATGGCATACCCCGGGAGCCAGGTGAAGTGAAAAAAGCTCCACTCACTGGCTGTTCATGTCAATGTATTCATTTGGGAAACTCAATAACTTCACATTTCTATCAGCTGGCCTGAGTCTGTGTATTATTTAATTTTAAAAGGCCATTAAAATACACAGAGACAGTAGTTGCCACAGCCAATTAAATGAAAGGAACATCTGCCAATATGAAGTAAACCGAGATAAGAGAGATTAAGTCAAGCAGGAATATCAAAGCACATAAATGCTCCAGCAAAACTCAAGTTTTCCATAAGAATGCGACATCAGTCAATTTTGGTACTCCGGAGTGGACTTTACCCAGGAAGTACACTAAATGCAGCTAAACTATGGGTAACACATTTCAAAATGGTGCTCTTTGAGTGTGGAGTGTCCAGGCAGGGGAAGGACACATCTGCATCTACCAACCCTATTGCAATAGAGTGAGGCAGGAATAGTTGAATTTGGCACCTTGGGCCCTAACTCGTGTCTTTCCTTCACCAAGCTTTTAGGAGGTTGACGTAGTATATTTGTGTGGCTACACCCTGATCCCACTCCAAAATCATCCTCCACTCAGTTGGTGTCTGGGTGTGTTGTTTGGTCTGAAGTACACTGGGATGTCGTGCTTGGAGAAGACTCTCCTGAGTTTCTCTGATAAACCTGCTACATAGAGAATGACAATATGGCTTTGTTTATCCTTCTACTTTCTCCCTAGTTGATGTCTGACCTTCTTTACTGTGCATCTTCATACCAAATAGTGATGTGTCGGTCGCGAACGAAACGGCTCTCAGAGCCGACTCTTTGAAGTGAACGACGCGAGCCAACTCCTTATTGGGAGCCGTGGGGTTTGTTTTTGTTTTTTGTTTTTTTCTTTCTCTCAGAATCAGAATCAGAATCAGAAAGAATCAGAATCAGAAAGGGGTTTATTGCCAAATGTTGAGCAGGTTTACAACATTAGGAAATTGCTGCGGTGCTTCAGTGCAAACATAGTGTCATAAATAGCACTTAAATAGACATGAAAAAATAAAAGTAGTAATAAGAATTAAAAGTGCTACGTAGAAAGATATGTGCATGAGATATACATGAGATATATACATGAGAATAAGAATTAAAAGTGCTAAGTAGATAGATATATACATGAGTGCAGGTGGTGATCAGTGCCAAAACATGGAATCATGCAGTGAACACAGCGTAGGGTCATGTGTTAGGGGTGGGAACAGTCATACGGTTATTGTTCATGTGTCCAACAGCAGAGGGGAAGAAACTGTTCTTATGGCGAGAGGTTCTGGTGCAAATGGACCGGAGCCTCCTGCCTGAGGGGAGCAGGTCAAACAGACTGTGTCCAGGGTGAGAAGGGTCAGCTGAGATCCGAGCTGCACGCCGCAATGTCCTGGAGGTGTACAGGTCCTGCAAAGATGGGAGTCTGCAGCCAATCACCTTCTCAGCAGAGCGCACAACACGCTGCAGTCTCTGTTTGTCCCTGATAGTGGCTCCAGCGTACCACACGGTGATGGAGGAGGTGAGGATGGACTCGATGATTGCAGTGTAGAACTGCATCATCGTCCGTGTTGGCAGGTTGAATTTCTTCAGCTGCCTCAGGAAGTACATCCTCTGCTGGGCTTTCTTGATGACGGAGGTGATGGTGGGCTCCCACTTCAGGTCCTGGGTGATGGTGGTACCCAGGAAGCGGAATGAGTCCACAGAGGTGATGGGGGTGTCAGTCAGGATGATGGGGGGGAGTGGGGCTGTGTGCTTCCTGAAGTCCACAATAATCTCCACTGTCTTCTGGGCATTCAGCACCAGGTTGTTGTGGCTGCACCAGGACACCAGACGTTCAACCTCCCTCCTGTAGGCAGACTCATCCCCGTCTGAGATGAGCCCAATAACGGTGGTGTCATCTGCAAACTTGATTAGCTTGACAGACTGGTGGGTGGAGGTGCAGCAGTTGGTGTACAGGGAGAAGAGCAGAGGAGAAAGAACACAGCCCTGAGGGGAGCCGGTGCTGATGGTCCGGGAGTCCGAGACATTCTTCCCCAGCCTCACATGCTGCTTCCTGTCCGTCAGGAAGTCAGTGATCCACCGGCAGATGGGATCAGGCACATTCATCTGGGAAAGCTTGCCTCGGAGATGGTCTGGAAGGATGGTGTTGAAGGCAGAGCTGAAGTCCACAAACAGGATCCTGGCGTAGGTTCCTGGGGAGTCCAGATGCTGCAGGATGAAGTGTAGGGCCATGTTGATGGCGTCATCTACAGACCTGTTGGCTCTGTATGCAAACTGCAGGGGGTCCAGGAGGGGGGCCGTGAGGGTCTTGAGATGGGAGAGAACTAGGCGCTCAAATGACTTCATGACCACAGATGTCAGAGCCACGGGTCTGTAGTCATTTAGTCCAGTGATCCTAGGTTTCTTGGGGACAGGGATTATGGTAGAGGACTTGAAGCAGGCAGGCACATGACATGCCTGCAGTGAGGAGTTGAAAATGCCAGAAAACACTGGGGCCAGCTCGTTTGCACAGTGTCTGAGGGTGGCAGGAGACACGCCGTCTGGGCCGGGAGCTTTCCGAGCATTCACCCTCTCTCTCGCACTTTTTTCCGCTTCACTCCGCACTCGAGCCTTGTGCTTACGCTCAGCAACAGAGAGGGGAGGGGCGGTAGTTACACTCGCAGTAGCACAGGAACAGAGCGGGAGGGGGAGAGAGAAAGAGAGCCAGGGACAACAACGTCACATTAGAAAGGTATAGTAATCATCCACAACTATTTTCAGTTGTGGATGATAAAGGATACAGAAAGTTTATTCATGCAGGTCCATATGACAGAGAATATGCATGTTCTTTTTGTTTTCATATTTTTAATTTATATTTAATTGTGTTGTGGTTTGCAGTGTTTTGTGTTGTTTCACTTTAAATTTGTTCAAAAGGAAAAAGATGAAAATTTAAATAGTTAAAAGTTAAAATGTAAATAGTTGGTTTTTGTATTATATGATTTATTTATTACATTTTATGTGGAGTGAATAAATAAAAGTATATTTACGGTGGCCCCTACAGACAAAACACGTAAAAACTCCAAAACACGTACAAAAGACAACAGAAGTGCTCCAGGATGCTAGGGGGCAGTGTTGGGCTTTTGTTACCTCGTGGCTACACAAGCCAGGAAGTACCAACGATCGGATTTGGTGTGTGGTAGTAACAGGTAAATGAACATTTTTTAAATTATTTGAATATATATGAGTGCCTGTGTATAAATACACAAACAATACACATATGCTTTCAATTTTAAGTGATCTAGGTAGCTCTGCTTTGGAAGTTCAGTTAATGCTAGAAATGTGTTTTGGAGTTTGTACGTGCTTTGTCTGTAGGGGCCACCGTATATATTTATATATAAACATATAAATAAAACCACAGGTTTTCTTTTACATTAGTAATTCCTTTTGTCCATAATTTTGTATTGTTAATAATAAATTAATTAAAGCAACAAAACAACCTGAAGAGCTGGTTGGCAGCCGAAAGAGCCGGTTCTCTAAAAAGAGCTGGAAATCCCATCACTAATAACAAAGTATTTGAGTCAATACTCTGGCAGTTTGTTGGTCTGGACATCAACAATGATCTTAGAGAAGCAATTTCTGCTACCCATCAATCTGGCAGGGGGTTATACAGAAGAAAACTGCAGCTTGGCAAACCAAACCCAGTATGACAGGTGGTAAAAAACACCACGCTGGAACAATGTCCTTTGGACAAGACCAAAGAGAATGGCTACAATGTAACGTAACAAATAAAGCCTTAGAGGCATTGATAAGATTGCTGTCTTTGAAGGATTTTGATATTACCTCGAAAATAAACACAAATTAAAATGAACATTTTAAAATGTCAACAAAAAACTAAACTGTAAAGAATTCATGGCAGAGCTGCTACAATGGATTGCAATGCAATGGCTGTCAAACATCACAGGTTTATATAATAGTACATACTGTGCACTGAATTTAAAGTCAGGTAACTTACTGGTCTTGATTTGAAGCATTTTCCATTTATTCAAAAGATTCTCTTACACTTTCAAAGACATTGCACTTCGTCTAAATCAGTTTAAACCAAGTTGTACTCTAAGCTAACAACACCCTGCTGTACATTCTTTGCATATTGTGTATGAGCTTTGACTTACTGACTCAAACAAGTAACACATCATTTCCATTTATGTTGAACCCACGTCACCAGTCAGCAATGACACAACTTTTCAAACCTGCTATATGGGTGCCAGTTTAGCTCAGTAAGCAGACCACATGCTACATGGGCTGGATTTGAATCTGACCCAGAGCGGCCCTTTGCTGCCACTGTCCAATAAAGGCTCCAAACATATGATCAGAAAATAAAACTACTGTACTGTTAGAAATGTAACAGTATGAAGACGTTTGAGTTTGTAACATTCACATTCGTCACTTCACTTAGATGTTAAATATTCCAACATGTCATTGCACTGCATTTCCAGTTATCTACACCACAGCACATTGAAAATAAAGAACTTGAAATGGATAAACAAATATTTGGGTATTTTCTGTTATAGTTGCTCCCATTTCCTGCATCATGTGGTACATGGCAGTAAGGAAACAATTAGTTTTTCCCACAGGCACAACCACATTTATTTGGTTTCACTTTCAAAACAAGAACAATTGAAAATTGCATCAGACACTGTCTCAATCAACACAAAAATCCAATCTACCAAAGATCACTATCATGAACCTGGACAAAAGGATTTCTCCTGAAAAGAAAAACAGAAAACCAACTGCTGCTTGCTTCTTTTAATGAAACCTTTAAATTTACCACTAACAATATTCTAACAAAGGATTATTGAGCATTCGCAAGTGCACAAACGAAAACCGATGGCAATACGATAATAACACTGAAGACTATATTCTCATTCTATGTGCTAACTCATACTGCTGCCTCCATTTTCAACAATCGTGCAATTCTTCTCTGATGCTTTGAAGATGTTGGCTCTGTAGTACTGCAGCTCCTTGATGCTCTCCCGGATGTCCTCCAACGCTCTAAAGAAGAAAAGCTCCATTTTAACTTCACCATCGTGGATATTTCTACATTCGCCTCCACATGCACACTTCGTTCCAGGATTAAAACAAGATTCTGCAAAGGTGGCTCTCACCTAAAAGCTCAGCTCCACGCCCTGAGCTCAGGCTGCGTGTTTGTTTAAACTTATATTTATGGTGGAAGATTAAAAAAAAACATGAACTTTCCATTAACCTATCAGAATGTCAGCTTCATGTCTCAAAAAGCGATATGAACAGCAAAGTCTGAAGATTAGGCTGTGGAGGCCTTTTACATTTTTGGACTGTGCAATAGTCCACTAACATCACATAATAGACTGAAATTATTATTATTATTACAAAATAATATATTACAACAGTTCAGAGTAATGTGTTTGGGCCGTGACACTTTTCTACAAGTAACGCACGAGGTTGCTTCCCCATAGAAACTTTGTTTCACTACAAGTTTCATTATGTCCATGTTCCTTCATCACTATGGCCCAAGATGCATTTCATAATTACCACACAGCAATATGAATCTCTGTCCTTATGAGGACGTGTCTTTATTGTCCTCATTAAGAATGAACACCAGTGCTACCCCTCACCCTCCTCACAGATGCACCTGTGGTATAAATGTGAAAGTCCTCTGTGCTTTGTTTCTTTGTTTGACTGCTGAGTTCAGGAAGTGTGCAACCTTAACAGGGGATCACATACTTTTCCCCTCACTGTACAGGTTTTAGAGCAGCATACGCTCCCACAATGTCTTTTTTCATATTTCCATATTTCAGCAGGACCAAGCTAAACCCAATACAGCATCTGTGTAACTAGCTTTACACCAGGGGGGTTCAACTCCAGGCCTCGAGGCCCGGTGTCCTGCAGGGCCTCGAGGCCTTATCACCCTGCATATCACCCTGAGGAAGAGAAAAGTTGGCTGTACACCATTCTGTTCAACATCTCATCCAAGACCTTCAATAATCAGGTGCAATCTTCACTCTCTTATAGAGAGGTCATGCTTTGACACTGCAGGCCTACTTGTTGTTCCTAGAGTATTTAAAAGTAGAATGGGAGGCAGAGCCTTCAGTTTTCAGGCCCCTCTTCTGTGGAACCAGCTTCCAGTTTGGATTCGGGAGACAGACACTATCTCTACTTTCAAGATTAGGCTTCAAACTTTCCTTTTTGCTAAAGCATATAGTTAGGGCTGGACCAGGTGACCCTGAATCCTCCCTTAGTTATGCTGCAATAGGTGTAGGCTGCTGGGGGATTCCCATGATGCACTGGGCGTTTCTTCTTCTTCAGTATGTGTTAACAGACCTCTCTGCATTGAATCACATCTGTTATTAATCTCTGGCTCTCTTCCCACAGCATGTCTTTATCCTGTCTTCGTCGCCTCGCCCCCAACCGGAGGTTCTGCTGAAGGTTTCTTCCTGTTAAAAGGGAGTTTTTCCTTCCCAAGGTCAACTGTTTTCTGATTGTTGGGGTTCTCTGTATTACTGTAGGGCCTACCTTACAATCTAAAGCACCTTGAGGCGACTGTTGTTAGGTTTTGATGCTGTATAAATAAAACTGAAGCTCATCGGCTGTTTCATATATATGTTGATGCAGCTTTCTTTTTATTTACCTGTGTGTTGCTTTCTTGTGAGGCACCATTTTGTATTCTTCTGGAAACCAGCGTCTGAAAGTGTTTGTAGAAAGAAAGTCAATCGTACTGATACATTTATGATTTTCATGTATGGGCAGCATGCAGATGAAAATGCCATGCAACCTTTTCTTTGCTATGATGTGCAGCGGTGCATTAACTCCAGTAAACGGTTCTCACAACTTTAGTTCACATCAAAGTGAGAAACCACGTGAGTGAGTGCAGCTTGTCTCTGGCAAACACTGTAAACTCTAAAATACCTGAGCCATGAATCTGTGGCCATTCATTTCTATAAAGGGTTTGATTAGGAAATGGAAATTAGAAATGAATATACATTCATGTTTATGGGTGTAGTCCCCCCCACCCACACTCCCTGTGACCAACAGTGTTTAACAGTGGCTCTCCACATGAAGATGCCAGATTATTCTGAGGTCAGCTCATGCAAAGCGGCCTGGCTGCAACAACTCTCACAGTTTACATCTCCTAAAGTCACCTGCCTGCTAAGCTCCTTGATGGTGCTCACGTCGATGATTCTGTAGTGAAGGTGGTACATGAACTGTGGCATATACTTGTCCAGGAACCTCTTATCTGCATGCACAGAGTTACCTGTAGAACAACCAATCACAAGCATGACTCCTCAAGCCAATCACTGACACCAGCACATGTGCTGCTGTTACACACATGATCTACAGGATAGTCTGAGCTTTGAGTCCAGTATGAGGAGGGTGAAGCAGAAGAAACAGATCACCTACACTGACACCTGACTCAGTCCTTTCACACTCAGCATGTTAATCACTTTCATGAGCTCACTGTGCATTATCCAACACAGGGTGGGGAGCTCCAGGCCTCCAGGGCCGGTGTCCTGCAGGTTAAATGGCTAAATGACCTCCTCGACATGTCTTCAAGTTCTCCAGAGGCCTGGTGATGAACATTTGATCCAGGGTGAGATCTAAAACCTGCAGGTGCTCGAGGCCTGGAGTTCCCCACCCCGATCTAATTAGAGTAATCACAACAACCCAAATGGAAACCTCGGACAATTAGGAAAGCTAAGCTGACGATTGGCTCTCCTCGAGCTCCTGTAGCTTCACCGGAGAGTCATTACAGAGATGCTAGGCATAATCCAGCCACCCACACAGTACCACAGACAGACATGCAGAATCATAACTTTGTGCCCAGGTCTTGGTTCTGAGGACATGAACAGAAAGAGTTTACCAGCGAGGGGACATTGTCCAGGTGGTGTGTGCTGTCTGACGAAGGACAGGAACTCATACTCTGCTTGTTCCAGGGTGATTTTACTGTCCCGTACAGCCTGGGTCAGTCCTGACTAAGACACAATTACACCAACAGACTTTGTTACTTCACTTTAAAACACGCCTCATCGTTCAAACAAGACAACAGTAAAGTGGAAAGGAAAAGCAGGCGTGAGCACAAATACTAAAATCTGAACTGCTGTGTCTGGGTTTTCTCTCAGTGTTGCACAACCTGAGGTTACAATAACATTAACTTCTGGGAAGATTGGTAACTGTCTGCACCTCCCTGAATCTTTCTCACTGTAAAATGATGAACTTTAAATGATTTGATGGGTCGCACCAACTGTTTCTGTAAGATCATTGCTGATGTCCAGACCAGCAATTTGTCAAAACTTCTGATTAATCAGTCCATTGATTAGCAGCACCTGGTGCTACTTAACCTCTACTGAAGCAGCAAAGGGAGACTTCACACACTGTCTACATTCTGGTTTAACGTTAGTCTGACATGGTGTCACATGTCATGCTCTTGTGCAAAGCTGCATTTATCTCATTTTAAGAGCTACAGAGGATCAGAAGATTTTGTTTTGGGTCTGGATACGTCAAACCTTGGAGTTAAGCATGTGGACTTTGTCACCTGAATGATAGTAAATTTCATACACTGGTAACCTGGTCCTTAAGTGATGACGTATGAACCCTGCTTCAGTCCAAACAACTCTGTGTTTATTAAGGCTGTTGTGTTTTCAACATGTTTTAATGTTTTGTATCTTGTTCTGTTTAATCTGAACAAGCCCCTAAAAACAGTCCATGATCACTGTCGGCCTCTCAGTTTTTAAACCCTTACGATGTAACTGCAGCCCATGCAGCAGTATATTAATGACTATCCTCATATTGTGGATGGATTATCTCAGTTGTTCTCCTGACTGAAGTTTGGTCCGTTTACAGCATCCTGCCATGCGATTGCATTTGTCTCTAACCATCAGGAACCCTCACGTTAACTTTTATCGAGTAGAAAAAAGTTAGCGTTCATCCTCCAGCTTCACTGTGTTTATGCTATGCTAACATAGGTGTGTCGCTAGCGATCACGCAGCACATCATTATATACCAGCTAGCCCAACTTCAGTAACCCTACAAACGTCACTGCTGTTTAGTTTTCTGTCTTCATTTATGTTGGAAGTGATAGCAGAGCTGTACGTTTGAATTTGTTTCAGAAATCTCTGTCAAAACATGCTATATTATGTTTAGATGGAAGCTAGCGAGCTAACTTCCTGCTAACTTCTAACTCTGTTAAATGTAATAAATTCTGTTTTCATGGATGCTTGGATGTTAAACTTCATTGTTACACCTGGTAAAGCAGCAACACTGATCATTTTATTACAGATGAAAGAATTTAGACAGTTTGCAACTCTCAGTGATGCTGCAGTGTTGTTTGACTTTGGGACCTGAAACAGAGTTTGGACCAGGACACAGCTAATGGCGTCAGACTTAAACACCCGATTGGGGAAAAAGGTTATTTTTGAAATGACAATGTGTCTGGTGTACTGTGGGAGATACGACACGTCCCACAGTACACTGGTCACCTCTTACCTTATGTCAACTTAAGGACCACCCTTAGGTAAGAGGTTAATGTTTTTAATGGGTTCGTGTTACGTTGTCAGCCTAATGATGGCCACCTTCATTCACATCAACATCTCTTTGAATCTCAAGAATTTCAGTGAAACAATACCAAAGCAAGTTTAAGAGTTGGAATCTCAAGCAGAGCCTTCATGTTCTGAATTTGTCCTACAGGCAAACGGCAGGTCTCACCTGTACAGTTACCTATGAGCCTGTGAGAAACTGGAACATAAAAATGACTTCAGTAATGTGACAAGTATTAAACTTGATTTGCTACACTAACCAGAACCTTCATTTAAGTTTAGGTGAGTGAACATTTTAGATTTTATTAATTGACACTAATTAGCCAGTAAAGGTTTTTGTGTATTGAACACAAAGTTTATAAGTTCCTAAGAACGCTTGAGTAACAGCCCATAATACCACACGCCGCCCTTTCATCTGCACTGGGTCACTCCAGAACGACCACCACGGCAGCAACCAAAACACTAACATTAAAGCTTCAATTCAATTTGATTTATATATTAATATATATTAATTAATATATATTAATTTTAGTATCAGTGTTTTTGACTCAGGGAGCATTCAAATGGCACAGTGCAACCAGCAGAAACAACATATGTCTGCACAATCTCTACGATGAATAAGAAGAGACTGATTCAGAGACTCATAAGAGTGTAGGAGCCGGGAACATTCGTGCTCACGCTATGGTTTAAAGGCCGTGGTTGTAAGGAGCTGCATGTTCCCATTAGAATTCTAGATTAGTTTGTTTTCTTGCAGAGGTGCTTTCCAGCACAGACTTTTGACAGACGTGTAGAAAAACAATCTGTATTTCTGCTTTACTAGACATTAATGTCCAGTGGTACGAGCCCCTGAACAAACGCCAGCTTACCTTTCCGTGATGCTCTTTACACCACTCTGACATCCCTTCCAGTAGCTCTTCGGGCTGCTTAATGATCACGTTTGGCCCCTGGAGAAAAACAACAGTTGCCTTGAACTTGTATGACAGAGAGAAGAGCAGAGGCTCCAGTGTTCACGTTCACATTACCTCGGCCAGGATGTTCAGGTTAGAGTCTGTAATAAGGCAGGCCATTTCAATGATTTGGTCCTTTTCAACGTCCAGCCCTGTCATCTACACACACACACACACACACACACACACACAGACGTAGTCGTCATTATAAACAGCACAGACAGATTGAGAACAGCAGCTCAAGTCTGCACACCCGTGTGCCATGTTCCTGCGTGGACTGCCTACAGCTCGTTGGACACTTCACACAACTATTCCAGCATCCAGCGCTATATGCGCCATCTAGTTCCACAGCTTACCGTTACATTCAACGGCTAAGCAAAGCGTTTAGTGCCTTGTAGCAATAACCACAGTTCCCACGACGTGACTCACCTCCAGGTCCACCCACACCATTCTCTGGGACATGCCCGTGGCTGTCATGCTGCCTCTTGTTGATGCCTGACCTGCGGCTGGTGCTAACAGCGGACTTCCTGGCCGGCTAAGCGCTGCCTTTCCGAGAGACAGCGCGAACAGACTCTTGCTGAATGTAGCGAGTACCCATGCCGAACTGCGCGAGCACACCGGCATGCTGAGCCCATTTCCGGTCTTATTTGCCATAAGAAAACTTTTCAAACACAGACTTCAGCAACGAACTGCTGCATTACTGCCACCTGCTGGTGTGGATGTACGTGTACAGCTATCAAGATCACTACTGAAGTCCAGGTGCTTGGAGTCGTTGGTCTGCCTGCCTGTCAGTTCTTGCACTCTGGCTACGATCAACTGAAATCGTGCCGCAGTCTGTAGCGTGGATGCGGACATTTATTTCATTTTTACTGCACAGAAGTAGTGATGTGACTGTATCGAGGCTTCAACGCTTGTGTCTAGTGATGTGTCGGTCGCGAGCCGGCTCCTTATCGCGAGCCATGGTTTTTTTTTCTTTCTCTCACCCTCTCTCTCACACACTTTTTTTCAGCTTCACTCCACTCGTGAGCCTTGTGCTTTGCGCTGGGAAGAAGGGGGGAGGGGCGGTAGTTACACATGCTAGGTAACTACCGAGGGAGAGATGGAGAAAGAGAGCAGGGACAACAACGTCACATTAGAAAGGTATAGTAATCATCCACAACTATTTTCAGTTGCGGATGATAAAGGATTCAGAAAGTTTATTCATGCAGGCCCATATGACAGAGAATGTGCATCTTCTTTTTGTTTTCATATTTTTAATTTATATTTAATTGTGTTGTGGTTTGCAGTGTTTAATGTTGTTACACTTTAAATATGTTTAAAAGGAAAAGCTGAAAATTTAAATAGTTAAAAGTTGAACCGTGAATAGTTGGTTTTTGTATTATATGATTTATTTATTACATTTTATGTGGAGTGAATAAATAAAAGTATATTTACGGTGGCCCCTACAGACAAAGCACGTACAAACTCCAAAACACGTAAAAACTCAGAACCACATAAAAACTCAAAACACGTACAAAAGACAACAGAAGTGCTCCAGGATGCTGGGCGCAGTGTTGAGCTTTGTTACCTCGTGGCTACACAAGCCAGAAAGTACCAACGACCGGATTTGGTGTGTGGTAGTAACAGGTAAATGAACTTTTTTTTTAAATTATTTGAATATATATGAGTGCCTGTGTATAAATACACAAACAATACACACATGCTTTCATGCTTTCAATTGTGTCATTTAAGTGATCTAGGTAGCTCTGTTTTGGAAGTTCAGTTAATGTTAGAAATGTGTTTTGGAGTTTGTACGTGCTTTGTCTCTAGGGGCCATCGTATATATTTATATATAAACATATATAAATAAAACAACTTCTTTTTTTTACATTAGTAATTCCTTTTGTGCATAATTTTATATTATTGTTAATAATAAATTAATTGAAGCAACAAAACAACCTGAAGAGCCCGTTGGGAGCCGAAAGAGCCGGCTCTTTTTAGTGAGTCGAGCCGAAAGAGCCGGTTCTCTAAAAAGAGCCAGAAATCCCATTACTACTTGTGTTGAGTAGTGAGGAGAGAAGGTTAGGAGAGAATGGAGCCAGCTAAGAAGAGGAGGATGTCCTCCCCTGTGTGGGAACATTGTGATTTTATTACTCCCAACAAGGTATGTACATTTCTACAGAAAATGTATTTTCATAATACTGATGGTGCAATACAATTTATGTTAAGCAGCTTTACTTTTGTACAAGGTGAAGTGTTTGCTATGTGCCAGGGAGCTGGGATATAACAACAACACCTCATCCATGCTTAGGCACTACAGAGCTTTGCATGAGAAAAGGGGGAACACCGATTATGGAGCAAGACCAGGTGAGCCATCAAATGCCACGATAATATAGCATGCAGTAATGTTACTAAATGATATAAAAATATTATACAACTGTAATAAGTTACGTGTGTGATATTTATATTTGTGCTTTGTTTTTGTTGTCTTTCCTCAGGAGAACAATCTCAAATAGATGAAGACCTGGTTAGCATGGTGATTGAGGACTCCCAGACATTTAGCATTGTGGAGGACAAAGGATTCAAAAGATTTGTTAAACCATTAAATCCTAGCTATGTTCTCCCCACTAAAAAGGTCATAAAAGCAGTGAAAATTTAGTTTTTAGAGAATGAAATGTGGGCAGGACTGAGGCTCAAAGCCTCAGTGTGTAGCTGTCCATACCTCAACGTTACAAAAGCACAACCACTGTCCACACCCCAACCACACCTCACCTCACAGGAAATGATCATTTCCATTTTAAGCATTTCCAAATGATCATTTTCCATACTGCCAGTATAAATATACACAGTATACTGCCATCAATACAATATAGATGTTTTACACACTCCTTTTGTTGTTGACATTTACAGGCTGTGTGCAAACGGCCACACTCTTCAAATTCATGCCAACTAATATTTTTACATCCAGTAGATGTCCTACTAGAGCAAATGAAGCTTCAAGACGCTTTGCACTGGGGTGAACCAATTGGATGAAAAGCTTCAGTGCTTCATGAAGCTTCATCTGCCCATCACTACACAGAAGGATGAGAGCGCGATAGTAAAGTGGAGACTGCTCCACGACAGACACAACTGCATCATACTCGGCAGCATGCTAACGCTAAGCTAGCCAAGAACCCAGAGTGACGTTAAAGCTGACCCCAGACCAGCACCTGAACAGGTAAGTAAGTAAGTCAGTAAAGTTTATTTATTAAGCGCTTTTCATAGACAGGTAGTCACAAAGCGCTGTACACAAAGATTAAAATAAACAGTACGATAAATTGCAAAATGCACAATATACACAATATAAGAGGTTAAATGTAAATTCAAAATGTAAAAAGCGTTGGTCAACCGAAGGCTTGTTTAAACAGTAAAGTTTTTAACTGCTTTTTAAAGGATTCCACAGAGTCAACCAAACGTAGTTGTGGAGGTAGACTGTTCCACAGCCTTGGTGCCACAGACTGAAAGGCTCCGCCCCCTTTCCTCTTCAGTCGTGTTCGGGGAGCAACCAACAAACTCTGTTTCTGAGCAGAGACAATGAGCAGCAGTGTATTTTGTGAGAAGCCTGGATAAATCATCTGGGGCCTGGCCATGTACTGCTCGGTACGTTAAAACAAACGTAACAAAGTGATGAGCAGTCAGGCTGCAGCTTTCTGCCTGCTCATGTTTCTACAGTAGAATCGTGTGTGCGGCTATGGCCTCTGGGTTTATTATCAGACAGCAGTGTGTTTCAGATCATTTCACAACATCATAAGAGTAAAACGAAAGTAACGTAACGAGTAACGTAACAAATGTCTTTCTCCTGGGTGTAATTAAGTAAGGTGCGTCATTACTTTTAAGAAAAGTGTTCTATGTGCAATAATTACTTTTTGGAGTAATGATCACAACAAAGAGGGGAAACGCTTCCAGCACCCACAAACATTTGACTGTCCAGGATGTAAAGTCTTTGATGCCTCAGAGATGGTCTCAAAGCGGAGCCAATGAGAATCGATAAGTGATATCAATTATGGAATTTGGAATTTCTAAATTCTTTTCAATTTCCCTCCCAGTGTTGAACACAGCTGCAGATGTTAATGCTGCTGCTTATTCCTGCTGGATTCTGTGCACGTTGCATCCAATGGCGTCTGTCTTCGCGGTCACATCACTTCCTTTATTGCTGACTCTGTTTTATTTTCCTTTTATTTTTAGAGCACTTTCATAATCACTTTGCAAATGATGGGCTCCCCTCTGCCACCCACGGAGCCATCGCCAGCTCTAAGGCTTGGATCATTCTGTGTCTGCAGCACGCTGCTCTATATGTTCTATCGGTCTGGCGTTGGCATGAGCTCACCACCCTGGAGGAGGTGATCAGTGACTGCTCTTAATCATGGACTCCTACCCCCTCCATTACACCCTGGACAAAAGAGCAGTTTCAGCAACAGGTTCCTTCAGCCTGGCTGTCTGACGTTGTTACAGGAGGTCGTTCCTTCTGCTGCTGTCAGACTCTTTCATTAATCCACTGGGGTCAGATCCACACATGTGGAACAAGATTAATCACACCTCAGTGCACCCTGTCACTTTGTACACCACAACATATATTGGCACTTATACTTGTTCTTTTGTATGTATATTTATAGCTATATCTCTATAAGTATATATCATATCTCTGTTTCTACTCTCATTTTATACGAGTGCTTGATGTTTGTTGTATATTTGCTGCTATGACAGCACTATACTTCTATCTTTGAACAGATACGTAAAAGAAAATGGAAACTGGAAAAACGTCATGACGCATGCTCAATCATCCAGGTAAGTAAATCTCCAAAAGTTGATTCTGTTCATCTGTGCGTAGCGTTTTGTGGGAAAAATGTTTCATCACTCATTCAGGTGACTTCTTCAGTCTCAGCTGACTGCAGGTTTCCCCAATCTTATAAACAGTACATTTGCATAATGACTGAAACCAGCCCACTGAAGGAAGGGAGGTCAGTTCCTTAATCTTAATTATGCAAATTCTCCATCAGTAATGGGGGACATCTAAAAGCTGATGTGTACTGTAAACCTGACACAGCGGCCAGGGAGGCAGAAGAACATCAACAAGGCCCTGAGTGAATGTGGTTATCCCAGCTGGACTTTTGTCAAAGCTGGGAAGGCTCCTAAAGAAAGCTCCAGCAGATCCAGGAGAGAAGGACAACCGCTGCCCACCTTTAGTGATTCCATATGTGTCAGGAGTATCAGAGCAGCTGAGACGCATTTTTTCTAAACACCGGGTCTCTGTGGCTTTTAAACCCCAAAACACGCTGCGCCAAACACTGGTCCACCCCAAGGATCGGGTCCCCGACACAAACAGAGTAACATAGTGTACGCTGTTAAGTGCAGGAGGATTGGCAGGATTTATACATCGGGTAAACCAAACAACCTCTGGCTAAGAGGATGGCACAACACAGAAGAGCCACCTCATCAGGACTCTGCAGCCTGTTTACACCTACAGGCCAGTGGACACTCTTTCAATGATGAGGATGTAACATCCTGGACAGGGAGGAACGCTGGTTTGAGGGCGGAGTCAAGATGGTCATTTACATGAAAAGGGAAAGACCATCTCTGAATCGAGGAGGGGGCCTAAGGGTACATCTGTCACCATCTTACATGCTGTGATTGCAGCCATTCGACTCTGTGAATGGGACTCATGGGCTTTGATCAGTGGTTGTTGATCCATGGTCATGAGACTTTACATATTGATGATTATAAACTGACCTCCCAGCCCATTGTTCCTTCAGTGGGCTGGTTTCAGTCATTATGCAAATGTACTGTTTATAAGATTGAAACCTGCAGTCAGCTGAGACTGAAGACGTCACCTGGATGATGACGAAACGTTTCTCCCACAAAACGCTACGTCCAGATGAACAGAATCACCTTTTGGAGAAACTGGAAAAAGACACAAAACAGGATAATAAAGGATTTGTGTTTTTTCATTATTCACATGATTTCCTCCAGAAGTATGGATTCACTTTGTTTTAAAAACTCAGTGACAGCAGTCATGCACACAGCAGATTTCTTTTACTATGTTTTACTACTTTTGCATCGATATGACACCGATCGTGAGTTTCAGAGTCCCCTTGTAACCATGGTTATTCTGTGAAGGGTACATTAGAGAGGAGAGCATCTGTCCTGCAGCCTGATCAGCTAGATCATTTAATGTTTACGTCACAGGTCTGTTTTGTTCCTTATTGTCTGCTACAGTACGATCTCACCTGCTCCTCACCTGAGCCTTCTTCGTTTCCTTTTTAGAAACACTTCTTCATGGTTGAACTGTTTTGGCTAACTAATCAATACCACGTTAACTTTGGTCTCCTGGTTGGAAAACAAGCACATCATTTTAGAATGACTAAAGACAATACTCCAATAACTGACTGATTTTAATTGTAGGGATATCTCACTGGAACATGTGTGTATAGTTTGATAATAAATCGGTGCATTGATCATTTATTACTTTGACATCAATTTGTTGTTGGCCTTTTTTCACACTGGTGTGATGAAAAGTAGTTTGAATGTAAACACATGTTAAACATCTGGTTAAAAACACAAACCTACAACCTGCCCTGTGTGAAAACATTACCTGCGGTGTATCACATCTTTAGAAAGCCGAATAGCCACACCCAGGCGTGATTATTACCACACCTGTGCTCAATCAAAAAATCACTTACATAAGAGCTGCCTGACAAAGTGCAATAGACCAAAAGATCCTCTGAAGTCAGACTTCCTGCTGTGATCCAAGAAAATTCAGGAACAAATGAGAAACAAAGTACCTGAGCCCTCTCAGTCTAGGAAAGGTTATAAAGCCATTTCTAAAGCTGTGGGACTCCAGCAACCCACAGTGGGAGCCATTATCCAGAAAGGTGGATGAACCAGCAGTGAACTTTTCCAGGAGCTGCCGGCCGACCAAACTTAACCCAAGAGTGCATCCACGAGGTCACAAAATGGTAAATGGTAAATGGCCTGTATTTATATAGCGCTTTATTAGTCCCTAAGGACTCCAAAGCGCTTTACATATCCAGTCATCCACCCATACATTCACACACTGGTGATGGCAAGCCACATTGTAGCCACAGCCACCCTGGGGCGCACTGACAGAGGCGAGGCTGCCGGACACTGGCGCCACCGGGCCCTCTGACCACCACCAGTAGGCAACGGGTGAAGTGTCTTGCCCAAGGACACAACAACCAAGGCTGTCCAAGCCGGGGCTCGAACCTGCAACCTTCCGATTACAAGACGAACTCCCAACTCTTGAGCCACGATCGCCCCAACCAAAAGACCCCAGGACAACATCCAAAGACCTGCAGGCCTCACTTGCTTCCCTTAAGGTCAGTTTTCATGACTCCACCATAAGACAAAAAGAGCCTGAGCAAAAATGGCCAGCATGGCAGAGGTCCAAGATGAACACCAGTGCTGAGGAAAGGAACATAAAGGCTTTCAGTTTTCCTAGAAAACATCTTGATGATCCCCAGGGCGTTTGGGAAAATACTCTGTGGACTGGTCAGACAAAAGGTGAACTTTTTGCAAGGTGTGTGTCCCGTTACATCTGGTTTTCAGGAAAGGAACATCATACCAGCAGGAGAATATGGTGTTGGTAGTGTGACGGTCTGGGGCTGTTCTGCTTTATGTCTGGGCATCTGTTCAAGACCTCACAGTGAAGCGCACTTCTGCAGCAGGACAATGATCCAAAACACACCAGTGAGTCCACCTGTGAGTGGATGAAGGTTTTGGAGTGCCTTAGTTACAGTCCTGACCTGAATCCAATTGAGATGCTGTGGCATGAAAAGATGGTTCTGCTCAAAAATCCTCCAATTCTGCAAAAATGAGACAAAGTTTCTCATCAGCGCTGTCAAAGACTCATTGCCAGTTATCATAAATGCTTGATTGCCGTTGTTGCTGTTGAGGGTGGGCCAACCAGTTATTATGTTTAGGGGGCATCACTTTTTCACAAAGGACCATGTAGGTTTGGATTATTTACCCCTCAAACAAAAACACCTTCATTTAGAAACAGCATTTTGTTTACTTGTGTTGTCTTTGTCTAATATTTACATTTGTTTGATGATCTGAAACACTGAAGTGTGATAAACACACAAAGAATGAGGAAATCATGAAGGAGGGGCACACTTTCACACCAATGAACTCACAATGTGTAAACAAATAAAGTTACTAACTTTATTTTAATAAATACTATTGTTCATACATGAATATAAAATCTGTGACACTGTAACCAAAGCATTTTAACATGAACTTGGATTTATGAATGACAAACGGCTTTGATTTGTTGGTTGTTAATGTCTTTCTTCATCAAAGGTTCAATAAATACTTTATATTCTAACTTTCTTCATATAACTACAATCTTTTAACTTCAGCTTCCTTCCTTCTCTCACTCTTCTGTGTAGAGATCACAAGTTTAATTAAGTATTCAGACATCACCAGCTTTTGCAGTGCGAGTGGAAATGGGAGAATCTGACACAGACGAGTTTTATTGGAAACAGCAGGCACAAACTGCTGCCGCACATCACAGCCCTCTGGACAGTCATTCAGCTCCACCGACACAAGTCTGCATCAAAAATGGTGATTGAACCATCATATGTTGTGTTCATCATATTGACGCAGACCGCGCGCACACTGATCACCGGTCGGCTTCATCACGTCCTCCTTGCAGCAGCTGATGGACCACGACGGCTTCAGCAGAGCCGCTGGTATCTTGTTAGCACGATGAAGCATGACATGGACAGGACAATCGTTTGCGTGAACGCTGGCAGGAGAGTATGAAGAACATGAACACTCACTGTGAATGACTGACTTTATTAAAGGACTGCAAACAAACGCGACACCGAGACGTTCAAACTGGATGTAAACAATGCTCCATTAGATCACCTGGATTATAGTTAGGGCAGTCATCCCTCGAAGAAGAAACCGAGATGATTTTCGCATAGATGGCGGTAATGCGCCCCGCCGCTTGTCACTACCTACCACTAAAACCAAAGAAGAAGAGCTGTAGCGTTAGCTTCTCGGCTGTGGACGCAGTAATGCTTCCGAGTTGGTTTCAGTTGAGGAGCCACCATGGGCGCTCGGTGCGCAGCCTAACATGCTCATAACGCTGTGCTACGTCTACATGTGGGTGCGCTTTCACAGGTGCTACTCTGCGCTGATCCGGAGCGGTCTGTCCCGGTTGAACAGCAGCAGCTTCAGCTTTAGCCTGTGCTCGCGCCGCGCCGCGCGCGCGCGTTCAGGCTCGCTTCAGCTCGAGGACAACGTGTTTCTTCAGCGGGGAGATAAGGCCGTGTATGTTAGCGAGCCTCAGGTTGGTCACCGGACACACGCTTACGTCATACCGTGGAGAGCGAGTACTTCCTGAACGCTTTAAACTCTTACTAATCAGTTTGACAGCTGTGTGTGTGCTCGTGTGCGGTGGGCTCACGCGCAGGTCCCCACGGAGCCTGACCTGAACAGCACGCTGAGCACCTTTCTGAAGCTGTACCGCAGCTAAACGGATGGAAAGCTGCGAGTTAGGCTGGCGTTCACTCGGTGATACAGTGTGTGTGTGGCGCAGCAACAACGCAAAACTCATTGTGCCACTTGTGTCTCACTGTAGTGTCACTGTAATTTCAAAGGTGTCTCATTAGTGTCTCACTGTAATGTCACTGTAGTTCCATTGTTGTCTCACTGGTGTCTCACCATAGTGTCCCACTGTAGTTTCTCACTGGTGTCCCACTGTAGTTTCTCACTGGTGTCCCACTGTAGTGTCACTAGTGTCTCACTGGTGTCCCACTGTAGTGTCTCACTGGTGTCCCACTGTAGTGTCTCACTAGTGTCCCACTGTAGTGTCTCACTGGTGTCTGTGAGCTGTGCGCGGCTGTGCTCTATACAGTGTGCTTATGCTGCTCTGAGTCTATGGCCAGACCCTGGTGTAGTGCTACATCCTACTTTTTCATTGGCTTGGTTGCTAGGATTTGAACTTCCAGGGTAGTGCCAGAATGACAGAATTTACAGGCAGTTATGCAGCTGTGTGACTGGGTAATAGCAGCATCTGTCAGAATAAAGGCAAACACATTACAGAAAACGACAAACAAGTTCAAGAACACTGAAATCGAGACACATTTTCAAATACATATGGCATACAGTCACAGGCACTTTAATAGGTACAGCTGTTAAAGAGCCTGTGCTCCAGTCACACAAATCTCCAATCCGCCAGTCACATGGCAGCATGCAGATGTGGTGTACCGCTGCCTGAAGTTCAAAGCAATGTTTACTGGGTGCTACCCACAGTCACCTTTCTGTCAGCTCACACTGAGAGTGCAGGGCACTGCTGACTGAGACCAGGTGGCCAGTACATCAGACACACCAGCTGTCAGCTGGAAAAGTGCAGTAAGCGAATCATTCACGGGAGTTGGCTTGGCTATATTCCAGTTTATTCTGACAGCAAGACTGGTTCAGTAGTTTTTTTTGTTTGTGGGCTGTAACATTTGTAGACTGAGACGTAGCTCATTTGGTGTTTGCTGTTTTCCTTAAGCCTGCATGCTGGCTTTAGATAAAAAAGCTAACACTCTAATTATAAATCAGAAACTAATTATTTTGAACACTTGTGTCACTCCGGTCTCAGCTCTTCAAATCATCATGACCTAAAATTTAATGTTAGAAGTGTTCAACATGCATAAACAACATTAAACTAATTCACTCCGTATCATTTGCAGTTTGAATGTTTGTCGTTTTGTGAATGTGTGCTGGAATATGAGACTTTGTAGGAGTGCTGCATTTTTCCTCATATTTAGCCAGTACTCGTATATTTTTTTACATCTGTCTCAAATTACAGGATCTATCTGATGGAGAAATCCCTCATCTTTGGAAAAGAGAGTTTATTACAGAGAAATGGCTCTTTCAAAATAAAAGCTATACTATACTTCTGGGCTATATTCTCAGCAGCATATTAACATATCAGGTCCCCATAAGGAGAATCATGTGCTAACGGCTGTCTAAATGACTCGGGTAAAGTTTGTAGCATGCGTGCTTGTTGTTTTTGTCTGCTTCCACTTGTCTTTGCACTAGGATGATGTCGGAGTAAATGTGCAGTCATATTCGTTGTGTTCCCACTAGTGCTGTCAACGTTAAACTCGTTAAAATGACGTTAACGCCATAACGCGGCGAATCTCAGTTAATGAGCTACCGCGGATCGCCCCGTGCGTGGGGCTGGACGGCGCTTTGCAGTTATTTATTTGTAAAAAATGTTTGGAATCATGTATGATTTCCGTTCCACTTCTCACGTGTGCACCACTTTGTGTTGGTCTTTCACGTGGAATTCCAATAAAACTGATTCATGTTTGTGGCTGTAATGTGACAAAATGTGGAAAAGTTCAAGGGGGCCGAATACTTTTGTAAGCCACTGTGTATTAGTAAAGGTCAGTCTGCCATGTCAGCTTTGTTGATGAACCCACTAATAGTACCCTCTGGGCCCTTTCATGAGTTCCCACTCTCCAGGCCACTGGTTCCATTATCAGACAGATCCCTGGATCATTAGGTAGGATGTTGCACAGACTTTGCTGCATAGTGCATTGCTGGTGTGATCCACAGTCGAGCACCTCAGGTCTGGCCTGCGAGCCTGAGTAATGTAGCAGAATAAGTAAATGGAGCATGGTGAAATGCTGAGCAGTGTTAGGATCAGAATGCACCCTTGTATGAAAACAGAACGAGGTGATTGTAACTACCACTCGTGTCTTGCACAAGCATGGGAAGAATGAATACAGAGGAACAGGTCAGCTGTTACAGTATGAGGGACTCGTCTTTGCATCGGAGCTTTAACAGCTGGTCATGCTGAGGCCATTCCCACGATGAAATAACATCTTAGCCCAACACTTTCATATCGGTCACATTGTACACCACGCTGATACCATACTTGATAATGGGACACCGAGAAAACATGCGACTATTGTTACTAACTACTTTATGTGTAACACTTTGTAGTGTTTGAACTTGTCGTCTGTTCTGTCTGTACTTTTCCAGGTATGTGAGGACCTCAGCCAGTGGACTGTTCTCCTGCGGTCCTCTACCGTTTGTGCTCCACGAATAGACAATATTTTTTTCATCATAGAAGCTACAGAACATAAAGTGGGCTCTCCTTCTCATCGGCCGTCTAAAAAGAAAGTAAGCAATGTGCTTTCTTAACTTCTGTTCTCATTATGAAGCAACAAGCTTGTATGTATATAAATATAAATGAAACACTGACTGGGTGACTGGCTCCAGCACAGCTCAGGACAGATGTCTAAGAAGAGCACAGTCCTGGGAACAGCAAAGATACTGCACAGGAACCTCGAACTCCCAGCCTCTGGTAGAGGACCCGAGCATGAGGGTTAAAGACAAATGTCAAAATTTAAAAATAATGAAATTAATAAAATTTGGATTTTGTTTGGTAAGCTCAGGGAAAAAAGGTGGATGTATCTGCTCATTTATTCAATAGTTTCTCTTGATCGCAGCTTTTCTGCAGTGTAAAACAAAACTATTCATCAAAGTAGTCATCCTCTGCCCCTGACTGATTGGACGCTGTAATAATGAAACTAATAACAGGAGAGTTGCTCCAGGAAAAGAAGCCCAATAGTGCCCTCTACTGGAGACGTTCATCAGTTACTACACCTTTTAACTTTTCAATAAAAGTTAAAAGGTCCCATGTCATGCTAATTTACAGGCAAGATTCAAACAACAACAAAAATGCCCCATTTCTTTCAAAGAAACTCATAATTTAAACGCCATGTTTGTACTCACCATTGCTCACCAAGAGACCGTAACCGTAACAACGTTTAGTGTCCAAATAAATAAACCTACAGTGGGTTGCAAAAGTATTCGGCCCCCTTGACCTTTTCCACATTTTGTCACATTACAGCCACAAACATGAATCAATTTTATTGGAATTCCTCGTGAAAGACCAACACAAAGTGGTGCACACGTGAACAGCGTTTGTGAACAGCAGTTTTCAGATCTTGCCACAGATTCTCGATTGGATTTAGACAAGGCCGTCCACCTAAAGCGTTCAGGATCATAAATGCAGCCAAGAGGCCCATGGTGACTCTGGACGAGCTGCAGAGATCTACAGCTCAGGTGGGGGAATCTGTCCATAGGACAACTATTAGTCGTGCACTGCACAAAGTTGACCTTTATGGGAGAGTGGCAAGAAGAAAGCCATTGTTAACAGAAAACCATAAGAAGTCCCGTTTGCAGTTTGCCACAAGCCATGTGGGGGACACAGCAAACATGTGGAAGAAGCTGCTCTGGTCAGATGAGACCAAAATGGAACTTTTTGGCCAAAATGCAAAACGCTATGTGTGGCAGAAAACTAACACTGCACATCACTCTGAACACACCATCCCCACTGTCAGATATGGTGGTGGCAGCATCATGCTCTGGGGGTGCTTCTCTTCAGCAGGGACGGGGAAGCTGGTCAGAGTTGATGGGAAGATGGATGGAGCCAAATACAGGGCAATCTTGGAAGAAAACCTCTTGGAGTCTGCAAAAGACTTGAGACTGGGGCGGAGGTTCAGCTTCCAGCAGGACAACGACCCTGAACATAAAGCCAGGGCAACAATGGGATGGTTTAAAACAAAACACATCCATGTGTTAGACTGGCCCAGTCAAAGTCCAGATCTAAATCCAATCCAGAATCTGTGGCAAGATCTGAAAACTGCTGTTCACAAACGCTGTCCATCTAATCTGACTGAGCTGGAGCTGTTTTGCAAAGAAGAATGGGCAAGGATTTCAGTCTGTAGATGTGCAAAGCTGGTAGAGACAGACCCTAAAAGACTGGCAGCTGGAACTGCAGCAAAAGGTGGTTCTACAAAGTATTGACTCAGGGGGCTGAATAATTACACACACCCCACTTTGCAGTTATTTATTTGTAAAAAATGTTTGGAGTCATGTATGATTTTCGTTCCACTTCTCACGTGTGCACCACTTTGCGTTGGTCTTTCACGTGGAATTCCAATAACATTGATTCATGTTTGTGGTTGTAATGTGACAAAATGTGGGAAAGTTCAAGGGGGCCGAATACTTTTGCAACCACTGTACTTCACTTTGTCACATTCAGAAAGTTCCCTTAATCGTAGCTGAGGGCTTAAGGTTATGTGAATGCTGATTTTTGTCAGTGACGTGGTTCTAAAGTGATAATAATTTTCTTTTAAATGGCTTTGGCTGGTTGTCACTTTTGTCCTAATGAGCTGATCCTTGTTCCAACAGAAAGAAAAACAGCTGAATGTACAGTTGGCTGTGCTTTAATACAGAACTATGAAAAGAAGGGAGCATCGGCCATACGTAACGTTAGCCACATTAGCTACCCACCATGCTAATGGGACAATCCCATTGTTGTAATGTTGCCGTCACAAATCAGAGTACTTCACCAGGTCTTTGTACTTAAGTGTGTTTGTAACACAAGCGTCTGTAGCTAGCATGCAGCTGGCAGGTGCTGACGTGACATCAGTGTAAATGAGGCCGTTGTTTCCTTGTTGGAGCCTTTGTGCCTCTTTAAAACACTACACTGAATGAACCGGCACAAAAGGCAGAATGTGGATAATAATGGTTTTGGTGGTTATGATGGTTTTCATATTTAGTATTTTAGCAATGTTAAATGTAGCACACAGAAAAATATGCATTTAACAAATATGGGATAAGGTACATGTTCTTCTGGTTTGTGCTGATGGAGCCATTGATGCTGTTCGGATGATGCTGTGGTTGTTATTAGGTTAGCTTTTATGAAGTGAGGTGAAAATAGACACGTGACCATCATTACAGGCTTATAGCATTGTTTCTGTACTAATCCCTCCTTACACCAGGTGATGATGTAGTAGGCGGGGCATGCTGAACTCTAACACGTGTCACTGTGTGTTGTGCAGGTGCTGAAGTTGTCCGACTGCTGTCTCCCTGTGGCGTGTTGCCCTGGCCAGCCGTTCAGGGCAGTCGCTCAAGCCAGCGTGGAGAGCTACAGCCAGCTCGGGATAGCTTTCATAGAAGATCGCCTCCAGCTGGACAATGGACTTACGCCCTCAAAGATAGTCCGTATGTGGTCTTCAAGTAGATTTTCTACGATGTTTTTGTTACATGGTATCACACCTCACAGTTCCTTACTCATGTCTCGTTTGCATTGAGTATTATGTTGATCAGCGTGATTAATAAAGCCCAAAGAAAACAGCAATTTCCTGTGCCAACACCTTCATCTTGTCACCGTAGAGAAAGCGATGAGGATCGTACTGAAATTCTGTTGGTCGGGTTTTGCTCCACCCCTCTACCAAACGCCCTAATATACTTCCCCGAGGTTGTGTTCATGTAGTACTGCAGTGATGACGTTCAGGAGAATAAACTTTCTTATTGTTAGTTTACGTTTCCAAGATAAAAAGGTAGAAGCGTGTTCTCACCCTGTAGTGTCTGAAGTAGCTTTTTAAACTCAGCCTTGCATCCAGCAGCAGCAGGAAAGTGCTTTCACTCGCAAAACCTCATATACAACGTTGAGCTTACAGGTATAGAGCTGCACAGTTTAAACTTAAACTGTCTCATGACCCATTGAAGAGTTACAGACATTTTTTGACTGTTTTCAGGAGCTCAGGTTTAAATAATGTCACAAACATATTTTCTGTCGTCTGTGAGGAAGTTGTGACCTGTACCTGCCCGACATGTGGAACTCTACAGCCACCGAGCTTCTTACCCCATCATGACATGAGCTGTAGCTTCAGAGGTAGAGCAGGTCATATACTAATTGGAAGGTTGCTGGTTCGATCCCTGGTTGTCAAACATGCCTGCATGCCAAATATCCTTCGGAAAGTTGCCAGGTTGCTCTCTGATGCTTCTATCGAAGAATGAATGTGTGTGATTGTTACATAGAAAGATAAGATAATTCTTTGTCATTGCACAGTCATCCATAGTACGATAGTGAAATGAAATCGGAAAATTGTCCCACGTCGGCACTACGAACAACACAAAACGACACAACACAGAAACTTATGTAATAAAAATAAGAAGAATAAGCGTATGTGTATTGCACATTGTTATTGATGCTTGTGTGTGTGTGTGTGTATTTATTTATTCATTTATTTATTCAGTGCTTCTTTTCCCTGCTGTATTTGTGTATAGGGTTAAGCTTTTATACCAGGGATGTCCAACTGCAGGCCTCGAGGGCCGGTGTCCTGCAGGTTTTAGATCTCACCCTGGGTCATCACACCTGAACCACATGATTAGTTCATTACCAGGCCTCTGGAGAACTTGAAGCCATTTAAATCAGCTGTGTTGGATCAAGGACACATCTAAAACCTGCAGGACACTGGCCCTCGAGGCCTGGACTTCCCCACCCCTGCTTTATACCTCTGTGGTGTAGCACAGCTGAAATGAAAGGTTTCAGCGGCTCTGAGCTGTTTGTTCTCCGAAGCTGCTACATACCAGAACTGTACCAAAGAGCTTACATCGTTACTGTTTTACTGTTCAGTAGTTTAGTGGTTGACAGAAACAGTTGTTTGAAGTTTGAATACAAAGATAGATCAGTAGATGGTTCTGATGTTTTTGTGGTGTGGTTGTATTTCCACAGCTGTCCTCCTGCAAGAATCCACTCTGAGTGCACTGCTGGACCAGCAGTGTCCACAGAGCCCACGGGCACAGTCGTCACTGCTTCCCTGTAGCACTGGAGAGCCCATAGCTCGCCACCATCATCTGCAGTGCCGTAAAGGCAGCTTCCTTCTCATCCCAGAGGTAAAGAGGAGGTTAGAGGACCGGCGAGGGTCAGAGCCGCTCCGCAGCTCCCAGGATTTGGAATCTCTCGGTGACTTGGAGGAACACTCCCTGGGGAATCATCACCACATGGAGGGCCACGGACACCACCTGCATCTGTCCAGCTGCCATGAATGTCTGGAACTGGAGAACAGTACTATACTCTCTGTCAAATATGCCTCCGCTGAGAATATTCCAGACCTACCGGATGATAACTCTGTTGGAAACGAGTGTCTCAATGAACTTGAAAATGATTCCCGAGGGTTTTTTGGTCAAAGCGGTGGCAAACTCCCAAATGTTCTCGTCTACACGGGGGGCTGTCAGGAACGTTTTCAGACAGTTCGCCAGCTTTTATCAGAATGTATAAACATGGAAAGTAACATCATCTATCCGCTCCAGCCAGAGCAGGCACTGAATGATCCCTGGCTGGAAAACACAAGACTCCTGGTACTGGCAGAAGAGGAAACCCTAAGTCCCCAGCTTCAGACCCGCTTTCTCACCTACCTGAGCCAGGGGGGCAAAGTCCTCGGGCTAGCCTCTTCTCTGTGCCCTGCAGGACTCTACCTGGAAGTCAGGCAGAGCCAGTGCATGCAGGTCAACAAGCTGAATTTCACCAAGGAAGACAGCACAGAGCTGAATCTGAGTATACTGGCGAGTGGGAAAGTCTACATCAGGGATCCTCGGGGGGGAGGAGAAGTTGAACTGTGGGGGGAGCTGAAAGGGGATGTCCCCCATAAGAAGGATATGGTTATTGTACGACTGACCCACGGAGGGGACAGTGGAGAAGCTGTCCTTTGTCAGGTAAACCCATGTAAACCCATGTAAAACATGCTATTTATTGTCCTCGGGGACAATGAATAGCATGCTTTTATTGAGGCCCGCAGTAGTGCTAACACATGTGGGACAGTGAACCTGCATGCTGTTGTATTTCTGTAGTGTCAGATCAAAGCAACAGTTGCCTCACACATAAAGCCCATGTGATGTTAGAGAGAAAAGCCCAACATTCAGGCGATCCCACGTCCAAGGACTTGGCGGCAGTTGGAAAATCTCTTAACGGGAAGAAAGAGGTTCAGATGTGTGAGGTCTCAGTGACTGACATGAGTGTGAGTGGCTCAGTGGGTACGCCCCACCACAGGAGTGCAGCAGCCTGGATTCAACTCTGATGTTTGCTCTTTCTCCTGATTTTCCATCTTCAGTGCTGCACTGTCCAATAGAGGCAAAAATGCCTTCAGGTGAAGGATAATTGCATCATGGGATGTTTCCAGCAGTCTGAGCCTATAGCAGCAGATCTAAGAGAAGATCAGCTGATCTAGCAGTCTCCCTATAGCACACGATTCCTTTATTAATGGTGTAGCTAGCAGTAAATTAACTGCCACAGCAGCCTGAAACTTCTATAATCCAGGAACTGTTCTGTCCTTGTTTTGCAGTCGGGTCTAGAAATATTATCATAATTATTATTATCATTATTTATGCATTCTGAATGAATCCAGGTGCTGACAGTGGGTATGTGGTACTGCTAACTGTTGGGCTAGTAAATGAAGCCCAGTGTCATATGATGTCTAGATTACAAGCAGATTTATTAGGTGCAAATATTTGCAGTATAAAGTAAATAATACTCATTTTTGCTGCCACATCAATGTTTCCTGCATCTTCTGGTGTTTTTACTTAAACATGTATATCTGCAGGTCCACTTTGAAACTGCTCCCAACTCTCAGAATTTGCCATTGGACGCTTTTCATGAACTGAAGGTCAACAATGCCTCGCGGTATGAAGTCTTGACAGAAATCCTCACCTCTCTAGGCCTCAAATGTGAACCAAGTCAGACTCAAAGTCCAAGTGCGGTACACCTGCTCGCTACCTCTCAGGTAAGATACTCAGCGTTCTTGTGTTCAAGACTAAGAACAGCTTCATGTCCTATTGGTTCATCTCTCCATGTGAAATAGGTTCAGTGAGTGCCTCCCACCTTTGCTTCATTAAATGTGCTACATTTTAAATATGAAGTACTATAGTTACTGTAAGTTACAGGGTTAGGATAAAGTTACTCTCTTCTTTTTCTGGCATTTTGAGACCTCATAACTTGTTGAGTAAAGGAGCTAGCCCACATAATTTTGGGGACTGAGCCTTT
Source organism: Simochromis diagramma (assembly GCF_900408965.1). Lineage (NCBI taxonomy): Eukaryota > Metazoa > Chordata > Actinopteri > Cichliformes > Cichlidae > Simochromis > Simochromis diagramma. The sequence goes on from NW_024386890.1 coordinate 346,795, forward strand.
GTTGAAAACTGCAACAGAATCAAGTTACATCACGTTTTCTATCACTTTGATTAAATTGTATTAATGCTCATTCTAATTAATCATAGTTTTTTAATAACATGGTAAAGGTGTCCTTTGTTACGTCCGTAGCGCAACATAAAGCTCAAACACGGGTGTCCCCGCCCCCGTCCCCAAAGCCACAAACCCAGTAGCCAATTCAAAGTTAAGGTGAGCTTTATTGCTCCACCAGCTTAAACTCCGGGGTGAACCATGGCCAGAATAACCAACAAAACGAGCTGTTCCAAAGAAGTGCTACCTAAACCCTGTGTGAAAACTGAACCAAACCCTAACTCTAAAAGTTAATAAACCAGACACATGCACGTTCAGTTAACGGTGTATCTGAGGCACCCACGTTGATGTAGTTCCTGCATTATACTAGTGTAGATCCAGGATCAACACTGCAACTGACCTACCACACTGCAAAACGATGACATCATAACAATGTGGGGAAAAAAGGCAAATAAGATGCCTTTGTTTAATCTGAACTTGTGTTAGGGAGCAATGGTAGAAGGTAACTCTTGTCTGGTAGACTTCTGTGGAGGGACGGTGCTGCCAGCAGGGCGGGATTGCCAGAACATTTTAAATCTACCAACATTGTCCATTACATGTTTGACACAGTGTTTATTCCGTTTGGCAATATTACAGCAGCAACAAGCTAACACGGATCATCTATGATCACATTTAGATGTTGAGAATGAAGACACCCATCTAACTTCATGAATAGTTGTTTTCCTGGCCTTGTAGAAGAGGGCTAGGTCACACAATGACACACTGTTCACAACCCAAGGATGGAAACAGAGTTTGAAAGCACCGAAGGCTCCAAACTTGTTTGTGCTGAATAATTAGAAAATGTCTTTGACGCAGAAGGAACCTCGTCTAACAGATGAAGCTGATTGGTGCTGTCGTCTGCTGCAGCTTCTTTCAACCACTCACCATCCAACATGGTGACATGACCTTTGAAAGTTCACCTAAGATGCTCCTTTTAAGGTTTGAATATGGAATTGTGGGCACATGTAGGGTGCACAGCTGAACTCTGCGTCCATTGTTAAGTGCCGTCAGGTCCTTAAATGGTGACAGCTGTGTCCACATCCTTGGGATGGTGTTGGATTCCACCTGTGCTTGTCTCTAATTCTAGGCCATACGTGTCAAACTGTTCAGTGCTGCCCAAAGTAAGGAGCTTCAAGTATCCTGTGGTTCTGGAGTCTTCGTAGGAAGATGGAGCGTGCCATGGATTGGTGCAGTAATGGCACATTTGCCAGACTGTAAATGGACTGGTTCTTGTATATCACATTTCTACTCTTTATATAGAAATGTGTCTCAGTGTTTAGCCTGTATCCAATGGCTTAATCCCTCAGAGTGCCGGTGAGATGTTGGTAAGTCAGCTGACTGTAACTGAATCATTGACAGCACTGTTACAAGGGTGTAACTTGGTTTACTGCAGTAATCTGAACTGTCCATCAAAGTGACCAATCACATTAGGAGCCTGCTCCTTTTAGACTCCGCCCTCCAAACTCTCAAAAACCAGTTCGATCCAGTGCAGGATTCAGGTTGGAGAGCGCAGCGTTACCACAGAGTGCTAATCTGCTACAGCCCTGATAAAGCAAACAGTGTTGTGTGAATGATGGCTAACTCACAGCTGCTGAGATATTTACTCAAAAGTAATTTCATTTTTTATATAAATATAATACGTTAGTTCATTTAATTTGATTGGTGTCTTGGCTCATAGTGAGGAGGACACTTTGGCTCTTCATCCAGGCCAAGAAAAGGTGACACATCTGAATTACAGATCCTCAGTTCACAGTTAACCTGCAGGTTTCCTCTGCTCTTTATTGACTTCAGTGAACTTTCCCATTGTTCTGAGTGCTGTCAGACACTGTCACTGTGTGCTGTACAGACATCCTGGAAAAACTGGAAATATTCATGCCGTGTGTGTGTGTGTGTGTGTGTGTGTGTGTGTGTGTGTGTGTGTGAGAGAACAATTTGGCGCTGGGAGTTTTTATTTATTTTTAACCCCTAGGGGGCGTTGAAGGCCCACATTGCTCAGTAGCAGGAGCCCTTCTTCACAGCAGCTCTATGACTGAGTGTCACATTTTAAAAGAAATTGGCTGTAGCCAATACAGACGCTGCAGGGAGGCAGAGCAGGTCACCTACTGATCGGAAGGTCGGTGGTTCGATCCCTGGCTCCTCCAGTCTACATGTCAAGTATCCTTGGGCAAGATGCTAACCCCGAGTTGCTCTCCTATGCATCGGTCTGTGAATGTGTGTGAGTGTCGTCAGAAAGCACTCGGATTACAGAAAGTGCTTGTGAGAATGGGTGTGATTGGGTGAATGTGGCATGTTGTATAGCTTTGAGTACTCCGGGAGAGTAGAAAAAGTGCTCTATAAGAATCAGTCCATGTATTTGGTGTGCAGTACACCATTCATTTTGCCTTAAATGGGCAAAGTCATCTTCCCTCTCTTATCCATATCTCATACATTATCAACTACTCACATTAAACCACTGGTATGATAAAAATAAAGCTAATTTATTTCATTATTTAAAAATGCTGCCAAGCTAACATTCATACTATTGGTTTGCATCACATCGATGCTGTGGTCACTGCAGTAGCACTACCTTTGATTAAAAGCTGCTCCTGCAGCCACTTTGAGCGTGGTGATGAGCTGGGTTTGAACACACAAGTTTGTTTTTATTTATTTATTTATATATATATATATATATTTATTTATTTATTTTAGGGGTGCAACGATACACAAAAGTCTCGGTTTGATACTTTGGTGTCACGGTTTGATATTTTTTCGATACAAAAAAAAATGTTCATGTCTTTTTAATTTGTCATTTATTAAAATTATAAATATATATTTTACCTCAAAAGTACAGTTTTTAAATTTAATGTTGCTGAAACAACAAAGTAATAAAAAAATATATATATATCTCAGGGCTCGCAAAATTTCAAAATCCCTGGTAGCCCTTCGGGCAGGGACTCTTCAGTTTACTGCAGACTGAGCAATAATGCATTTCTTGCATTTCTCATGGGTTCTAATGGGTGCCTTTCTTAAAATGACTGGTCCCAGTAACAAAGGCGCTTGTCGACTCAGAAATCAAGGGAAAACCAACAACACACCTGGCAGAACATTATGTTATTTACACGGGTGCACATAAGTGGTCTGCATGTGCGCATTCGCTGTCAAAATAAAAGACGTGCACCAGATAAGAAGTTGCAGCGCGCGTTTGCGTCCATATAAAAGGCAGTGTTTTTGTCCACTAGAGTGGGATTTTCACGGCACATTCACCACATCTCTGTGCGTTCATCATTTGTTTGAAGCCAGCTCACCTCCTGCAACCACTTTTCCAAAAATACGCGCTTCTTTTGTGGTTCGGACTCCTTCTGACATTTGTTTGGAGGTGGAGGAACACCAAAGTAATTGCTTAAAGGAGCTTCTTCGACATCTTTAAGAGTTCTAAACAAATGTCTGTCCTCCTCCTGAAAATCTTATGTACGCAAACACACGTTGCAACTTCATATCTTGTGCGCGTTTTTTATTTTGACAGCGAATGCGCACCTGCGGACCACTTATGTGCAGCCCTGGTTATTTAGCTCGTCATATTGCAGCCACAGAAATTATTTTGTCCATGAAACCATAAAGCTGCACTTTCTTTTTGCCTTATAGTCTGATTTGTCATAACTTCTCCGTTTTGTGGTAAGCTTTTCTTTGGCTGTCACTTCTTCACCCTGACCTGTCTTATTTGGCTCAGCAGAACTAAAATATATATCCTGCTGCTTTTACACACGCACTCACATAAGCTCAGCGATTCTCTGCGTGATCAACCTCTCACATGTTTAAGCTGCGGGAGATTTCACTTGTCATGTTTGCATAGTAAGCTAACGATTGATAAGACGATGTCAGAGGAATTGGTGCGCAAATTATCATCACTCACCAATCAGTGCTGTCGCTCTCTATACACAGTTCGCGTGATTGCAAAGTGAAAGCAAAAAACAAGCGCAAATTCAAACGCGATTTCAATATGTCACATATTGACAGTGGCTCACCGATGCCAATGACATAATTACCCAGCTACATTTCCGAAAGAATGCAAAAGCATTGACATATATTTTCCTACGATAGCCCGACGGCCAGGGCAGAGATAGATTTTGGTAGCCCGACTGGAAAAATCGCTAGCCCCGGGACGTCGGGCTAGCGATATTGCAAGCCCTGTATCTGATTGAGGAATCACTCATCTTTGGAAAAGAGAGTTTATTACAGAGAAATGGCTCTTTCCAAAATAAAAGCTCTGCTATACGCTTCTTCTGGGCTATATTCTCAGCAGCATATTAAACATATCAGGTCCCCATAAGGAGAATCATGTGCTAACGGCTGTCTAAATGACTCGGGTAACGCCACAACACGGCGAATCTCCGTTAACGAGCTACCCCTGATCGCCCCGTGCGTGGGGCTGGACGGCCAACACGTTAACGAGCTAAATGCGCTAACACACTAGCTCCCACCCATGTAATTGAGCATTGCGTGGCACATCCAACATACTGTTTTACTTTTGTCCATGATGCGCTTATCTTCAGGGTCATACGTCACATGAAAACCAAAATAGTTCCAAACGCCAGATCTGAATGAGGGTGGGGGAGGTTCAATTTGCCATGTTGCAAGGAGAGCTTAGCTTCTGTCTCGCTATTTATTGGTTTTTACCGTTGGTATTAAAATCCTGTAGCCTGTCTGCCAGAATATTCATGTCTGTGTACACTGAAATTTTTATACAAAATAATTAGAATCTTTGTAAAAAAAATAATATTTCTGAAAACATCAGTAAAGAATAAATGAATACGTGTTTTATAGCCAACCAGTTAAGACATTTATGCCTTGTTATATTTGTCCTGAAGCATTCATGTGGCTCTGTTCTGTACCATCTGCAGTTTCTGACCTGATCACACTCCTGGATGATATCAAGACGAGATTATATTTATTTATGAAGCACAGCAAATATCACCTCAAGGCACTTTATATTGTAGATTAAAAACCCTGCAGTAATAAAGAGAAAAGCCCAACCATCAGACCGAACCCCTGTGAGCAGGCACTTGGCAACAGTGGGAAGGAAAAACTCCCTTTTAACAGGAAGGAACCTCCAGCAGAACTAGTCTCAGCCATCATTCTCCGGCTCTGCAGGTGGTGGTTGAAGCTTTCCTTGCAGGCAGCGCAGGGGAAGACGACCTTAGTGATAGATGTAGCGATACTGAATGAGTGCAACGTCAGGACGAAGGGAAGAAAAGAGGGCTGAGAGAAGACCTCGAGAAGATGTGGAGGGTGAAGGTAACAGTGGTCCCCGTGGTAACAGTGACTTGAAACTAGGCGAGCGGCGGTGTCTCGTTCACTAGTGGCATATAGCTTGATGTCATCCATGTAGAGGGAGGTGGTTGCTGATCTCACTGAGGGGGTTGGGCCTGCGCAGGACAGCAGTGTGGACAGAGCATCTCCTTAGTAGAGCTGCACTTGATGGTGACTTGTGCCCTTAAACACACTTCTCAACTTAAAACAGACCGGAATTATTAAGATATACCACTGTGGTTGTGCATAAGTCCTAAAGCAATTTAAACTACTGACAGTCTGTAAAATAAAACCAAACTGATGTCCTCTCTTCTGTATTCAACACAGGAGGCCAAGGCCAGATTCCTGAAATGGCTCCAGGCGCATGCAGAACACAACGGTGTCCTTACGTTGTCCAAGGCCTCCCTCGTCGTGATGTCTGGTTCAGACCTTCAGGATGCTCTTTTGCTGCCTGAAGGCTCTGTGGCCCTGGTCACTAATTCTGCAGAGTCGCAGAGCTGGGCCCACTTTAGTATGGAGACCTACAGCAAGAACCTGAAGACCAAGCTGCTGGGTCACACTGTGCTGTTTGCCGAAATTGTCACTTCTACCATGGATCTATTAGAGGGGTAACGCGTGTTTCTAAGAATCTGTTTAATGTTTGAAATGTGGACTTGGGCCAGCAGGAGTTTATTCTAACAATGAAATATCCAAGTAGCTCTGAGATGAGACTACGGCAGTATGGGCTGTAGCTTTACAGCCGGGGTGTCGAACTCCAGGCCTCGAGGGCCGGTGTCCTGCAGGTTTTAGATCTCACCCTGGGTCAACACACCTGAATCAAATTATTAGTTCATTACCAGGCCTCTGGAGAACTTGAGGAGGTCATTTAGGCATTTAAATCAGGTGTGTTGGATCAAGGACACGTCTAAAACCTGCAGGACACCGGCCCTCGAGGCCTGGAGTTCGAGACCCCTGCTTTACACCATATCATTCACTGCATTTGGCTTGAAATGGGCGAAATAACATAATCTTATTTAGAATGCTCGAGACCTAAAAGTACAAACTATGGAGTTGCATTATGTGTAAAGTCTTCTCCGGCACATCCTAGAGATGCTTCTTGATGGAGGTAACGTCCAGCCAGTCCATGTGTTATAATGTGTCATGCTCCCTGACCTGTCCTTTCACAGGATGAGCCTGATATAATATATGCCTACAGTATGGGTCAGTATTTACACGTTGTAGCCCATAACACTGCCATACAGGTCAGCTGTCCAAGATCTTGTTCTTTACCCTGTTATGTCCATCAGTGTGGAACAGGCTAAATCTAGACTCATCACACCACATGAGTTGTTGCCACGGCCCCAGGGTCCAGTCTTTATGCGTCCCAGCAAACTGAAATTTGTTTCCAATAAGTCTTACTGATAGTTTTTGTGCGGCAGTACAACAGTTCGGTTTGTGTCCCTTGAGTTCTCGGCACATAGCTTTGAGTCCTGTATCCAGGTGTTTCCAGGTATTATTGCATTGGACATTTCTTAACTCGTATTTAGTAGAGTCGGTTTCTTTCTTTGCTTGATGCAGGCCAGTAATTTGACCCATCTGAAACAGCTCGACATTTTTCCACTAACAGGTTTTCCATGAAAACATGTTGGGTTGTTTAAGGAATGAGAAGTTGCTCATTTCCTGATTTTGGATGAATCCAAACAAAACATACTACAATAATTAGTAGTTCTTATTAATTTCCTTGGTCCAGATGGTGACTTGTTTTGGGGCTGGGCAGTGTTGGGCATGATAATGTAAATGAAGTGCTAGTTGGAGCACCTTCATTCATTAAATGTTAATAAATAGGCAAATGAAGCAGAAAAAGATTATCACAGCAGTTGCTGTAAATTCATATACAAGCTCGTATGTGGAAAGTGAGATCAGGTCTTTACATGGAAATTCAAACATGGTTTGAAAATCTTTTCTTGTTACTGAGCCTGGAGTGATTTCCTTAGAAACACATCAATCCCAGAGAAATCCATGGTTAGGGTTGTCACTTTTTGGCTAAGTTGGTAAATGGATTTCAGGGTATGTTGATGCACAAATTTGCATATTTAAGAGAGAAAATGGATATTTCTTCCAACCTTGCTTAGAATTCTTGATGGCAAACCCAAATTTTCAGGAGCAAGTAGTCATAGAAAGTACAGAACCTTTAGATTACATTTTAAATCACAAAAATAATAACAATATCTTCTGGTCCCTAGCAGGTCTTGAAATGTATGTCAATATTTATCAGATGAACACCAACACATCACACATGTCATTATTTCTATTCATTGTCTTTTTGTTCATGCTTGGGGCTGTAGTCTGTCCCAGCTGTCAGTGTTTATCTGACACTAATTTTGTCAAAATGTAGAAGCAATGTGTGAAAACCTAATAACGTCCTATTACATGTCCAAGCCTAAAAGGCATTAAGAGGGTAAGTAGCAGCCAGAAATCAGATGCGCTAATTGCTAATCAAATGCATTAATTGATCATCATCAGTGTGAGCACTGCTATAAAAGCAGGAGTTTTGGCAGTTTGCTGGTCTCGAGTGAGGTGTGTTAACACGAGGAGGAAAAAGGCCAGCAATGATCTTAAAAAGTAACTCTCTTCTGGGAAGCGATAGAAGGCCATTTGCAAACAATCTGCGGTACAAAACACTATTTACAATTAGAAGACATTTAATACAGCTGCCAGTCTTTACAGGAGACAACCCGATGTCACCCTAGTCTCAGACCATGAAACACTCAGAGAACATCTCAGACTCTAAGGTATCAGGTAGCATATTAAAGTTTATTATAGTACCATTAGAGAAAGATTTAACAAGTTGGGCTTGTTTGGAAGGGTTGAAATCCTCTTCTCTGTAAAAAGAACAACACCACAGCTTAGGCTCACGAAGTTGCACCTGAACGAACGACCATACTTCTGTACCAGTGTCCTTTGGATGGACGAGACCAAATATGAGATGTTTGAGCGTAATGCACAGTAGCACGTTTGGTGGAAACCAAACAGCGTACCGGCACAAACACCAATTGTGCCAGTGGTGAGCACAGTGGTAGAGCGATGATGGTTTGACCTTGTTTTGCAGCCAGAGGGCCTGGGCAGTCATGTGAAAGACTGAAGTCGTACAGAAAAGGATTACTTCAAGTTATTTCTGCTTCACGTGGTTCATGCATGGGTTCTGCATTTGGCTGAACTTTTGTTAAGTCAATAAGGATTTAAATCTAACCTCAGATGTAAAACACACAGTTTTACATCTGATGTTAGATTTAAATAATTTAAGCATATGCATGAAAGCTTAGAATTAAGACAGAGTCTACTTCCTTTAAACTCTGACTGCATGTTTTTTCTGTCATGATGGTTTGCACAGAATACACCCATGCAGCTAACATTAAAACCACCAGCTAGTTTTGTGTGTAGCTCAGTTTGGATGTTGCCTGCAGACATGGGCACTGAAGCTTTGCTGGTGTGCTGTGGGGTATGCCAGATTGTGGATCAGATGTACCTGCACATCCTGTGCATGCTCAGTCAAACTGAAGTCTGGGGACTTTGGAGGTCAAGATAACACCTTGGGCTCATTGGTTTCTGCAGCACACATGTGGGGGGGGTTGACATGGCAATGAGGTGTGTGTTGTTTTTGGACCAAAGATTAGGTGAGTGGTACTATCATAGTAATATCAGCATGATTACCAGGACCCAACATGCTGTTTTTTGGAGTTGCCAGTGCTTCCAGTGTTGTGGCTTATAGCTGAAGATCCTGTGAACACAAGTCAAAGCTTTTCACTCGCTCTCTTGTGACCTGACTGAGATTAGGAATCAATCCCTGGCTAACAACACTGCACTAACTGTGCTGACATTTAATATCAGCTGTTAGTTATACACTAAAAATACATCTTACAGTGCAGACACAGCTTTAACAAGGCCCAGACCGCCAACCTTGCACATGCATATATGCATGTCATGCATGCATGCAATACATGTTGAATAAGCAAAGGGATAATGGAGGACAGACCACTGGATGTCAGTCTCTCCATGATGTTCACTCACTAGTTGGTCAAAGTGCCTCTTTATGAACATTTGACAGCAAACAACGGAGAGAGAAAAAAGATAAGACTAAGTTTTCAAATGCATGTAGTGTTTCGTACTGGAACTGGGCTGGAACTAATTTAATGCCCAAGTGACCTCACTGGAGCAAAGGCAAGTTGCACCTAATAGACTTCTTTGTCTGCATCCACACATGTGACTGAAAGTGGCTGTTGAGCGGGTCGATGAGGCAGCAGGTGGGAGCAATTAAAACTGTCATAAAGTTTGAAAAATGGATCGTAGAGCAGCGCTGAGCTGATTGGAACAGACAGTGTTGTCATTAAGCTTATGCAGAAACTAAAGCGGGGTGAATAAGTAGGCCATACAACCCCAAACGTGTTGCTGCAGTTTGATTTCACTGCTAATGTTTGAGTTTCCAGATGTTTCTCTGGAGTGGCCTTGATTAATGTTATTATTAAGGAATGCCTGTTCTATTTCTCCGAGCATTCGTGTTTTTTAAGTAGTCGTGATCCTTATTATTTCAAGAGAAAACCACTTTTTGAGGGGGGAGAACTGACAGTTTTAAACAGTTGTAGAGAAACATGGGTAAACTGGTCTGGAGCCTCCATGGATCAGGCTTTCTCCAGTTCAACACAAACTGGTGGGGACTTTGTTTTCCTCAAGCTCTTCAACTTTCAGTTACTTTAAAGTAGATTTCAATTAGAAAGCAGTCTCTGCTTTTTCAATGGCACATCAGCCGTTTCATTTTGTCTGTTGCATCTGTTCATCTGGTGATAATTTTGCTTTGCCATCAGATGACGTATCCTTTAACTCCCTTTAATAAACCTTAGAGGTTCAGCATTGTCTTCATCTGTTGGCTCATTAGTCCCAAGGTGCTCTGTGTTCAGTAGTGATGTGCGGATCGATCCTGAAATATCGATTTCTCCGATACCAGTCATTTATGTTCTAGAAACGATTCTCACATTAAAATATCGATATTTTAGTAATTTAGGGTAAATTTGTAGTTTATCATTAACAGGAACACAGTGGAAATAACCTATATCATTCGGATCGTCTACAATTGGAAGGAACTACTTCCTCTTCCGCCTTTCATAGTCATGTGCGAAATATGGCTGTATAAATGTGGCAGCCCCTTGGCGTGCGCACTCACAACAATGGCTGAGCGTAACTGGAGTCATGTGCGGACGTGTTTTACATCCACAAACAGCCGAGACGTGGTTTGCAATACATGTGGCAAGAAAGTGAGGTGCTGTGACAACACCACTGACCTCGTCAAACACCTCAGAGTAAATCGTATCACAGAATATGACGAGGGTAATGTTGAGGCGAACTGAAGAGGAGGAGAGGGACAGGTGCTGCTAGGGCGAGACAGACGTCTCTCATGGAGTCCTTTAGTGCTCCAGGCAGGCAACGTGTTCAAATAGCCACAACTTCAGGATTTTTATTTCTATATGATGAAGTCTGCATTATTAAGTGATAAGAACAAGTAATCTGATGTCCTGTAATCATTATGATGCTATAATTTGAGATACAATAAATAAAATAAGTTTTTGTACAAAGTATCGGATCAGTGTCGTCGATACCACCCTGAATATCACTTGGTATCAGATTGGAAAGGAAATCAGTGGTATCGCACATCACTACTGTTCAGAGCTCTTCTGTGTGCTCAGGTTAAAAAAAACTACATCAACAGTGGATTTTATATCAAACAACCATGAAATGATTGAAGACTTTGAGCTTGAATTTAATAAGAAGATGTTTAGGGATCACAGACATCTTTGAGGGGCTCAGAGGTCATTGGAAGAAGTAACAAATTTAAATGTAAGGATTTGTGTCAATAATTAGATGAATGAAGTGTAGAACCCACAACATCACCAAATACTGCATTTCCTGCCCGGAGATGCTCTGATAGATCTTTATTACAGCACCTTCAGTTGCTCCCCGTTTGTTGTGATCATGTGACTGACTTGGCCACTGGAAAAACACCATTTTTCTTTGAGTTGAGACGTGTTACAAATGTGTATGGATTGATACACAAGCTTAAAGTGACAGTTACTTTTGTGTGTCATTTTTGAGGACTCACAAGAGGCCGTAGCTCAGGTAGAACATCTACTGATCACAGAGCTGCTGGTTTGATCCCTGCCTGCTATAGTTTTATGTTCATGTTAGATAGAAAACACTTCAGTAAGACAAAGCATAGAAAAAACTGCTTGTATGAATGGCTGTGAATGAAGTTGTATATGGTGCTTAGTAGAAAAGCACTGTATAAGAAAAAAGTCCGTGTGCTTCAGTCCATACAAAGCAATCTGACTACAATGAAAACAGCTCTACAAATGCATCCAAACCTGAGTAAAAAGTGATCATTTATACAAGTTCAGCTTCACAAATCTTTCAAAAAGCTTCCTGTGCACACAGATGTGTAAAAATACACATCCCAATTAAAATGGCACATCTGGGCTTCCACTGTGTCGCTGCCTTTTTTCAAATGAAACAGACATTTTCATCTTATTTGGTTCTTTTCTAAATAAAGAGAAAATCTCGTCAACATAGCTTCTCCATAGCTTTTACTTCCCTTCGTTCGGCTAAAACTACAATCGTGGTTGCATCAGTCCAGACTGTCAGAAGCTTTTTTTAGATGGTTTCTGTCCTGAGCACTTCAGTCACGTCTTTATAGTTTGATCTTCATTAACCTGTGAATTTTATTCAGAATGTTTATGCATATTCATATGTTATAATATTGAAAAGGGATTGATACCATAATTCTGAATATATTTAGGTGAAGTGTTAGAGCAGCACACAGTGTGTTTTTTAATTGTTGCATCGATGAACACAGCTGTAGATGTTGTTTTTCACGGTAAGCTACGTTTTGCTCCTGGACGTAGAATAAATGGAGGATAGAAAATGAGCCTGGCATAAAAAAAGTGAGCTTTCATATCCACCATCATTTATGGTGATGTCATACTTGAAAATTTACCTGAAAGTTTTATCAACAAGAAATCACAATTACTGTTTGCTGCCAGCAGAGTGCTTTCCACTCACACTGCACACAGTGTATGCTGTCCACAAAGAACAGTTCACTGATTGACCCCAAATTATCACAAGCGTCTGTAAACCTTTGATCACAACTGTGTGTTTGTGTGATTCTAAACTGCAAAGGAAGTTTATCTTTCAGACCTTAGCTGTTACCAGGTGGGCCGTCAGATGAGTCCCTCATCAGGCGAGGGCCACCCTTCCTAGATGCTTCACCTTTTTAATCCAAGGACATCTTTGGGTGGTGCAGCAGCGACAGTTTGATTTATACAGCGCCAAATCACAACAACAGTCTCCTCAGGGCGCTTTATATTGTAAGGTAGGCCTACTCTAAAAAAAACAAAACAAACATATGACCCTATGAGCAGCACTTTGGTGACAGTGGGAAGGAAAAACTCCCTTTTAACAGGAAGAAACCTCCGGCAGACCCAGGCTCAGGGAGGGGCGGGGCCATCTGCTGTGACCTGCAGCTAGCCTATCTTTAATTCCTGATGGTTTCTTCTAAACAGCAGCCATAACCTCCCGTTCTATGCCCCTTCACCCAAATCCTTTTTTTTTTTTTTTTTTTGGCTTGGACCCAGTGACTCAGAGGACCTGTAGCAATGGTTGACGGGATTTCCCAGCATGTATCCAGCATTTACAGGGTATTTGCCTTCCACTGTGCTTCAGGCACCTTTTTTGGGCCTTTTTCCAGCTTTATTAGATCGGGACAGTGAAGACTGACAGGAAGACATACGACAAAGGGCCGCAAGTCCACCCTCAGCCATACAGCATGTGGTCGCCTGAGCTAAACAGGCGCCCCTGTACTTCAGGTGTAGCTCATTTCTGGGGCTTGGCAAGGTGTTGTGTCTGAACCTCCCCTCAATCTTGTCTTTTTTCAGCCCAAGGTATCAAGTTATGGTTTTGCTTCCCAGTTTATCCATCTTCTTTTCAGCAGCTCTTTTCTCCTGCTGGTTCCTGGTGAACCAGCAGGAGAAAAGAGCTGGTGGTTACTTCTGTAACCACCAGCTCTTCAGCTGTGGAACTTTCAAGATCTAAACCACATGGAAATCTAGCTTCCTGCATTTGTCGGTCTGGTTTTGGTCCCAGGGTACCGCATAGTGTTTGACACAACCAGGGGAAAAAAATCTGCTCTGTTCTCCTCACACTGGTAAGTCTGTCTCTCAGTTGGGCCTAGAAAGCTTCACGTCGTCCTTATCGCTCTCATGTGCTTACCGGAATACTTTGTTGAGGTGTCATCCGCCTTTTATCAGCGTGACGTTCCTCAGTCTCTCTTTTGCTTGAGGCTGCTCATCTTCTCGGGCATTTCTCCTCTTCCTTCTGGCTGCTGGCTCATGGTGTATCACTTGTGATTGGACTCGCTCTCGCTTTTTGTGGAGATATGGAGATGTTTAGGAGAGGGAGCGGTGGAATTTTTAACAAAACTGTTGGCAATATGGTGCCAAGAAAGTAACTGAGTACTGCATCAGGAAGTCAGGAGTGGCAGAGAAGTAAGTGAGGGCTGTGGAGAACATGTAGGAGTGACAGGGTGGAGACGAGCGGTCAGAAGGATCGCAGCAAGAGTGAAAGGGAAGGTTTACAAAATGGGTGTGAGGGGTGTATGCTACGAACAAAGCTCAGCACATCCGGGCTTTCTTCGAATTAGCGAAACCTACACTGTTTATTTCTGATCATCAGAGCAGTGAAATTGGAACTGGACCCATTGAAACATTAAAGCTTACTGTCCCACAGCCATTCACACACATGTTGTTTGAACATGCTGTGATCCAGGTTTGTTCTTTAACCGTTAATATGAGTTTTTTTGCACTGTTCAGGTCATAATCAAAACATGCTGATCATAAAAAGTAAGAAATACTTGTATGCAGTTCAGACCTGAGTGAATAACAGAGTCGGTGGTTACAGAGGCGAGAACGTGTGTTTAAACTAGAGCTGCAGCTGTAGTCTGTCCGAGCTTCCAGACACTGATTTACTTTGTTTGGCTAGCTGAGTATTTTTGCACAGATATATTGTTGTTCCTGATGTTTTATTGTTCATGATAAGAAACCTTAGCTTTATGGATTAGTGAGGATATTAAGGGACTGGTCTCTCATTTCTCGCAGTTGTGTTTGTTTAACAAAAGTTTGAAGAGACGAATTTCAGATATTAGAGTCCTTTGAAGTGACAATGACCGAGCTTTTCTTCTGTCAGGAGGAGGATTATGCATTGCCACAAATGCTAATAGACACAGACGGTCTGAAAGCAAAGTTCCTGCCGGTCAGCGCTGCCTCAAACTGAATAGCTGATGAAAACGCAGGTTTAGCTGCTTGAATGAAGAGTCTTGAAGCTGAGGCTCAATGGCTGGCAGGCTGTGTGTTTGTTCAGGGTATTAATGCTTTGTCTGGCTGTGAGCAGCTAATTACAGTCAGCACTGAGACACAGGACGGTGTTCTCACAAGCTCACACCACACTGGAATCTCATTGTGTGTCAGTGAGAAGCTTCACACTGCAGTTTCTCTTTTAATTTCACTTTTGAATTTGTTTATAGACTTTTATTAAAGGGAGGGGTTGTACGTGGGAAGATGTTTTCTGGTAGGAAATGACATGAAAGTCTCACTGATATTATGTCACCTTTGTTTCAGTGTGAAAATGTGCTCTTTTATTTACTTGTTCCTCAGCAGTTTGTCAGTGTTAGTTTGACATTTTTTACATTTTAACAAAAGCTTTAATATTTTTTTTGGGGGGGGGGGATCAGTAGGTCGTACGGTTACACTGTAACCTTGGTTCTCTGAGTGAGAGACTATCTCTCGAGTCCGTTACATCTTCCACATGTATGGGGTATGACCCCCGCTGGGTCATGGTGTGTGGAAATTTCTTTAAGACACTCCAGCTAGCCTGGACACGGCCCACAGCTTACATATAAAACAGCTGCACAGATGTGAAACCGGTGATGGTTTGATCGGCACATGTCTCCGAGTGGCCTGAAGGTGGAGAGTTAGTTTCTCAGTCAGAGAACCAAGGTTACAATGTAACCGTTCTCTATCATATCGAGGCTATCTCTCCAGCCCGTTTCATCTTCCACATGTACGGGCTAACTCTGTGAGTCACCCCGCGAGGAGACAGTGCAACCGAACCCAGAGTGAATGTACCAATGAACTATTTAGAAATGTACACATATACCTGCTACCCTGCAGCATCAGGGAGGCTGCTGAGACATTCTCGCAACAGCAGACCCAACCATGACGCACAACACCCTCACACAGGATCGCACACACACACACACACCACTCTCAAGTGTAGATCAAACGATCACTGGTTTCA
Source organism: Simochromis diagramma (assembly GCF_900408965.1). Lineage (NCBI taxonomy): Eukaryota > Metazoa > Chordata > Actinopteri > Cichliformes > Cichlidae > Simochromis > Simochromis diagramma. Next base: position 362,539 of record NW_024386890.1, read on the forward strand.
CATCTGCACAGCTGTTTTACACATAAGCTGTGGGCCGGGTACTGGCACTGAGCCTGGTTCTGCTGGAGGTTTCTTCCTGTTTAAACTGAGTTTTTCCTTCCTACTTTTGCCAAATGCTTGCTCACAGGGTTTCATCTGATTGTTGGGTTTTTCTGTAAATAAGAGGAGTAAAAGTTTAAAGATAAGATAACTCTTTATTGTCATTGCACAGTCATACATAGTACAATAGTACAATGAAACTGGAAAACTATCCCACATTGGCACTACGTACAACACGACACAGTAACTTAAGTAATAAAAAGAAGAAGAAGTGAACATGAAAACACGAACTGTTTAACCATTGCAAACCTGCATTGTAAGACTGTGACATTAGACTTGCTCTAATCAAATCTTCCGCTCGAGCCGTATGCTGTTTCCTGTCATTATTTTCCTCATAGTTGATTTTTAGTGTGAGCGTTGATGGGACTGGTGGGCATATCAGTAAGCAGTTGGTGTTTTGTTAAGGTTTGTTAACGTGCTGAAGTGTTTATTGGTGAAAAACATGAGAGACTACGAGAGGCCACTCAGCTAGCCTGGAGAGCATAATGATTCTTTTCCTGCTGTGCTGAACTTGATCCCTGGGTCTGCAGCAACACTGACTACATGTTCACGTCTTTGTAAGAACTTGGACATGAAAACCCAAGGGTCCACTTTTTGCTCTTGTATTATATTTCCCTTATTTTTCAGTCAAAAACTGACATGCATAAATGAAGAGAAGCAGTAGTGGATTTGCACTTGTGGTCATAAAGAGTCAGTTTTCATTGTTCTGTGAAACGTATTTTTGAATAACCCAGTTTAAAACCATTGGCTTCGTAAAAACTACTGTGAAATTGCAGCCTCCGTAAATAATGTTAGAAAATGGTGTTTTGGTGTAAGAGTCACACAAATAGGAAAATTCTGTGAACAAAAAAAACAACCTTACGAGATTGTTTTTCCAGTTGTCCACTCACCGTTTGTTTGGACAAGCAATCGAACTTCCAGGCTAACGGTGTGTGTGTGTGTGTGTGGGACGAGGTCCTGTTTCCTGTGAACAGTACATGCTGCACAACGGCTGTGGTGGAAACAACATGGATTCCTCTTCTGTGGCAACAGGTTAGACCATAAAAATCAAATTGCCCTAGTTGACCTTGCATGCTCCACCTGCAATTATAAAAAATTGGAAGCAGATGCCTAAACGTCCTCCGCGTCGTATTTGGAGAAACATATGGAGGCGTGTTTGACTCAGTCCTGTGCTGCGGAATCCAGTGCAACGCAAGCCATCCTGCAGGAAAGATGGTGGCACCAAGAAGCTCAGTGTTCCTTAAAGAAATACTTATCAGGCTCTCTGTGATGATTCTGAACAAAAACGATGGCTGCACTAGTCAGTGATGACAGAAACAGAAATGAGGAGCCACTGGAGGGTCTTTAAGTTTAAGCAGAGGTCAGCTGCAATTAGCTGTTCCCACACAGCGCCACTTAGGTCACGCTTTACACAGTGATGACGAAGGCATGCAAAAGTCTGTTTCAGTGATGAAGTCAAAACAGCACCAAACCTGCAGAGGAGGTCAGTTGGTGTGTATGTGCTACACTACTGTGTGTGAAGCCCATAGCTGTGCATGGAGCAAATCGCCTTCTTTGGTTCTTGATTGCAAACCCGTGTCTGTTGTATCCATTTAAAGCATGCAGCAGACACGAGTTTGCAGTGTGTGAGTGCAAAGGAAGATAAACTCCAGACTCTGAAATCAAGCTGAAGGTAAAAGCTAGCTACAGGTAGAGTCGCGTAGTCCAACGTGCTCTTTATGTACCAGAAACACACTCCATTGTGACATGCTGTGTACAGACTGATTTGCATCCCATTCATTTTAAGGCGCTGACTCTAATGGATTGTTGAGCATTGCTGGTCTTTCCACACCAGGCAGTCAGCAAGGCAAGGTCGTTGGTGCCTCAGCTGGCCGCTAGTAATGGAGCAGCCCTCTCTCATTGATCACTTCCAATAATGCTATTTGGAAATGATAATTTCTGCTGCTCCAGAGTATACAGGATTAGCTCAATTAATCACATTTACAGATTAGTTTGTCCTCCCTTATTGATCATCCCTTTGTTGCTGCACCAGCATCAATGCAAACACGTTTATCTACTGCAAATCCTTTTTTTAAAATGAGAATTGATGGCAGGAATAATCTTTTCATCTGGGATGCTTTAATCTGGGAAGTAAGTGGTGAGTGATGTGGACCTGGGCGGCTGGTGGCAACGTTGGAGGATGCAATAATCTGTGTTTGGAAAGTCTTCATCGTGTGTGTGTTTTAGGACACATCCGTGGTTTGGATGGACGTGAAAGCTGTTCAGTAAAAACCAGACTCCACTCTTCTCTTTGTTTGCTGCCTCATAGCTGTGTGTGAAAGATGGCATGTAGCTCCTCATCACAGGATGACTCGGGTGGCGGCCGTTTATCCTCCTGACCTACCTACGGGGTCTGAGGGTGACCCCCTCGGCTCGGCTGCCACCTAAACAGAGTTCAGAGCGTGCTCCTCCTCTCTCTGTGTGTCAAATGTGCTGCTTTATAGAGCAGGGCGATATGGCCAAAAATATTTATCACGATATATATTTGAAAATTTGTGATAACGATATAAGTGACAATATAATTGATGCGAGATAAAATACAACTCCACAACTTTACTAGCGCAAAAAACCCATCCATTTATTTTCATTTAAACAAGCAGCTGTTTTATGTACATTAAAGCTATATAAAAATGTAACAGTGCAAATGCAAATTCCTTGCTGAAAGCTTAACCAAAAGGCATTTCCAGTAGAAATGGGCTGACATATCCTGAGCATAACCATGTATAATATCCACTGAAGTTAAAAAGAGGTGCTTTGCAACATTAAACTGCAGTGTGCCAAATAAAAAGGTCAAATACGTATTTTTTGGACCATAAACTGCACGGGATTATAAGGCATATTAAGCGAAACAAAGCAGTCAGATAAATCAAACTTTATTCAACTCATTCTTCTTGCTTCCTCCACTTCTGTACCATTGATTCATTAATGCTGTATTCTATCACAGCTGCTCTATTCCCATGTTGTTGCAGTATATTAATGACTAACCTGGTATTGTGGATGGATTATCTCAGTTGTTCTCCTGACTGAAGTTTGGTCCGTTTACAGCATCCTGCCATGCGATTGCATTTGTCTCTAACCATCAGGAACCTTCACATTAACTTTTATCGAGTGGAATAAAGTTAGCGTTCATCCTCCAGCTTCACTGTGTTTATGCTAACATAGCTGTGTCGCTAGCGATCACGTAGCACATCATTATATACCAGCTAGCCCAACTTCAGTAACCCTACAAACGTCACTGCTGTTTAGTTTTCTGTCTTCATTTATGTTGGAAGTGATAGCAGAGCTGTACGTTTGAATTGTTTCAGAAATCTCTCAGTCAGAACATGCTATAGCATGTTTAGGTGGAAGCTAGCGAGCTAACTTCCGCTAACTTCCTGCTAACGTCTAACGCCGTTAAATGTAATAAATTCGGTTTTCATGGATGCCTGGATGTTAAACTTAATTGTTACACCTGGTAAAGCAGCAATGCTGATCGTTTTATTAAAGATGAAAGAATTTAGACAGTTTTTAACTCTCAGTGATGCTGCAGTGTTCGTTTGACTTTGGGACCAGAATGGGACGGAGTTTAGGACCCAGATTACTCCCAGATTTACGAGCACCTTAGTCCGACAAATACGGCAATAACGATGGCCCACTTGCATGTTCTACGAAACAAATGTGCTTTGGTGGGTATCTGACGGACAAACACCAAACCAGTTCCACATCACTGAAGTTGCACCATTTTTACAAACTAATTCTGGTTCAGCCACTTCCAGCCCTCCCCACTCTGTGTACTTACTGAATTATTTGGTGTCGTGGTTTAACCATTCGACTGCAACTTCATTTAAATACAAATATATTATATTAGTCTGTGATGATGTCACAGACTAATATCAGTTTTCAAGACCTTTTAGAAGTGAGCACATGGTGCCAGTTATTGGGCACCAGAAACATTATTAAAATGTGTGCTGTCACCTGTTTTTACCCCTCAGCCTTAAGAGGCTGTTTGGCTGTATTCATCACCCAACGGGCAGGTGGGCAGGCAGCATGGACACCCACCTGTTGTGAAGGCAACAACTCAAGAATGAGGCAACGTAGCATTTTGAAACTGACACCAGAGGTGTATCTACTAAAAATGTGAATTTCAATAACCTCCAGCTCAAGGTCAAAGTCACAGTTTTCTGAAAATCTTGTGAATGCGTTAACTCCAGCATGAGGCGACATTTTTCAAATCACCACTGCAGCGATGACAAAGGGTTTGAAAACCCCTGTGATCCGAAACAAACATGTCTTTAAAACAGGGAAAAAGATTCGGCTACATTCCTCCTCTTTACTGTCAGCTCATCATATCCAAAAGATATCCTTTCAAGACTGATGTAAATTTTGCTCTTACTCCTGACCTTCAGTGGACAAGCCAGAGGGACTGGAGTGGGGGGAGGGGGGTTCATACGAGGCCCTGTCACTATTATGTCTGTCCTACAACACATATCATAATCACCTGTACCAATGACCTTGGCTATGAGCCTAAAGGCCTATGAATTCATTGCTAATATAGGTTACAGTGGAGGTTACACAGCCTGTCCTCTCACACGTCCCTGAGCTGGAAACATTTCTTACAGGCAGCGTGCTACAAAGCTCTAAGCACAGCTGGGAAACCCTCTCACTGGGACTGAGCTTAAGCTTGATTGACCCCACACCAACTTTGCATTACAACAGCAGAAAGAGTGTGCTGCTTCAGTCTGTATTCACTGACCAACAGTTGCCTTGAGTCAGTGACTGAGCTTTAATTGCATTTGGAGCTGAATGTAAACACAGTGCTTGGATCAGTGATTAGAACCTTGCAGAGTAAATGTTCAGCTTCATTGTACCAATGACCTGCTGCCTGGCTGTGGTTGGGATGTCAGCGGAGCTCCTGAAAATGATTCTGCTGCTGCGTAAAGGTCAATGCTTTTCCCTGGGTATGCAGTCCATATAAATTCATCTTCTTAAATTTTTGTGGGTGGCTGTAGCTCAGGTGGGAAAGCAGGTCACCTGCTAATCGGAAGGTTGGTGTGGTCGAGCCCCGCTTGCTCCAGTTTACATACCAAATGTAATGGCAGTATACTAACCCCAAGTATTGAAATGATACAAACATACGAAGAGCATAGAAAAAAGTGCTCGGGTCAGTGAAACAACAGTGAAACTCAGAGAAGAAAAGTGTTCTTTTTATTTGTCCCCAGGCCAAATTACAAGACTTCTGGGCAGCATGGTGGTGCAGTGGTGAGCAGTAGCACCTCCCAGCAGGAAGGCTGCTGGCTAGCCTGCTGTCCTGGTGCGTTTGAGTCCCCTCTCTGGTTGCTCTGGCTTCCTCCCACAGTCCAAACACATGCTTGTGCATTTAACTGAAGATTGATGAGAGCTAGATAAAGGCCATAAATGTGTCATAGATTAAGTTTTATATGGATGTGTTGTTCAATGTGACTTATAGTCTAAAAGCATTATGTCATTCATACATACAGTTGTGGTCAAAAGTTTACATACTTGTAAGAATATAATATAATGGCTCTACCGAGTGTCCCGTTATTTATAAAACTGATTTTTCTCTGATAGAGTGATTGGAACAGATACTTCTTTGTCACAAAAAACATTCACAAAGTTTGGTTCTTTAATGACTTTATTATGGGTTAATGGAAAAAAGTGATCACATCTGCTGGGTCAAAAATATACATACAGCAGTGCTAATATTTGGTTACATGTCCCTTAGCCATTTTCACATCAATTAGGCACTTTTGGTAGCCATCCACAAGCTTCTGGTTGAATCTTTGACCACTCCTCTTGACAGAATTGGTGCAGTTCAGTTACATTTGATGGCTTTCTTTTTTTTTTTTTCTTAAATTTTATTTTTGCATTTAAACTAAACATAACATGCTTATACAAAATCAACCAAGAACAATTACTGTTTTTAACATTTGTGAACTTATAAGCATGAAAGGAAAAAAAAAAAAGAAAGGAAAAAAGAAGAAAAAGAAGAGGAAGAAAAAAACTTAAAAAAAAAAACAAATAAAATAATTCACGTGGAGTGTGAGGTATGAATTATGATCAGTTGTTTTTTTTTTAAGAATTCTAGAAATGGTTGCCAAATCATACAAAAACTCGCCAGTTTCCCCTCTCTATCAAATCTTATCTGCTCCACCCTGGCCACAGACACCATCTCATTAAGCCACCTGTTAAAACACGGGGCCGAAGAAGACCACCACTGTAAAAGAATAAGTTTCTTTGCAGCCAGCATACCCATTGTAATTATCTGTTTTTGTGAAAAGGAAAAAGATTTGACTAATGCAAATGATCCAAGTATAGCCAATGTACCATCACGTGGTACTTTTTTTTTCTAAATTGGTTTGAAAACCACACAAAAATCCGGCTCCAAAAAGCATTCAAAACCGGGCAATGCCAAAATAAATGTGCAAGGGAACCTTCACCGACTTTACATCTGTCACATAAGGGGGATACAGAATTATAGATCCGGTTAAGTTTAAGTTTAGAAAAGTGTAGTCTATGAATGACTTTAAACTGGATTAGTTTATATCTGGCATTTATTGAGCCTTTCTGAATATTGGACAAACAATTTGACCATTGGTCTTCAGACAGAGGGACCCCGAAGTCTTCAGCCCATGTTTTCTTAATTCTGTCGGAATCAACTGGGATTGTAAAGCACTTAACAAATTGAGATATCAAATGTTTAAAATCTGCTTTCCGAATTATATCAAAGTAAGTATAACTTCGTGGCTTCAGTGGAAAGTCTGAAAAGTTTTGTTGAACAAAATTCCTTATTTGAAGATAACGAAAAAAATGTGATTGAGGTAATTGAAACTTTTCTTGAAGTTGAAGGAAGGACATAAATTTGTCATCTGTATATAAGTCCTCAATGTATTTCAATCCCCTTTCCCCCCATTCTAAAAACACCCTATCCATTTTACCTGGTTTAAACAAGTAGTTATGTATTATTGGCATTCCTACTGAAAAATCAGGTAGTTTGAGAGATTTCCTAATTTGACTTAATATCTTTAAGGAGTGTTTAACAACAAAATTACGACTGAGCGAATTGTTAAAAGAACCCGTGTTAGAAAACAATAAGACCGGTAATGAGGCTTCAGATACTGTTGCTGCCTCTACCTGGAGCCAGATCGGAAGCTTGTCATGACCATAATCAATAGGCGAACCCCACTGCCAGTGCAATAGAGCTCTTGAATTTGAAGAATTTGAATTTGCTGCCCAATAATAATGTCTAAACACAGGGAGACCTAACACAGGAAGTGTTTTTTTGAAGATGAGCCATGGATATCCGAGGGGGTTTTCCTGCCCAAATGAATGAGTGAATCAATGAATCAAGCTGCTTAAAAAATGTAAGTGGCAAGTGAATAGGAAGGTTTTGAAAAAGATATAAAAATCGTGGCAAAGACACCATTCTAACTGCATTTATTCGACCGATCAGAGACAGAGGAAGCAGTTTCCATTTTCTAATATCCTCTTTGAGCTTATCCAGCATTTCCAGGAAATTCAATTTATATAGGAGTTTGGGATTTTTAGAGATCTTAAGACCAAGATAGGTAAAAGACGTAGTTACTAATTTGAATGGGAGTGAGCTGAGGAACTTTGGGCATAGATTATCTGTTATTGGCATAAATTCAGATTTATCCCAATTGATCATATATCCTGATAATTTCCCAAAGTGTTTAATACAATTTAAAAGATTAGGGAGTGAGATTTCTGGTTTGGAAAGGCAGATCAGTAAGTCATCTGCATACATGTTAACAAGACTTTCCACATTCCCAAATTTAACTCCCTGTATACCTGGGTGGTTTCTTATGTTAATGGCTAGGTGCTCCAGGGCTATATCAAAAAGAAGCGGTGAGAGGGGATCCCCCTGTCTCACCCCGCGTTGTAATTGAAAGGGAGAGGATTTATCTGCATTAGTGAGAATACAGGACACCGGACACAGATAAATCATTTTAATCCAATCCCTAAAGTACTCCCCAAAACCAAATTGTTTTAGAGTCTCAAATATATAAGACCATTCAATCTGATCAAACGCTTTTTGAGCGTCCAGAGAAAGTACTGCTGTTTTAACCTCTTTTCCATAACCTGAGTAAATTGTATTTAATAATAAACGGACATTATTAAATGACCATCTACCAGGGATAAAACCTGTTTCATTTGATGGCTTTCTGACATGGACTTGTTTCTTCAGCATTGTCCACGTTTTCAATGGGGTTTAAGTCAGGACTTTGGGAAGGCCATTCTAAAACACTTATTCTAGCCTGATTTAGCCATTCCTTTACCACTTTTGATGTGTGTTTGGGGTCATTGTCCTCTTGGGACACCCAACTGTGCCCAAGACCCAACCTTCGTGCTGATGATTTTAGGTTATGTTGAAGAATGTGAAGGTAATCCTCCTTCTTCATTATCCCGTTGACTCTCTGTAAATCACCAGTTCCATTGGCAGCAAAACAGCCCCACAGCATAATACTCCCACCACCATGCTTGATTGTAGGCATGGTGTTGTTGGGGTTAAAGGCCTCACCTTTTCTCCTCCAAACATATTGCTGGACATTGTGGCCAAAAAGCTCGATTTTTGTTTCGTCTGACCACAGAACTTTCCTCCAGAAGGTCTTATCTTTGTCCACGTGATCAGCAGCAAACTTCAGTCGAGCCTTAAGGTGCCACTTTTGGAGCGAGGGCTTCCTTCTTGCATGGCAGCCTCTTAGTCCATGGAGATGCAAAACACGTTTGACTGTGGACAATGACACCTGTGTTCCAGCAGCTTCTAATTTTTAGCAGATCTGCTTTTTGGTGATTCTTGGTTGACTCTTCACCCTCCTGACCAATTTTCTCTCAGCAGCAGGTGATAGCTTGTGTTTTCTTCCTGATCTTGGCAGTGACGAAACAGTGCCATGCACTTTATACTTACAAACAGTTGTTTGCACTGTTGCTCTTGGGACATGCAGCTGCTTTGAAATGGCCCCAAGTGACTTTCCTGACTTGTTCAAGTCAATAATTTGCTTTTTCAGATCCATGCTGAGCTCCTTTGACTTTCCCATTGTAGCGCTTGTGGGTGCAGGTGGAGAAACGGAGCCAGCCATACTAAGGAGAGCTTAAGTTTGAGCAGGTACCAAAGCAAATCATTCGTACCGTACAAATAATGTAAATATGACGGTGAATCACGAAAGATTGATGTCAAACTGATCACTTGACCAATATTACGTTACTTGCTCTTCAAGTGAATCAACAAATGGCGAAATGAAAAGCCGAACAAATGCTATTTTTTTTTTTTAGAGAGTCTTAGCTTACGTGTGTTTATTTCATATTTTCAGTTGTTACCCTCCCCGACTAAATCGGTTCCAGTTATGTACTGAAATATAAGAATGGACATTAGAGGCTTCTTTCAAAGAAAAAACTCAGGTAAATGTTATTTTATATATTATGCTTTGTATGTTGTTCAGTATATTTCTATGCAAAACAAGAGGGATTTCAGTACACAGCAGGATATTCACATTTGTAACCAGATATTTACATACACTTTAGGGAGAAAACATAAAACACTTTTACTGTACAACATCAATTTAGAGTAAACTTTTGTTTTAGATAAATATTGAAATATATTTTGAATTAGTTAAATGTCAGAATAAAGAGAGACAGAGCTGTCTATTTATTATCACTTTCATCAAATTTAGGAGCACATATACACTAAGTTTATTGTTAATTAATAAGAAAACTCCAGACGATGCCATTCTGAGCTGAAGAAGCTTCTGATAGGTTAGTAGAGTCCATGTGAGTAAATTGGTGGCACAGCTGTGGATGCATATAAGGCAAAACACAGAGCCTGTTTCTGTGACATGGGAAAATCAAGAGATGTCAACCAAAACACCAGGAACAGAACTGTGGAGCTCCATAAGTGTGGCTCAGTTTGAATACAATTTGGTGCCATTTGCAATTAAGAAATACAGATAGTTTCTCTCTTTACTCTTAAAGTTAACAAATATGTTTTTTATATTTATCAATCTAAAAAAATAAACATTTAGTCTGATATGATGTTACAATTAAAAAAGTGTTTTTATCTGAAGAGTACATATCTGGTTTCAACTGTATATTTGATGATTGTCAGCACAAAGAGGGAGAGAGGAGCAGAGAGGGGGAGGGAGGAACAGAGAGGGAGAGAGAGGAGAATGAGGACAGAACAGAGATGAACAAGAGCAGGTGAGACACATGTTAGTCAAATGGTTGTTTACCAAAAGTATCACCGTATCATAGGTCCTCATGTATCTCGTACCTAGTGTTTCTTTTTAGGTTTGTTATTTTTCAAATTCTATATTTATTAAGTTATGCAGGCTTGTTTGCACAACAAGGCTGGATAATTATATAAACTTTTCTCAATCTAAATAGTGGACTTTGGTAGAATTAAAAAATAAGTGTAGTGCAGGTCTATGATGATTTTTAGTGCTACTATCATCTAGTTCTGATTCTGGTTCTGTCTTGGTTAAGTCCTCAGTAGTCCTGTTTTAATTCCGGATCAGTTCTGGGTCTGGTTGAATTGGGGTTTAGTCCCTGTGTCTTGATACAGCCCGACTTTGTTCTGCCTTGCTGCTTAATTAAAAAACTAGTTTAAGGTGTCCTGCATATGTGATATATATTTTTCCCTATATGAAGTCATTCTTTTTTGAACAAAACTCAAACAGAGCCAATTAATCATTCAGTCATTTCTAACCCCCCCCCCCAACAACAAAAAAAAAAAATCCCACATGCATACTACCCTTTTGGGCTAAGCCCTGGGTGTTGCAAATGTCTGGCTCCACCTCTGCCTCCAACACACATTGCCCCTGACCCCCACGGTGCCTCCTGCGAGTGGTGGGCCTACAGGAGGATGGGCCCATCTCCCTTTTATGGGCTGTGCCCGGCCGGGCCCCATGGACTAAGGCCCAGCCACCAGATACATAAGTGTTTGGTAGGGGTGCAACGATACACAAAATTCACGGTTCGGTTCGGTTCGATACTTTGGTGTCACGGTTCGATATTTTTTCGATACAAAAAAATGTTCATGCATTTTTAATTTGTCATTTATTAAAATTATAAATATATATTTTAACTCAAAAGTACAGTTTTTAAATTTAACCCTAACCCTTGTGCGTGTTTTTTATTTTGACAGCGAATGCGCACCTGCGGACCACTTATGTGCAGCCCTGGTTATTTAGCTCATCATATTGCAGCCACAGAAATTCTTTTGTCCATGAAACCATAAAGCTGCACTTTCTTTTTGCCTTATAGTCTGATTTGTCATAACTTCTCCGTTTTGTGGTAAGCTTTTCTTTGGCTGTCACTTCTTCACCCTGACCTGTCTTATTTGGCTCAGCAGAACTGAAATGCTTTTACACGCTCACTCACTCATAAGCTCAGCGATTCTCTGCGCGATCAACCTCTCACATGTTTAAGCTTGCTGCGGGAGATTTCACTTGTCATGTTTGCATAGTAAGCTAACGATTAATAAGACGATGTCAGAGGAATTGGTGCACAAATTATCATCACTCACAGATCAGTGCTGTCGCTCTCTATACACAGTTCGCACGATTGCAAAGTGAAAGCAAAAAAACAAGCGCAAATTCAAACGCGACTTCAATATGTCACATATTGACAGTGGCTCACCGATGCCAATGACATAATTACCCAGCTACATTTCTGAAAGAATGCAAAAGCATTGACATATATTTTTCCTACAATAGCCCGACGGGCAGGGAAGAGATAGATTTTGGTAGCCCGACTGAAAAAATCGCTAGCTCCGGGACGTCGGGCTAGCGATATTGCAAGCCCTGTATCTGATTGAGGAATCACTCATCTTTGGAAAAGAGAGTTTATTACAGAGAAATGGCTCTTTCCAAAATAAAAGCTATACTATCCGCTTCTTCTGGGCTATATTCTCAGCAGCATAAGGAGAATCATGTGCTAACAGCTGTCTAAATGACTCGGCTAAAGTTAGTAGCATGCTTGCTTTTTTTTTGTCTGCTTCCACTTGTCTTTGCACTAGGATGATGTTGGCGTAAATGTGCAGTCATATTCGTTGTGTTCCCACTAGTGCTTTCAGGTTAATCTCGTTGAAATTACCTTAACGCCACAACACGGCAAATCTCCGTTAACGAGCTACCGCCGATCGCTCCGTGCATGGGGCTACACGGCAAACACGTTAACGAGCTAACTGCGCTAACACACTAGTTCACACCAATGTAATTGAGCATTGCATGGCACATCCAACATACTGTTTTACTTTAGTCCATGACTCGCTTACCTTCAGGGTCATACGTCACATGAAAACCAAAATAATTCCAAACGCCAGATCTGAATGTTGCAAGTAGAGCTTAACTTCTGTCTCGCTAGCTTGCCCTGCGCTCTTCCTTCTGACTATGCTGTCTGTGTTGAGCGCTCAGTGGATCTGCGCTCGACAGTGCAGCCTAGGCGGAGTAGTCGAACACAGATTCACTGAGCGCTCAACACAGACAGCATCGTCAGAAGGAAAATTGATAAAATAAATTACAAATGTTGTATTGTTCGATACATATGCGTACCGAACCGAAAGCACTGTATCGAACGGTTCAATATCGATACGAATATCGTTGCACCCCTAGTGTTTGGTGTGAAGCGCCTTGAGGCGACTTATGTTGTGATTTGGCGCTATATAAATAAAATTGAATTGAATTGAATTGAACTGTAGCCAACAGTAATGGACACATGGTTAAGGAGAGCTGTTTAAAACAAATCCTTTACTAGGCATACTGACACTCTGAGGAAGGCTGTGCTTTTCAAATTTGAAATTCTGACTTTCATTTGAACGGTGAAGGGAAACACGAGTGTAGAGCATAGATAGGACTGGAAATTTAGGCTTCAGTTCAAGATTTATTGACCATGTCCAGTCTCCTTCATGGTCACATGGTCTGTTTTTCTCCTACTGGACCTAAAAACTGAACCTACCTGTGCAAACTTGCTTTTATTTAGTTCTGTCTGTTAAAACTGTTTTAACTGTATCCTTTTGTATTGACGTGGTTCTCCTGCAGCACATTTCTGCTAAATTGAGTCCAAGTCTCATTCTCCTAATCACACACACATTCATATAGTGCTCTTATCTATATCTAATCAGACTTATCTAAAGTACACATGCACAAAGTATTTTAGAATAGAATAGAATAGCCTTTATTGTCATTGTACAGAGTACAACGAAATTGGAGTGCCACTCCCTTGGTGCAAGATTCAATAATAAATATAAATGTAAAATATAAAAAGTACAATAAAACAATCGCAAGTACTCAAACAATAGTAAGTACGATATATACAGGATAGAAGCATTAATATAATGACAGTATGAATAGCAGCATAATATAATGGCAGTGACGGTATGGTGCTTATTTACTATGGTGATAGCTCTGGGAAAGAAGCTATCCCTGAATCTGTTTGTCCTGGTTTTATGTGACCTGTACCGTCGGCCTGACGGTAATAGTTCAAACAGTTGGTTGCTGGGGTGAGAGTGGTCCTTGATGATATTGCCAGCTCTGCTGAGGTACCGAGAGTTTGCAGTGACCTCCAGGCTGGGCAGAGAGCAGCCAGTGATCTTCTGGGCTGTGTTGATGATCCTCTGCAGTACGTTCCTGTCCGCAGCTGAGCACCCTGCATACCATGTTGTTATGCCGTACATTAGGATGCTCTCTATTTGGCTCTGTAAAATGTCACCAGCAGCCTCTCCTCCAGGTTGTTCCTCCTGAGCACTCTCAGAAAGTGGAGACGCTGCTCGGCCTTTTTTACCACCGCCGTGGTATTTGCAGTCCAGGAGAGGTCATCAGAGATCTGCACGCCCAGAAACCTCATGGAGTGTACCCTCTCCACACAGTTCCCGTGAATGTAAAGTGGGGCTGGGTCTGCTCTGCCCTTCCTGAAGTCCAAGATAAGTTCTTTAGTTTTCGTGGTGTTCAGTTGGAGGATGTTAACTGAACACCACTCAGTCAGTCTCAGTCAGTCTGTTGACCTCATCTCTGTAGTCCGACTCATCCCATTTTGCATCATTCCTTCATCATATAAATCAGCGGTCCCCAACCCCCGGGCTACGGACCGTTCCGTGAGTCATTTGGTACCGGGCTGCGAGAGTTGACACTCGGGTGTGAAATTTATGGTTTTCAGGGATTTTATTGGTTTTTATCGTTATTTTTTATCATTTTTATCGTTAACTTGGTTTCTTTGGGTCCTTTCCTATGTGTTATGAATAAATCTTCTTTGTTTTTGGTACCGGTACTGGTTTTTTTTTTTCCTTGTATGTATCTGCGAAACCTTAAAGACCAGTCCATGAAAATATTGTCAGACATAAACCGGTCTGTGGCACAAAAAAGGTTGGGGACCGCTTATATAAATGATTAGTTAACTTACGTTATTGGATTCTTCTTGGTCACTGTCCTGGATCTCAGTTTGGAGTGGCCAGGTTGGGAAAAATAAACACATATTTAGTGAGATTGTTGGATTTAGTAGAGAGACTGAATTAAGAGAATTCATCATTAGTGTGACAAAGAATATCACTTTCACCGATGGTCTTATAGAAAATGATTACAGCTATACAACACTCTTTACAGTAAGCTGAAGAAACGTGTCTCTGTGCACGGGCCTGCTGTGGCTCCTCTCCTGTGTTTTATCCAAAGCAGTTGGAATCAGTACAAACACACCAAGTTTCTCTGTAAGAGCGTCACACACATCTGTTCCCAGGATAACACTGGAAGTGTCACGGTTTGCTTGAGGACTCACACGCAGGACTCAGAGGCACAGTTGGTATTTATTACTGTTCCACCAGGTGTATATACAAATAGTACAGGGGTAGTGCTATATACAAAGCGGTGACAGGGAAAAGGCTCCGGGGAAATCCAGGTAGGGAAAAGACTTGCTCCTCTTCTGACTCTCTCCTATCGTGACCAGTCTCTCTCCAAACACTCACAAAAAACAGGAATCCACTCGGGGAATGCAGGGTCGGGTCCAGGGGATCTATGTACAGAAGGAAACACACGTTAGAGGTTTTGCGCAGGGAAACGAAAGAGAACTTGCTCAGAGCTGGGCTGCACTGACGCGAGTCACACACAACGATCCAGCGATGAGTAGAAGCCACTCCCTGGCTTAAATGCTGGCTGCACTGATGAGGCCCAGGTGTTTCCTCTTCAGAGGGGCGTGGGCCGAGGGCGTGAACCCACCATGAGTTCCGCCCTGGCGAGAGAGCGAGAGAGCGAGAGAGAGAAAGAGACCGCTACTAGTCAGCGGCCTGCTGATCCCCTGGCCGTGACAGAAGTGTATAGATGAAACACCAGGTTTGCCCCGGTGAGCAGTTGCATTCGTTAGACGTTCACTGTGTTACTTTTGCTTCCTTGCGAGTAAAATAAACACGTTGGAACTCGCTGCTCTGTGTGTCTCACTTCATAAGAGAATTTTTGAAACATGTCCCACAGAGACACTTTGACACATTTCTGTCTCTCCTCAGGCTGACTGTACACTTACCAAGAGACATGGGTTTAATAGTAGTAGCTACTCAACAAAGCCAGGGAAGAGGTCAGTGCATTCATTTTTTATTTTCATTTTGTACGTAGACTACCAGTCCAACATTTGGACACACCCTGTTATTTAATGTTTTTTCTTTATTTTTACTGCTTCCACATTGTAGATACAAACTGAAGACATCAAATACATGAAGCTAGATATATGGAATAATGCAGCAAAGAGAAAATGTATAAATAACTCTAAGGAATCTAAAATATAAGACATTTAAAGTAACCCTTTGCTTTGTTCTTAATGACGTTGGGACCATCTGTTGTGTTGTGCAGCAGTCAGGCCTGTCAGCTGTGCACCAACCTATTTGACAACTGCTAGAATTCATATTATGGCGAGAACCAATCAGCTAAGTAAAGAGAAACAACAGTCCATCATTACTTTAAGAGCTGGAGGTCAGTCAGTCGGAAAACTGCTAAAACTTGGAATGTGTCCCCAAGTGGAGTCACAAAACCATCAAGACTACGATGAAACTGTCTCACATGAGGATCGGCCCAGGAAAGGAAGACCAAGAGTCTCCTCTGCTGCTGAGGATACATTCATCCGAGTCACCAGCCTCAGGAATCACAATCACAAGCAGCAGCTCAGATCAGAGCTCAGATAGATGCCACACAGAGCAGCAGCAGACACATCTCTACATGTTCAGTGGAGACTGTGTGAATCAGGCCTTTATGGTCAAACAGCTGCTAAGAAACCACGACTAAGGAAAAGCATCATTGAAGGCAAACTGAACCAGCATGGCTACCACAGCATCCTGCAGTCACAGGACAGGACAATGAGCCCAAACACACCTCCAGGCTGTGTGAGGGCTGTTTGACCAAGAAGGAGAGTGATGTCTGTGCCAGATGGCCTGGCCTCCACAGTCACCTGACCTAAACCCAGTGGAGATGGTTTGGGATGAGATGGAGTGCAGAGTGAAGGCAAAAAGGCCAACAGGTGCTCAGCATCTCTGGGAACTCCAAGACCGTTGGAAAACCATTTCAGGCGACGACCTCATGGAGAGAACGCCAAGAGTGAGCAAAGCAGTAATCAAAGCAAAGGCTGGCTTTGAGAGTTATTTCACACTTGTTGATTACTGCATAATTACATATGTGTTCATTCATGATGCCTTCAGTGAGAATCTACGATGTAAACAGTGTGAAACTAAAGAAAAACATTAAATGAGAAGGTGTGTCCAAACTTCTGACTGGTAGTCTATTTCACAGTATGCTTTAGGTGTTTGGTAAAACTTGCTGCTTGTGTTTTGTGCTGTAGGTCGGGGAAGGAATGCCTGGCTCAGCCCTCTGGGTTGTGCCATGTTCACTCTGAATGTCCAGATTGAGCTGAACTCCAAGCTCGGACAGAGGATTCCCTTCCTGCAGCACCTGGTTGCTCTTGCTGTAGTGGAGGCTGTTTGCTCACTTCCTGGATATCAGGTATCCCAATATCTCCATAATAACATTAAGACATCCAACTGTTTAGCAGTCCATGTTCTTATTACAGCATTACTACCAGTTAATGTCACTGTATTAAAAGCATTTTATTCGAAGCACTGCAGCGTTACGGCCTTTTTCCTGCTTAGATGTTCTTCTATTGTTCTAAAAGATGATTGTGCCCTTACTGTAAGTTTTATTTTATTCATTCTTTTAGGTTTTTCCTCATATGCCCTGTGTTTGTTCCCCCATCATTAGCCTAGTATTTACCCAAAAGTTGATTCTGCTCATCAGGACGTTTTCAGTGGGAGAAACATTTCATCATCATCCAGGTGACGTCTTCAGTCTCAGCTGACTGCAGGTTTCCAATCTTATAAACAGGACATTTGCATAATGACTGAAACCAGCACCACTGAATGAACTGTGATTGATCATTAATATGCAAATTATCATGGACATTGATCAACAACCACTGATCAAAGTCCATGAGTCCCATTCACAGAGAGTTGAATGGCTGCAATCACAGCATTGTAAGATGGTGACAGATGTACCCTTAGGCCCCCTCTTCCATTCAGAGATGGTCTTTCCCTTTTCACATAAATGGCCTCCTTGACTCCGCCCTCAAACCAGCGTTCCTCCCTGTCCAGGATGTTACATCCTCATCATTGAAAGAGTGTCCACTGGCCTGTAGCTGTAAATAGGCTGCAGAGTCCTGATGAGGTGGCTCTTCTGTGTTGTGCCATCCTCTTAGCCAGAGGTTGTTTGGTTTCCCCGATGTATAAATCCTGCCAATCCTCCTGCACTTAACAGCGTACACTATGTTACTCTGTTTGTGTCGGTGTTTGGAAGAAATGCGTCTCAGCTGTTCCGATACTCCTGACATGTACGGGATCACTACGGGTTTTCACTTACGCAGCAGTTGTAGCGTCCTGATGACACCCAGTTTGTGCTCCAGTGGATGATGAGAGTCAAACCTTAAATACTGATCCGTATGCGTAGGTTGATCAAGGAACTGACCTCCCAGCCCATCGTTCCTTCAGTGGTGCTAGTTTCAGTCCTTGTGCAAATGTCCTGTTTATAAGGTTGGAAACCTGCAGTCAGCTGAGACTGAAGGCGTCACCTGATGATGAAACATTTCTCCCACTGAAAACATCCAGATGGACAGAATCAACCTTTTGGGAGAGCATGCATGAAGACAGCCTAGTATTTACCTCATAATGGAAATTAACATATCCAAGCATGGTCATTAACATGCAATTACTTGGTACCATAACCTTGTTAATCACATGGAAATGTTATTAGACTATTTTCACACATTTTGAAGTATAATAAAGGTCATTGTGTTGGTATTAAAGTACATGTAAGATAGATGACGTTTAACCTCCTGTAGGACATAGATCTGAGGGTGAAGTGGCCCAATGACATCTACTACGGTAACCTGATGAAGCTCGGAGGAGTGCTGGTGACTTCCACAGTACTGGGATCAACTTTTCATCTGCTCATAGGTGACAATCTGCACGGTTCAACGGACACATTTCACTCATTTCAACATGAAGCCGTTCCTCACATGGCTAAACTAACATACTCATTTTTAACTTGTTAACATAAGAGAGTACCTTAATGTAGCAGTATACAAAGTTTTATATACAACAACAACAATCTTTATTTATAGAGCACATTTAAAAGCCAAGGGCATGCCAAAGTGCTTTACATAAAAGAATAAAAGAATAAAACAATTAACACTATGATATCAGAGTCATATAAGTGTGGAATTATGTTCACAGGTAAAAACCACTAATAAGAGTAAACTATAGCACATAGCTATAACAAAGTAAAGCTGTACCATCAAACACAGTGATAGAGAACATAGACAACGCAAGACAACGCAAGACAAACAGAAAAATTAATAGAATAACTCACTGCAAACAAGGCCAGTATTTAACTGGTAGAAAAAGCAAGTTCAAACAGATATGTTTTAAGCCGTGATTTAAAAGATTGGCATCCGGGCGTCTGATTCTATTCAATCGGAAGATTGTTCCACAGCTCAGGTGCAGCTAGAGCAAACGCTCGATCACCTCTAGACTTCAAACGAGATCTGGGCTGAACCAACAATAACTGTGAGGATGATCTTAAAGCCCTCGCAGGAGCATATGAGTTTAAGAGTTCCTTAAGATAGCTTGGTCCTGTGTTATTAGTAATTTTAAAAGTAAGCAACAGAATTTTAAATTGAATACGAAATTTCACAGGCAACCAGTGCAGATCAGCAAGGACGGGAGTGATGTGAGCAAACTTCTTAGTTTTAGTTAAAATGCGTGCAGCGGCATTCTGGACTGTCTGTAATCTATGTAGAAGGGTAGAGTGGAGACCAAAATAAAGTGAATTACAATAATCTAGCCTTGACGTTACAAAGGCATGGATGAGCTTTTCCAGATCATTGTGCGGGATATAGTGTTTGGCCTTAGAAATAAGGCGAAGTTGGTAAAAGCTGGATCTGACGACAGCAGACACTTGTTTATCAAGTTTAAATGAGCTGTCAAGTAGCACACCCAGATTTCTAACAGTGTCAGAGAAGGAGCTAGTGAGAAAACCAAAGGCATCATGAAGTTTGGCACGGAGAGCGTCACTACCAAAGATCATAATTTCAGTTTTCTTATCATTAAGGATAAGAGTATTTGCCAGAAGCCATTGCTTGACCTCACACATGCACTCTCGAAAGCTACTCAAGGACAGAGCTAGATCATCATTTAACTCAAAATAAATCTGGATGTCGTCGGCATAATAATGAAAAGCAATGTGGTATTTCTCAAAGATAGCACTTAAAGGAAGGATATATAATGAGAACAGGGTAGGGCCTAACACAGATCCCTGAGGGACACCACAGCAAACAGGTACAGCGGAAGAAGACGAGGTGGCCAAGTGAACCGAAGAGAGCCGATTGGAGAGGTAAGATTTAAACCAATCCAAGGCAGTGCCCTTGATGCCTACAGTGTGCTCTAGTCTCTCCAATAATATGTTATGGTCAACCATGTCAAATGCCGATGAAAGATCCAATAGCACTAGGACAGAGGGGCGTCCATTGTCAGCCATTAATAAAAGGTCATTAAAAACTCGGAGCAGCGCTGATTCAGTGCTGTGATGTTGTTTGAAGGCCGATTGAAATTTATCATTAATGTTATTCTCATCCAGGTAGGTCTGAAGTTGAAGCAGAACTACCTTCTCAAGAATTTTGGCCACGAAGGGAAGCTTAGAAATCGGCCTATAGTTGGCATAATCATTTTGATCGAGATTACTTTTTTTAAGAACAGGTTGGATTATAGCATGTTTAAAAGCTGATGGTACATAACCGGAAAGCAAGGAAGAGTTCAATATGGACAATAGACAAGGTCCAATTGCACTAAAACAGTCCTTGACTATACGGGATGGAAGAACATCATGTACAAGATTAGTATTGTTCAGTTTCTCAATTAGATGCTTCAGAGTAGGGAGAGAAACAGGTTCAAATTGACAAAAAGTAGTAGAGCACTCAGGAATGGACATACGATCTGTCACCAAAGGAAGAGTAGATTTAAGAAATACGACTGTATGAGAATGGGCGTCTGATTGGTTAAAACCGATGAGGAGAAATCCTAGTTTACATTTATTCTGCCTTCGTTGGCGCCCCGAGGTGGTCCCAGCCTCTCAGCAATCCTGAAGAGCAGCACCTAAAAGGGAAGGCCCCTACTCTGCTACACGGGTACTAGATGTTTTTCCCTGTTCTCTCACCTTTCACCTAATCACTTCTCACGTCTTAGTTAGCATGAAGGCCACCCTGGCTGAGATACTGGATATTGTTTTTGTCTCACGCGGTCCCGATGACCCACCTTATCATAGGACTTTGTGTCCCTTCACCTTGAAGCTTCTTCACTGTCGCCATTTCTAACTAAACACTGTCTAGACATCTAAATTCTTAAGCTGTTCACTATAACACTAAATAGTCCCTCCTCTTACACCTGTTAAGGTGTAAACCTTTATCTCACACATTGTCTTCCCCTTTCCATTGTACAGGGCATCTGTGGTGCCCTGGAGCTTCAAACCTTCAACACTACACTTGCTTTTGCCCTCAGAGGCCTTTACTCCCTCCTGTTACACCTACTCTTCCCCGTCACCCTCTGACTCCTCCTCCACTCGGAACAATGGCAACTGTTACGATGTAGAGTTCTTCTCCTTAGACAAAACAGCTACGATCAACCTATCCGATAGCTGTCTAGCACATGGAATACAACAACAATCACAGGAAAGTGTAATAGCTAGAAAGCACGCTATTTATACTAACAAGGACATGCAGGGGTTTCCGCATTTCTGTCGGCTGTCTGTCGCCGGTTTCTGCCAGATTAGTCCTCACCTCGGCCAAAGTTCGCGAGGGTGGTTGTGCAGGTACACAGTGTGTCAGGTGGTACCAATTAGCTCCAGCTTTACCTTTACCTGGACTGCATGGGTTATACATTGAATCACCTCATAGGGTCCAGTCCTGGGTTCAAGCCACTTTCTCTTGTGAACTTTCACCCATGCCCACTCACCAACCTTTACTGCTCATTTGGAGTTGCCTCGGGCTCAGCCAGCTGCACCTGCTTAGACAAAACTCTGGTCAGTTTAGTCAACGCTGTCGTATGTTCATCACGACTCACCTGCCAGACATCCAGAGAGGGCATATGACCTCCCTCTCATGGTGGGCCAGGGCACCTGGGGAGGTTCTCATTGACATGAGAGCAATGGGGAGAGAGTCCACCCACATCAGTCTAGTTCCATAAGAGAAATCAAGAATCTTTCTCTTCAGAGTCTTATTTGCCCTTTCCACCAGCCTTTGTGAGGCAGGATAGCAAACGGCCCTGAAACTGTGTTATACCTCGAGCCTTTTCTACCCCTGCCAGTTCTTTATTTGAGAAATACGAGGCATCATCGGAGCATATGCTCCTCGGGACCCCAGACCAGGGTATTAACTTGTTTTTCAGCCACTTCACTACAGTCTGCGCTGATTCATTTTTGCATGATACTGCTTCCACCCAGCTTGTGAACTTTTCCACCATCACCAGAAAGTACCTGACCCACTCCCACATCAGTGAAGTCAATTGTGATATCTTGAAGTGGAGCCTCTGAGACTGGAAACCTTACCACTGGGCATTTGTAGGGCGCCCTTGGGTTGTGCTCATTGCATGTGTGACAGCCCGTGACCTAGTTCATCGGTCCCCAACCTTTTTTGCGCCACGGACCGGTTTATGCCCGACAATATTTTCACAGACCGGCCTTTAAGGTGTCGCGGATAAATACAACAAAATAAAACTAGTACCGGTACCAAAAAAAAGAAGATTTATTCATAGATCTAGAATGGCATCTGATTGGGGAACCTTGGCCTTGGCGCTCCTTCATACTGTCTCTGGTTGGACACTCCTGCTCCTCTGCCTGTGAATGGGTTTGGAAAAGAGGGATAAGGCTCCTGAGGCCCTGTTGTGCCTGATTTGGCATTGGAGAGGACCTTCACACACTACAGACTGCCTGGATTGCATTATTGGAGTTATGTCGTGCACCTGTATGCCTTTCCTACAGGGTGGCAGCCCATTTTAAGCACTCCAGCATCCCTTTGTGTTATTTCCTTTTTTATGTCTCTGATAGTCTGTCAGTTGGGCATTCCTTCCTTAGAACTCCCAGAGGTGATCCCATTACAGGTTGAATAGTATAGCGTATCCTTCTCATGACCCGATGCTGGCTTCCTTTAGTAGTTAACGTGTGGTGTCTCTCCCCTCCAACTTACTCAGCAGGGCCCTCAGGTCTCCACCTCCGTAGGTGTCTCCCATCGTCTCTCCCTCTAGGGTGGTCTGAGGCTCCTCCTCCCACTGGGGGAAATTTGGAAGGTAGGCCTCAATGTCTCTTTGGGGAACATACAGCAGGCCTCTTCCATCTACTACTCGTAGTGGCAGTTGGGTTATTGGTATTGATTCCCCGCCTTGACCTCTCGGTCACATCCTACGAGTCTGGGGTGGAGATCTCTCAAATGTGAGCTGGGACCCCTCTGCACCACTCATTGGTAGAGGAGTGAATACCCCTGTGAAGTCTCCCACTAGTGTACCCTGAATCTGGGTTGTTGGTTGTTTCCTTCAAGTCGTGTGGATCCTCCTCCAATTTTCCACTTGTCTTGGATCTCGTCCTCCAATCTGAGTCCTCTTGTAGGGCTGACCCTTAATATGCAGCCTGTCGATGGCATGGAGGGCGTGCTGGCACTGGTTTGTGCTTCGTGGATAATCTTTTTGGTGTGCAGTCCGAGGGGGCTGGTGAACTCCCGGTGCTAAGTGATCCTTCTTGTTTCAAGGTAAGCTCAGCAATGGCCTGCTTCAGTTCATTCACCTGCCAAGTGGATTGAATTACCACCTTTACCGCTGTGTCTGCCATTTCTGTCACTTCCCTGTGAAGTGTAGCATTTGCCTTCTGATCCGAAGCCTCATCTAGATCCAGGACGCCAGTCTTTACTTGGAACAGTGGGGGTACTGCCCCCAGCATCAGCACAAGGGGGTGGCGTTGTGAGCAAAGCAGGTAGAGTCTGGCCACGCTCCTTTTTCTTCAGAGTTCCCTTCTCCACCTTTCTGTTGCTTTTTCTTTCATTTCTTCGCTTACTTCCCTGCTGTGTGTGTGTGTGTGTGTGTGTGTGTGTGTGCGTGCGTGCGTGTGTGTGTGCGTGTGTGTGTGTGTCTCTTATGGTCTTTGCCGATCATTTTCAAACTGGTTTGGCTGGAAATAACCATTCCTGTTTATGTGGTTTCTTTGGTCCTCACAGCTTGGTTGATTTATTTGTTCGACACTGCAAGGAGTTTACACTAGCTACCCAGTACACACTGTGCACATCCTTGTTTTGTTTTTTTGCAGAGGATGGGGCATCCCCGGTTGTCACAGCTGACACAATGCAAAGTCAGTTAAAGAATAAAATGTTAAAATCCTAGCAGAACGGACAGTAAGGTTTTATCAGGGAAAACATTGGTATGCTGGCCCTTTGCTACTATTGTACCAAAACACCACTATTCTAGCTTCTTGGAGTTAATCTTTTATAAACAATGCCTGAATGACCCCCTCATTTCTGCACCAAAGTCACTGCAGATCAGTGGTGTTCGATACAGCTCTGTTGTATTCTCATCTCTGCTTTAAGGAATTTGTTTTTGCAAAGAAATTATAATCTGTTGAATAAAACGGCATGAAAATAACGTACACGAGGCATTGGTGACCATAGAAAACAAGCAGCAGAATTTATACCTACATTTCTGCTGTATATTCACATATCACACATTCTATCCAGTTAAACATTTTTGCGTCCTCACCTTGGGCCTGAAATTGCTTACAGTGTGTTCACTCATTGGTGCATGTTAAATGTTAAAGTTCACGATAGTACGATTGGACTGAAATTGTTTGGCTTGTTTGGAGGAAAGCCTCTTTTCTCAAAAATGAACTTGGTAGCATGGTTTGGGTTTGCATCTGAATAAACCAGAAGATTTCTGGAACAATGTCCTTTTATAGTAACACGAATTCTGTTAGCACAGCGTGGGGAGGTGATGGTTTGGGCTTTTGCTGCAGTCCACCATGAGATATCATATTTAACTGTAAAACAGCAAAGTATTCTGCAGTCAGATGTGAGGCCATCTGTCTGACAGCTAAAGTTTGCCAAAATTGGATTGTCTAGCATAACAACGATCCCTCAAGTACAAGAGCAACTCTATAACATAGTGGCTAAAGAGGAAAAAAATCAAGGTGCAATAATGACTCAGAGTAAAAGTCAAAATCACGATCCTGATCAAAACGCTGTGGAGGAACCTCGAGAGCTGTGCATGAATGAATGTGCACAAACCCAGGTTATCTCAGAATATTGTAATTATCTCTTAAACGTGTTCTTCCCTACAGGCTGTGGGTTTAATGTGACAAACAGCAACCCAACAGTGTGCATCAATGACCTGATCCAGTCGTACAACTTACAGCACAACTGCAGCCTGCAGCCGCTCAGCTGTGCCCAGCTCATTGCGAGAACTGTCAACTGCCTGGAGGCCCTTGTTGACAACTTCCAGCAAGGAGGCCCAGAGTCTGTCCTGCCCACGTACTACAAGAGATGGCTCCACAGGTGTGTAACGTAGACAACTCTTGATGCTTTGAACTAAGATTTCACTTTTACTTAGAATCACACACTTTCTTTTAGCAACATGGGAACAAGGATTTAATGGGCGATTTTCAGTGTAGAGATGCACTGACCGGATTCAAATCAAGTATCCTTATGATACCACTTCCTATTTTTGCTTTTACTGACCCAGTCTCTAATACAGGGAAACTGTAATGTCATATATCTCTCTAATTACAAATTACATAATATTTAACAATCTCTTGTGTGGATACAAATTGAGGTAATTAAATGTGTTCTCTTTATCTTGTGATTAAATCTCATTCAGTCATATTTAACTTTCTTTTTCTGATTCGCCTGTTAATAGACTTTTAATCTTTTATGTACATATATCCTCAAACGCTACTAAAATGCAGTCAAATCTAATTTATATTCCATTGTGCATTCAGAAGTACATAACATGAACAAAACTGTGTAAAAGAAAAATGGCACATAAAATCCTGAAACAGATGATGTTTTGTTTTTCATGTAAGAGTAAAGTGGCTCTGGAGTTGGGTTTTAACCACTGTTCAACTTAAGTTTACTAGACCCCACATTCACATTTAAACTGTAAAAACTGCTCTCTTTGTTCTGACCTCAGTGGAACTTGGGTGCGTCTCTGGAGTGAGGACGGCCCAGAGGTTCAGGTGATGGGTCTGGACCACAACGGTTTCCTCCAGGTGCACAGCAAGGAGCAGGGTGTGGTCTCAGTGGAGCCGGATGGAAACTCGTTTGATATGCTGAAGAATCTGGTGGTCATCAAAACACATTAGGACCAAATTCATAAAGCACAGACTCATCGTGTGTGTGTGTGTGTGTGTGTGTGTGTGTGTGTGTGTGTGTGTGTGTGTGTGTGTGTGTGTGTGTGTGTGTGTGTGTACTGGACCATGTTAACCAGATGTTTTTATGTTGGTCAGGTTACTTGTTCAGAAACATACAATAGTGACAAAGACAGAAAAAACATGCAGAGATCTCTGCATTGGTAATGACTGGTGTGCTGGTCTGGGACTACTAAATGATGTTAATGTCTTACAATGTATATTCATTTTGTCTTTCAAAATAAATCTTGTACCCGTCACTAGAATGATTCCATGAAAACAGTGAACAGTGTGATTTGGACTGTTGCTATTTTCAGCAAAATAAAGATTTCCACACACGTTTTTTTGTCATTTCCCTGGTTAGACCCTTTTTTCTGTAATCATGATTTTCAGGGGAAGCTTCAAATGTTCCGACATATGGAGGACCCTGGAGTGTCCTGAAAGGCCTGAGGATAAAGATGTGTTGAAAAGTCTAGCAAGTCACTGACAAAGCTTTTCTTTGGATGTTAGCTGCTTTTTGTTCATTTTTTCAATCCCCCACTGCTTCAGTAATGAGCTTCAGGATCTGGGAAGGCCATTCCAGGACTGTCAGTGTTCCATTGTATGTTTTTCCAGGTATGCTTTAACTGCACTGTTTAGGATCATTGTCCTCTTGACAATCTCTCACACTCACTGCACCACTCTCCTGACGTCCTGCATTCATGTAAATGACTATTTGAATACAAATTGTCAAACAAACATTCGATTTGACTCAGATAACGGTCTTCTGAACTGCTTTTTCCTCCACCACGTTAAAGTTGCGATTCACGGAGGGGAATCTCAATTCTGTAAAATTTTAATCACGTCAGCAGTAATGACACCCGTTTATGTCAACTGGACATCACTATTATATTTCAGTTCAATTCCGTTTATTTATATAGCGCCAAATCACAACAACAGCGCTTTATATTGTAAGGTAGACCCTACACTAATAGATACAGAGAAAAACCCAACAATCATATGACCCCCTATGAGGAAGCACTTTGGCGACAGTGGGAAGGAAAAACTCCCTTTTAACAGGAAGAAACCTCTGGCAGAACCAGGCTCGGAGGGGCGGGGCCATCTGCTGTGATTGGTTGGGGTGAGAGAAGGAAGACGGGATAAAGACATGTTGTGGAAGAGAGACAGAGGTTAATAACAGATATGATTCAGTGCAGAGGTCTGTTAACACATAGTGAGTGAAGAAGAAACACGCAGTGCATCATGGGAATCCCCCAGCAGTTTCAGTTCAGTTTTCAGTTTTATTTGTCATATGCAAGTTAGCACAGGGTCAACATCGCAATGAAATGTATTTGGCGAGCAGAAGACAGTCACTCAGCAGAATGGTACAGTAGAAAAAAATAAAATAATAAATAAATAGAAAAATAGTAAGAGCAAAATATTAATTAGATATAGTAAAAGAAAAAAGATTTTCAGTTAACTGACTAAATATATATGTATATGTATATATAAATATATGTACACACTAGTGATTAAATAAAGAAAATCTTAAATAGGAATGCGAGGGGGGGGCAGATGGGATATTGCACAGGAATGAGCAGCAGTACAAACTGAACAGTACAAAAGTTTTTGTTTTTTGTGGCAGTTGTTACAGTATTGCACTTTTTTAAAATATAAATATCAATGAAGTGGAGTGACCAGTGCAGCCTACACCTATTGCAGTATAGAGCGAAGTGCTCTAATAGGGTGATATGGTACTACAAGGTCATTAAGATAAGATGGGGCCTGATTATTTAAGACCTTGTATGTGAGGAGCAGGATTTTGAATTCTGGATTTAACAGGAAGCCAAAACAGGAGAAATCTGCTCTCTCTTTCTAGTCCCTGTCAGGACTCTTGCTGCAGCATTTTGGATTAGCTGAAGGCTTTTCAGGGAGTTTTTAGGACATCCTGATAATAATGAATTACAGTCGTCCAGCCTGGAAGTAATAAATGCATGAACTAGTTTTTCAGCGTCACTCTGAGACAGGATATTTCTAACTTTAGAGATGTTGCACAAATGGAAGAAAGCAGTCTTACATATTTGTTTAATATGTGCGTTGAAGGACATGTCCTGGTCAAAAATGACTCCAAGGTTCCTCACAGTGTTACTGGAGGCCAAGGTAATGCCATCCAGAGTAAGAATCTGGTTAAATACCATATTTCTAAGATTTTCCAGGGCCGAGTACAATAACCTCAGTTTGATCTGAATTAAGAAGCAGAAAAGGCTCACTCCTGGTGGCCGATTGGCGGGGCCTGGCGCCTGTGGCCTGGCTGGGCCCCTTCCGGGGGTGGGATGCCCTCAGGCCTCTGGGCCTGAAGCTCGGTCCTCTCTGGCACAGCTGGCTGCCGGCAGAGCCTGCGGGCACGCCACTGCAACCCCCTCTGGCCTCTGCTCCGTAGCTGCTGGGTGACCTCTTGTTTGGGGCTCTACTCAGCTCTTCCCAGGAGGGTGGCACGGTTCCCCCCCCTTTTGGTGGTCCTCCTCGGGTCCTTGTACTCTGGGGCCTCTGGATATCTGGGGCCTGGATCTCCTCCATACCTGCTTCATACCCTGGAGGACGGGGCTGTGGCTCCCCACACTCCCTAGCAGATCGTTACATGGAGAAACCTTTGGAATACAAGCATGCTGATCCACACAGGTGTGCACACGGGTGTACACAGACGCGGACTACACCTTGGCTGCTGCCTCAAAGCACATTGTGCGCTGTCTATCTTGCGTGCTGCACAATATCGTTTAATATTTAGTATCTACTGTTATCTACTGCTAGCTAGTTTATTGTGATGGTGCTGTATTTTATTATGTTGCTCTTTGTTGTTTGCTTTCTCTTCTGTTTTTTTTTCTCCATACAGGTAATCCAGGTGTTTTGTTTGTTTTTCTTTCTTTCTTCCCCCCTTTCTCACCGTCTCTTCTCCCCTTTGGTTTTCTTTCTCTCCCTCTCTTTCTTTCAT
The DNA here is from genome assembly GCF_900408965.1 of Simochromis diagramma. Lineage (NCBI taxonomy): Eukaryota > Metazoa > Chordata > Actinopteri > Cichliformes > Cichlidae > Simochromis > Simochromis diagramma. The sequence continues at coordinate 391,600 of NW_024386890.1, forward strand.
TCTTTCTCCCTGTCCTATCCCCCAGTCATGTCTGTCCCGTTTGTAGCAACCGAAAATAAAATAAATTCATAATTATAATAAAGGTCAATCAAATGGACCAATATGGCAAGGCCATGATGATCCACTTGGTAAAATAAATCCGCTTGGCATCTTTCTTGGCCCTAAGACAACCATTCTGATGGCTAAAGATCCAAACGGGACACAAAAAAAAAAAGAAGAAAAAAAAAAGAAGCAGAAAGTTAGCGGCCATCCAGGTCTTTATGTCTTTAAGACATTCCTGCAGTTTAACTCATTGGTGTGTGTTATCTGGCTTCATGGACAGATAGGATTAATATTAAATCAGTGTGTAACTTTGCCCAAAAAAATGTGGGCCCATAGTTTTCTGTGGTCTCCTCCCCAACGAGTGACATGTTTAGCTGCACGTTCTCCTTCAATTGGTGGCTGTCTGAGTGGTGTCCAAAAACGTGCGTGGGCTTTACTGACTCTTGGGAAATCCACCCAACTCTTCCAAATTTGTTTTTTTTTCTTTTCTTATCAGATTCTCCTTTTTGCAACACCTTTTCTGCATCGTTATACTTATCACCACACTATGCTTATCTCCTAGAAAGATAAATAATTTCCTTGTAAATAAAAACAGTAACTCATCTGCCCAAAGCATTTTGTAGATTGTATAGCAGCAGTGGCAATCTCCACTTTTTAACTTTTTTCTTGAAATTGAATTCCACCTTTAATCTCAAAAAGTTGGATTTCAACGTTCTCGCAAAAGTTGAATTCCAACAATGGCGGCAGCTACTTAGTTGTAATATTACTCTTTCTGGGTCTCAAAATACACTTTTAAGATATTTTGAGGCGTGAATGTAGTTGTGTAAATGTCAGATATCTGCTCGGTTTACAAGACATCACATATTTGCGTCTTAATTAATGTCCCCTGCGGGGCTCCGTACAATGCTCTGTAGTAATTATTAGACTCAATTATATAGGCTCAATATTAGACTTCTTCAAAATACTAAAGAACCCACCCACCACTTTAATCTCACTCTGGGCCTTGTTTTGACATAAAGGATGGAAAATGAACATTTAACAGTGTTTCCTCTTTTGTGATTATTTCCTGATAACATTTACAGTTTTGGGGGGAATACATCACAGCAGATGTCATTCTGAAAGTGCTGTAACTAACAGTGGGTGGATTAAGAATATAATCCACCCACTGTTATCATCTTCAATGCCCTGTACACAGAGCAGAGCAGCTATCTGAACACTACTCCCACAGAGGCTGATTATCTTGTTAATAGTATTATTATCTTCACTGCATAACTCTGAATACTGTGGGAAAAGTCAGAAGTACTTAACTCTGATAAAACTCTGAAAAAATAGTTTATTTATCTATTTAGAAAAAATACCCTTCATAAACCATCTTACTCTTCATCACTTTAAGAAAAAGATCAACCCTAGGCGTCCCCTCAGCACTGTGGCCAGGCTGACCAAAAGTCTGAACTGCCAACCATTCCTTTAATCTGAACTAGACTTCATGAACTTTTTTAATCATTATATAAAAACATCCATAACCGTAACATTATGCACAGCTGCTTTTAGTAAAATTGATATTACAAGCAAAGCGTTGAATAGACACGCCGGTCCACCGTGTCCAGTCATGCTTTGCTTCTCCAAAACGTGATGTATACACACATGCAGGAGTTGCAGTTAGCTGCGGGAACAGCAGAGGGAGATCATCATAATCACGGGAAAGCATTTAAACAGACATTATTAACACATTTACATGCAAATACATACTAGGAGACTAGCTTCATTGTTTCTGGCTATTAAGGACCCTGGAATGCACTTTATAAGGTTTTTGCTCACTATCGACTTTGTGGATTTAAATATATTACCTCCCCCTGTATTTCCATGACACTGGGTTGGATATTTAGTTAGACTCCTTCGCTCCAGTTTATGTTTCTGAGTTAGTTTTGATTATTACTTCCTCCAAATCATCAATGTGTCTTTTACACCCCGTTCCTACAAGACTCAAAGAAGTCCTGCCATTTATTAATGTTTCAATCTTAAATATGATCACCCTAACTCTATTATTGGGCTACGTACCATAGGTCAAAAAGCAGTATTCAGTATTGTAATTCATTATTATCTGGACATCCTAAAAACTTCCTGAAAAGCCTTCAGTTGATCCAAAATCTTGTAGAAAGAGGAACAGGGACTAGAACGAGAAAGCGTATTTCTTCCATACTGTCGTCCCTTCATTGGCTCCCTATTAAATCCAGAAGCAAATTTAAAATCCTCCTCATCATAGAGCTTGAACAGTTGGTCCCCGTCTTACCTTAAAGACCTCACAGTACCGAGCCTGTCAAACAGAGCACTTCTCTCTCAGACTGCTGGTTTACTTGTGGTTCCCAGGATATTTAAAAGTACAGGGTGGGCCATTTATATGGATACGCCGTAATAACATGGGAATGGTTGGTGATACTAAAGTCCTGTTTGTGGCACATTAGTATATGTGAGGGGGCAAACTCCTCAAGATGGGTGGTGACCATGGTGGCCATTTAGAAGTCGGCCATCTTGGATACAACGTTTGTTTTTTCAATAGGAAGAGGGCCATGTGACACATCAAACTTATTGGTAATGTCACAAGAAAAACAATGGTGTGCTTGGTTTCAACATAACTTTATTCTTTCATGAGTTATTTACAAGTTTCTGACCACTTATAAAATGTGTTCAATGTGCTGCCCATTGTGTTGGATTGTCAATGCAACCCTCTTCTCCCACTCTTCACACACTGATAACAACACCGCAGGAGAAATGCCAGCACAGGCATCCAATATCCGTAGTTTCAGGTGCTGCACATCTCGTATCTTCACACCATAGACAATTGCCTTCAGATGACCCCAAAGATAAAAGTCTAAGCGGGTCAGATCGGGAGAACTTGGGGACCATTCAACTGGCCCATGACGACCAATCCACTTTCCAGGAAACTGTTCATCTAGGAATGCTCGGACTCGGCACCCATAATGTGGTGGTGCACCATCTTGCTGGAAAAACTCAGGGAATGTGCCAGCTTCAGTGCATAAAGAGGGAAACACATCATCATGTAGCAATTTCAAATATCCAGTGGCCTTGAGGTTTCCATTGATGAAGAATGGACCCACTATCGTTGTTCCCCATATACCACACCAAACCATCACTTTTGTTGTTCCAACAGTCTTGGAGGGATCCATCCAATGTGGGTTAGTGTCAGACCAATAGTGGTGGTTTTGTTTGTTAACTTCACCATTCACATAAAAGTTTGCCTCATCACTGAACAAAATCTTCTGCATGAACTGAGGGTCCTGTTCCAGTTTTTGTTTTGCCCATTCTGCAAATTCTGTGCGCCGATCTGGGTCATCCTCGCTGAGATGCTGCAGTAGCTGGAGTTTGTAAGGGTGCCATTTGTGAGTAGCTAATATCCGCCGAAGGGATGTTCGACTAATGCCACTCTCCAGTGACATGCGGCGAGTGCTACGCTGTGGGCTCTTGCTGAATGAAGCTAGGACAGCCACTGATGTTTCTTCATTAGTCACAGTTTTCTTGCGTCCACATTTTGGCAAATCCAACACTGAACCAGTTTCACGAAACTTAGCAAGCAGTTTGCTGACTGTAGCATGAGAGATGGGTGGTCTCGCAGGGTGTCTTGCATTGAAATCTGCTGCAATGACCCGGTTACTGCGTTCACCAGATATCAACACGATTTCGATCCGCTCCTCACGTGTTAACCTCTTCGACGTGTCAATGGCTGTGAACAAAGAGAAACTTGTAAATAAGTCATGAAAGAATAAAGTTACGTTGAAACCAAGCACACCATTGCTTTTCTTGTGACATTACCAATAAGTTTGATGTGTCACATGGCCCTCTTCCTATTGAAAAAACAAAAGTTGTATCCAAGATGGCCGACTTCTAAATGGCCACCATGGTCACCACCCATCTTGAGGAGTTTGCCCCCTCACATATTCTAATGTGCCACAAACAGGACTTTAATATCACCAACCATTCCCATGTTATTACGGTGTATCCATATAAATGGCCCACCCTGTAGAATGCAGAGATGATCGTATGATCGTTGTCCGGTCTTCTTCCTCTAGCCCCCCACCCCGCCCGGAACAGGATTTTCCAGAGGCTTAATATCCAAGTGTCTTCAGGCAATATACTGAACCCTGGGTTTCCTCTAATGTGTGTGTGCGCGCGCGCGTGTTTGTGTGCGTGTGAGTGTGTGTGTTATTAGGTGAGGCTTGTTGGCATTATATGCGTACCAGTCGAGTGTTCCTCTCATGTGGCTGATGTGATCACACGCAGATCTATTTCTTGACTCTTCATTTGTCTCCAGCACTGCTGAGCTCTCCTCTCCAGATGAAGTGGCAGGAAATGTGCAAAGTGGACGCAGCATGTTGCTTTCATGGGACCTCAAAACTTCCTGTATCTCAGACATAACAGGCCATTATGGAAGTCATCATAGTGACACTACTGTAGTGTTGTCGGTTCATTCACAGCATAAACGGACTGGTTCTCTTTGAGATTGCATTTAGATTAGTTTAGTAAAAATGCCAGTGCAGCAACTGCACCATTCAGCCGTATTGTCAACAGGAGTTTGTGATGATGCACACACAGATTTACACTTGATGTGCACAAATTCACCAAAATTGAATCAAAGATCATTTAATCTTTAATCTCCTAGATAAAAGGTCAGTCTTAATTATTTATGACCACTTTATAACACTCCCTTTCTTCCTTCATCCTCCTGTACCATCACAATATTATGAAGGTCATTTCTGTTCTCAGTCCTTTAGCCCACGGGTTCTTGTGTGACAGAAGCAGATATATTAAGTAAAAGGGGTGAAGAGACACCGTTAAGCTGCTGTTGGTGCCAAAAGCCATCTGAAGATTATTAAGCAAATGGCTCTCTGTTGGATCCATACTCTCAACATCCTATTAAACAACTCAAGTCTGCAGGTTGCTGGGGTCAAAATGAAGCGCTCCCTTTTTGTATTAAGTGTGTGACACACATGTACAGCCTCGTCGGTGGACACGCACACACAGTTCAGACCATTAAAGCGCTGTGATGACTCTTCAGAAGGCAGATTTTAAACTGAAGGAAACAAAACCAAAAGAAAAATGACACTTAGCTGCGTGTGGCTTCATTTAAGCACCAAAGTCACTCAGTCTGCTTCGTGTGATCGGTAAATGAACCGATTTTTTTCTCCTCTCAGGAGCTCAGTCTGGGTAGAGCTTTTTTTCTCCTCCTCTCTTGTGTATTTCATAGTTTTTCTCTGACCTGTCTTCCCAATGTGATGTTTGTACAATGTGTATATGGTCGGTAACATGTACATGTAATGATGCAAGTGACAATTGAAGGCATAATAAATCAATCAAAGCGTTTTATACAGCATGCCTCATTCACCCATTCACACAGGCACGATATTCTGCACTTCAGTGCTTTCACACACATTCATTGGAGAGCAACTTTGGGTTTAGTTCCTTGCCCAAGGATATTTGGCATGCAGCCTGGACCTGCCAGGGATCGAACCACTGATTAGCAGATGACCTGCTCTACCTCCTACAGCCAGCCTGTCTGCACGAACGCTAGCTGCTCGTTCAGGACCTATTAGGACTGAAAGGTTTTACACTAGCTCCAGTAAACTAGGCCCTGTTTACTGGTACTCAATCAAGCCCATCGTTGCCATAGTCATGAAATCCTCAGCTGGCAAAAGTAAAATACGGACACTGGGCACGCCTCCTTCACAGAGGTGTGTGTCAATGATTGTTAGCAAAGAAACCAATAACTTCATAAATATCAAGATCATTTTTAAAGCTCTTAGAAAGCTGAAAAATAGGAGTTGTACAAAAATATTTGTGCTTCTCCAAAATGTCCATGTGAAAGTAATAATGGATTGGATTTATATAGCGCTTTTCAAGGCACCCAAAGCGCTTTACAATGCCACTATTCATTCACTCTCACATTCACACACTGGTGGAGGCAGCTACAGTTGTAGCCACAGCTGCCCTGGGGCAGACTGACAGAGGCAAGGCTGCCATATCGCGCCATCGGCCCCTCTGGCCAACACCAGTAGGCGATAGGGTAAAGTGTCTTGCCCAAGGACACAACGACCAGGACAGAGAGCCCGGGGATCGAACTGGCGACCAGCCGGTTACAGATACGCTTCCCAACCCCCTGAGCCACGGTAACCGAGGTAACCAAAAGGAGAAACTGCACATGATGCAGCAGCCTGAACATGTTGTCCTGTGCCTCCACTCTGCACCAGTCTTCAGCAAGCATAACACAACACAAGTCAAATTAATGAGAATACAGTGTAAAAAAAAGTCTGAATACTGTGTTTGAACAGGAAGGGCAGCAATGACCACTCACATTTGTGTTGAGGTGGCAACAGAATATCCACTGGAAAACTTAGTTTGACTTAAAAACGTCTTTAAATTTAGGAGCGCTGAACTTTGTTAAGGACAGATTGTCAATGACCACATAAAGAAAGAGGAAGAACTGATTTGAAAAAATGTTTTATTTTAAAAATAGCTTTATTTATGTAATTTTGATAAATTACAAATGTTACTGACATGCTGGTGTAAAGCAGGTTGATAGTGTGGTACAGTCTGGAATGAAAGTGTTTGGCTAAATTAGCAGTATGCAGTACAAAGTTAGCTCCGGTCAGTAACAGGCTAACTAAACACACCATCAGGAAACAGGAACAAACCAGTCTCTTTCCAAAGCTATACCAGTCCTTGTTTGAATAATATAATATTACAAACCCGGCTTATTACGCTTGACTTTAATTTGATTGCTTTCACAGAAAATTATTGTTTATAAAAAAAAAAGTGCAAAGGATGAAAAAACACAAGCAGACAAACATTAATATTTAGGGTTAAAATGCTGAACACCAGAATACTTATAATAATAATTTTTGGCAAATGTTTTTAGGTTTTTGGTCGTCATTATTCAGCCATAGAATGAGTGTTATCATAAACAAACCAACGTGATTCGATTTATATGAGTAAACCTAACCCTAACCCTGAAACAAGCCCCTGTTAGAAGACAGCTGTTAACAGTGAAATCAAATATCAAGTCTTCTGATTTGTCACAGATTTGAGTTTTGATAGTGTTTCATCCTGTGTTGGTCGTTAACTTATCATATTTTGAGTTTTAACGAATAATTTCAGCTATGCAATAAATATATGAAAATTCACAACACGTCTGCTATGCAGTATTCATGGCAGCACAAGCAAACACAACACAGCTAAAACACAGGCAGACTAAAAACATCAAACTTTACCAGTTTGACAACAAGTTCAAGAGTTACAGAAAATGAAGGTGAACAATGAAATGAGCTGAAGACTAAACTGTTCCCATGGAACCATGGCTGACTGTAACCTACACCCGTTTCCACACCTTGGCTCGTGTGATTAGGTAGGGGGTCCATTGCCCCTCTTGGGGGGGACACTCCCACAAGGCTTAAATCTGTGACTCTCCACAATTTGACCCTAGAACTGAAGAAGCTTCTCGGATGAGAGGTGAAACGTCTTCAAGCAACTTAAAGAAGTCCAGAGGCTTTTCTTTCCGAGCTCCGTAGACTACGATGACCTGGATGACTGAGGCTTCACAGACATGTTCCCATGGAAGTGACACATGGGCAAACACACCTGCTATGAAATGACTGAAGTAACAGTAGTAATATTTGCATTTCAAATATTCTGATCACATGATTCAGACATTATTCCATCTTTAAGTCCTAAGTTTAGGTTAAGATCAAATCATTCATTCATTTATTCCGTAGAAAGTAAATAAAATACTTTCAAACGCTGCATTACTACATATGCTTTACAGAAAAGTTCTAAACCTGTTTTAACATGATGTAATCAGCTGCAGTGTCAGAGCTATGTGTGCAGACACGGATAAAGCCTGCTTCTCTTTCTGGGTCACCTCTCATTCGTGATGATGACAGATGTGCCAGTGCAGTGTGGGGTCTCTCTGTGGCTCTCAGGAGATGAGCTGGAGCTGGGACTCTGGCTAGTACAGTTGTAAGACACCATCTCTTTACCTTGGTAACAATGGCCATCTGTTATATTGCTCAGTGAGGCAAAAGGGGAGGCCTTAATAGGACCAGGTTTGCCCAAGACTTGATGAAAGTTTAAAGACATATATGGAGCTCCTATACCTGTCAGCATTCTTGTGTCGTCTGCAGATCTGGACTGTGGCTCCGTGGCAGCTCCAAACTGCTGCTGGTCGTCAGCAGGTTGATGATATTCTGTAGCAATGTGACTGTAAGGGGTCTCCATCATACAGAGCATCTTCTTCTGCTCAAGCACTATCTGCACAGGGAGCGACTGGCCTATGCCATGCAACAAGCCACCATGCTCACCTTTACCAAGTACCAGGCTGCTGAGCACAGGGCAAGCCAGGGCCCTGTCACCTTTTGCATAATGTTGCATGTCCTGGTTTAAAGCTTTACTCCCCTTTGCGGCATGAGGCTGGGCATGTGGACAAACTTTGCTACGGACGAGTGTGTAATGTTCACAGAATTCGTCCTTTAGCCTGCTGTTTGAAAGAGGGTTCATTCCACTGGGACAATCATCCTGGTACCTACGGTCAGCTGCCAGTACAGGCCCTATTAAAGAGAAGACATGTTCAGAAGTTGGCTTGCACCTTAATTAAAATGACATGAGCACTCTGCTGAATGGCTCCTAAGGAGTTTACAGTGTTATTCATAAGATGTCAGACTGTCAGTGTTTTAATGAATCCACCTATGATGTTATTGACAAATGCATGTTTTCCTGAGCTTGCATTCACTACTGCAACTAAGCTTTAGTTTAACATTCTTCCATTCTGAAAACAACATGAATTGTGTGGACATGAATATGGACTTGCAAGTTAAAGCTACAGCTTTCTGTTGTTGGTGCAAGTGGCAATGCCATTGAAAGCCTATCTGTAACACTGCAGAGATCAAGAGGACCGAATGCATTTCAGAATAGCATCAGCTTTACAAGCTGGCTAACCTGGAAAACACAGAACAATTCAGAAAAACACCAGACTACACCAGACTACAAAAAAATTATTCTGTTGGCTTCAATATGGACTTCCTACTTGTGTTTGTGTAGTCTGGAATTTGTTCAGAACCAGAACTCCAGACCCTCAGTCCTCACTGGACCATTATATTTCAAACAGCTTGTGAAGCCCAACTCCTTTACCACTGCTTTCACCAGTTGCCTCTTCGGGAGAAACTTAACTGCTGTTTCCCTGTGTACAGATTGTTCTGCATAGAGCCAGCAAGCTATTTTGTGTTCTTGGGAGACCTGTTTGTGGGCACCTTTGCCATCAAGCTGCCTCTTCTAAGCCTGGACATGAAGCGATGGAAAAATACATACTTCTAGCTGCTGGGCTCACTCACCCGTCTTCCTGACCTCACAGCGCAGGCTTTTTCTTTTTGGAAAAAAAAGATCTGAATGACAAAATTCATCAACCACTGGGAGGTGGCACGAGCATTCTTTATCCCAAACGGTAGCACTTTAAACTGGTATAAGATATCATAAGCCACAAATGCTGACATCTCACAAACACGTTCTGTCAGTGCTACCTAACAGTACCCTTTCAAAAGATCAACCTTACGTACTTAGCCCTACCCACTTGGTCAATGCAGTCTTCCAGCCGAAGTATGGGGAAAGCATCTGAATTCGTGACATGACTGACCTTCCTAAAATTCACCTTCCAAAAATGATCTGGCCTCCCCTCCTTAGCAGCTAACAGTACAGGTGAGCTCCACGCCCCATCTGCTGGCTCAATCACACCAATCTGGAGCATGTAAAGCACTTCCTCCTTCGCCACCTTCCATTTGTGAGGGGACAGATGATGCGTGTTGTTTGATTGGGACTGCCTCTCCCACATCCACATCATCAACAATCCTATCAGATATTCCAGGTACATCCTGAAATAGCTCAGAATAGCAGTCAACTACCTCCTGCCTCTGGCACTCAGTCAAGTGTTTCAGCTCTTCCGCAAGAGCTGCTCTGGCCTCTGTGTTATATAGTCTGGCATTAACAACCTCAGACCCACATAGCAAGCAGGTCTGGCCCAGATTGGTGTCATGGCAGAGTGTATGTCAACCAGATGTGCGCCATGTCTGACAATGATGGCGCTATTTATGTTCCTTTTTTCCTATTTTAGTTAGAAGATCCAAATGCCATGTTGCAATACTATACTGTTATGGCAGCCAACGTTTCAAATGCAGATTTGACAGGTTTGTGAGTGTACACTTTATCCAAAACCTAGTGAGGGTTTACTCATGTTTGCCAGTGAGTGGCTGTAGCTCAGGAGGTAGAGCAGGTCACCTACTGATTGGAAGCTTAGTGGTTCGATCCCTGGCTCCAACAAGGTCCAACAAAGTCAACCATTATGTGAGCAAAAGGCTCATCCTCAACTGGAAAAAGTTGTAATGGTGTTACTGGGTTAGATACACTTGGCTTTTCGACAACCTGACAAACATGGCAGCGGCACCAAAATAATTTCATATCCTTCCACATACTAGGCCAATATAGGTGTTGGCTAAGTTTCTCCAAGGTTTTCTTTGCAGCCATGTGTCCAAACAATGACGCATGCACCAACTGCAAAACCTCCTGGCGACAACACTTTGGCAAAACGACTTGTTCTGTTGTGGCCCGGTCCTCATCAGCTGGCCTAGAAGGAGGCCTCCACTTCCTGAACAATGTGTCATTGTGAAAATAGTAACACTTTGGCACATCTTTAGCCTCCTGCACTTACTGCTGACCTCATAGCATGTTCCAGGGAAGGATTATTCTGCTGCTTCTGCACCAGAGACTCCCAATTCAGAGGGTCCTCCTCATGTTTTACTCACATGACCTGTTTATCTCTTCTGACGGCTGTGAAGAGCACCCATTCCTGGGTCATCACCTATACCACCACATGCTTTATTCCCATCAACAGATTGCACATCACAGCCATTCCAAGTGCTTAATAGGGAATCAGAGAGGTTAGTAAAAGGGTCGTTCACAGGGGGCCACACATGCAGGAAAAACTTCAGGAAACTCCAGCTCTCTTGTCTTGGGGGAATCCACTGCGTAATCACTGACAGACAGAGCAACTTTAACCCAGGCCACATCATTGGCCATAATCAAATCGATAGATCTAAAGGAGAGATTTGTGACTCTGCTACATTACAAAGCCTGTAACCAGCTCAGATCTCAGGTAAAGCTTGTATACCTGCAGGATCTCATGACCCCTCCTACACCTCGCACAGTGGTGAACTTTGGGAGACAGTGGCCTCAGACATAAATCCATCATATCCCTGTAGTTCATTGAGAGACTCCCGAGCTATTGTTACAGACCTACCGGCCTGGTATTATTTTGCCTTCTTGATAACCAGGGCACTGATTTTTCTTGTGACCTAATTTATGGCGCCAATAACAACGAGGCTCCGCAGGAGAATTCTGGCTCCTACTTTGGAATAGAGCTGATCCACTGGGCTGTTGTATCAAACTCTTTTCTTGTCCTGAGGGTGCCAGGTCCTGCTTCCACCCTGACCATATGGACCATCCTCACTCTATCCTCATTAACTCTCCTCCTCCCCAGACTGACTCCCACCTTAAATCCATGGGCAACTTCATAACAATCGTCCAACTCTGTGGCCTCTGGGGGCTCACAACATCACATTCATTGAGATAAAAGTCAACCTCCCTGGGAGCACTCACTTTAAATTGCTCCAACAACATTAGGTCCTTTAACTTATGATGATGACCAAAAGCCTGAGATGAATTTATCCAACAATGCAAAGCAACTTCCTGTCTATGCCACATATCCAAATAAGACTCACTTGGTTGTCTCCCCAGCTCACGTCACTGCCTGCGGTAAGTTTACGGAACACCTACCATAAGAAGGCGTCATATTTCAAAAGTGGCATCTAGCGCTGCTACTGCTCTGAACCATCAAAGCCCACTTGTCTTCAGGCCACCCACTATCTATAGCAACTTTTTCAAACATCTCAAAAAACACATCAACAGCATCTTCATCAAATGAAGGCATAAAAACACGAGCTCTATTCAGATCGAATCTATCATCACCTTGGCTTCCTTAGCTTTGTTCACCTCTCATTTACCTAATCTCTCCAGGCAAGTCCCTTCCCTCTTTTAACTCTTTCCCTCCTTTTGCTCCATTATTTGCTGTCACTTTTCTCCTCCACCAATTTTCTACGTTGCCTTTGCTCTAACCGCACTTCTGGCCACAAAACCTCCATTAGGTGCAGCGCAATTGCAGGTTTAGCCAGACCTTCCTCCAGCGAAACCTCCTCTTCTCCTGCCAGATCGATCAATTCATCCTTCTTCAACCTCCTGAACTGCTCGCCTTGTCCACCTGTTCCTGATGTCCTCGTTTATAGCCACTATTTAAGGTAGCAACAGGCCCTCAGTCCTCGCTGGACCATTATATTTCAAACAGCTAGTGACGCCTGGCTCCTTTACCACTGTTTTTGCCACTTGCCTGTGAGAGAAAAACTTGCCCGGTTCCCTGTGTACAGATTGTATTGGAGAGACCCTTGCTAGAGAGCGATGAGCTATTGTGTTCTTGGGAGAACATCTTTGTGGAATTGAATTTTTTTTATCACTGTAAATAAAATCACTGAGCTGTAAAAGTGAGTCCTGCCTGCCCAGTGATCCTTGACGCCCAGGCTGCTTCCACCACAAATGGTTTAGTGTTAGGTCCCCACAGTGGCAATTCTACTGAGGTGGTTTTAACAGAAGTGGGGTTGGGTGAGAGTAGTTAAAATATGGTAAAACAAAATCTAGAATATGGAATGTCAGAATGAGATTTAATCATAGAAACCTAGACTATAAATCAAATTAAATAAAAACGTAACCTTTGTATTTGTTGGCTGCTGTGGAGTTGCTGATGTTCCATCCATCAGCCCCTTTACTATGCAGGGAGCCGATGATTTGTTGAGATAGCTGAGAGGAGGGAACTGAGCTGGGCAGCTGGCTCTGAACGTTCAGATGCTGATGATGGGATGGGTAATGGAGAGTCAGATTGTAAGTGGGGCTGCAGGACACCTGAACTCCTTCAGGTCTCAGGTTGGTTCTCGTCTCCCTGCAAGGGGTCATTGGGTACAGGGATCTGTCTTTCAACATCCCCTTTTGTGACGAGCAGTATGAGAGGTCCGGCTGGAAGAGGCGAGGAGCCTTCTGATGTTCATAAAAAATACAGGGAAGGTTATTATCTTAGAATAACACTTTATTTCAGTATTTATCAAAGTAGCTCTGTGAGACAATAAAATATTTGATTATCTTTTTCCTACTAGATCCCTTGTAAGTCAAAAATGGTTTGAATTGGTCTTTGTTCGCTGTAATCATCAGGATCAAAGCTCTTCTGAGTAAAATTCAGCAGAAGCTTAAATGACATCTCAACTTATTCACTGTCGGTGGGTAAAACATTCTGTGTTAGTTCAGAAAGTATTCAGCACTTCATGTGCTTCAGTGTTTGTCATATTCTAAAACTGAATCCTTATTCTAAAAATTCATTTTTCATCTCGAGATTCTACACACAATACCCCATAATGACAACGTTAAAGAAATTGCTTCAAAGTCTTGTAAATTTAGTAAAATTAAAGAACAAATGACTCAGGTGACTGTGTTATTATTGTGCTGTTAGATTTAACTGCTGCTTTTGATACAGTGGATCATAATATTTTAATTTCCCGTTTAGAGCAGTTGGTGGGTATGCGGAGTACCGCACTGCAGTGGCTCAGATCCTATTTGGCAGAGCGAACTTTCTCTGTGAAACTCGGGGAGTTTGTATCCTCTGCTGCTTCTCTTCAATGTGGGGTCCCACAGGGTTCAGTTTTAGGCCCGCTTCTTTTCTCTCTATATCTCCTACCCCTTGGGTCTATTTTCAGGAAACATGGGATTTCTTTCCACTGCTACGCCGATGACTCCCAGATTTATTTCCCACTTAAAAAGATAAATGGCTTCTCAGTAGACCCGCTGCTCAGATGCCTTGATGAAATAAGGGCCTGGATGGCTTTGAATTTTTTACATTTTAATGAACAGAAAACAGAAGTGATGGTTTTTGGTGGCACTTCTGAGGCCACTATTATAGATCTTGGTTCACTGGCACAGTATGTTAAACCAGTCATCACTAATCTGGGAGTTAAAATAGAGGCAAATCTTAAACTTGAAAGCCAGGTCAGAGCTGTTGTAAGATCTAGCTTTTTTCATTTGAGGGAATTAGCCAAAATAAAGCCGTTCTTATCGAAACAGCATTTTGAGACAGTAATCCATGCCTTTGTTACTTCTAGGCTGGATTATTGTAACGCACTTTATTTTGGGGTTAGTGATGCGTCCATTAGGCGCCTGCAGGTTGTGCAAAATGCTGCAGCATGTCTTTTAACTGGAACAAAAAAGTTTGAGCACATTACCCCAATTTTAATTTCACTCCACTGGCTACCTGTACATTTTAGGATTGTTTTTAAAATTCTCTTATTTGCTTTTAAATCTCTTAATGGCCTGCCCCCCCCCCCCCCCCCCCTACCTCTCGGAGCTACTACAACTATATACACCTGCCCGTTCCCTTAGGTCCGCCAATCAGCAGCTCCTTAAGGTACCGAAAACTAAGTATAAATCTAAAGGTGATCGTGCTTTTGCTGTAGTTGCTCCAAAGTTGTGGAATGATCTACCCTTGCATGTAAGGCAGGCCTCTTCTCTCTCTGAATTTAAAAGTCTTCTTAAAACATATTTATTCTCTGAAGCCTTTGGCATTGATTAGAGGGGTTGACTCAATCTGTTTTAACATGTTTCAATTTATTTTAGTTTTTTAGTTATTTATTTTATCTTATCTCATTTTAATTTTCTTTACTTATGCTATTAGCATGTACAGCACTTTGTGAACTCTGGTTTTATGTTAAAGTGCTTTATAAATAAAGGTGGTATGGTATGGTATGGTAACAAAAACATAACACGTACATTATGTACCTGTTGTACATCTTGTTTCCACTGTTCATCTATCAAATGTTTCTACAACTTGATCAGAGTCTACTTGTGGTAAATTCAGTTGATTGGACATTACATGTAATTGGATTGGAAAGTACATGTAACACATTTTAATAGTTGGGATACAGATTTGAATATTTTCATGGGTACTGGACCACTGAACTTGCATTTCTTCACAACCTTAAAATATCAACATGAATAATCACTTACATATATAATACAAAAAACCAATTACATCAACAAAATAATAAACAGAATACACCCCCAGCGGATATGACTCAGCCCACATCTCAAAGTTGTGTGAGTCCAGCAATAAAATCTCTTCTTGTAGAATGTGCAAAGGAGCAGTGAAGTGCAACTCTGTCCTGAGACTAAAGTAGAATTTGTAAAGTTCATGGCTTGTCCAAAGAATTTCAGTTTCTTCTCAGATCAATCATCTCAACAAATCCTGGAGGGGTGACTCGCCATCTTTGGACTGGTACACCCAAAAAACCTGAGAAAAGTAAACAACAAAACGGGTTCTCCTGAACCCTCAAATAGGCGAGGGTGCGGCGTCATAGCACAACCAGAAGAATCCCAGCAATAATAAAACTCTCCTCCAACTAAACAACAGTTGCCTGGCAGCTTGTTTCCTTAGCAAAATCCGACTAAAGAGGCAACAACGTTTCTCACTCAGAGGACCTCACTTTTTTTCTCCCCTCTCTTCTTGGTCTCCGTAGCTGCTTCAGGTAAAATGCAAGGAGGCAGTACTCCCAAACTGTGTACTTTACAGACCATTGGGACATCATAAACACCGGCTCTTCAGTTATTTAAAAAATAATTTTACTTAATTAAACTTGATAATGAAAAAAAAAGTCAACCTCAATGATAATGCACTGAAACCCTTAGTAACTAGGGTTACACCCACACCTGTCTATGTAAGGTCCCACAGTTGACAGTGCATGTCAGAGCACAAACCAAGCCATGAAGTCCAAGGAATTGTCTGTAGAACTCCAAGACAGGGTTGTACCGATGCAAGGGTCAGTCTGACAGAGCTCCGCTTGATCTGTGGAAAGAGGAGACCTTCCAGACAACCATTTCGGCGGCACTCCACCAATCAGGGCCTGTATGGTAGAGTGGTCAAGGTGGCCATTCCTCATTAAAAGGCCCATGACAGCTAACTTGGAGTTTGCTAAACAGCACTAGAAGATTGTCAGACCATAAGAAAAAACATTCTCTGGTCTGACACGACAAAGACTGAACTTTCTAGTGTCATGTCTGGAGAAACCAGGCTCCGCTCATCACAAATCCGTACAGTGAAACTTGGTGGCAGCATCATGTTCTGGGAATTCTTTTCATCACCAGGAACTGGGAGACTGTAATATAACCACTGTGTGGCATGCAGCCAGGAAGTGGACCCCAAAGCAGGACTTGTCATAAGACAAGACTTAAATTTATAACAACTGGCAACTGACAGAGCAACAAAAACAATAGTGGAGCAGGACAGGAGCAAAATGATCAGAAACTGGGACTAGAGGTAGGCACAAACCTGGGTTTCTAAATATGAGGAAAACGAAATGCAGAAATAATACCTAAAACTCCAAATGCTGGGTCCCAGTCCCAGGATCAAGACCGAGATTAGTCAAGGTTGAGGGAAAGATGAATGCAGCAGTGTGCAGCAGTGAAGAGTTGCTGTAGCACAGCTGGTAAAGCAGGTCGCCTACTAATCAGAGGGTTGGTGGTTCAATTCCAGTCTGTATGCCAGACTAGGGCAAAATACTAACCCCAATTTAGAGTCTGAATGTGTGTGAATGTTAGGAGTACTGACATAGAAAAAAGTAATTGGGTAAATGGGTGATTAAGGCAAGTTGTGCTCGTAGTGGAAAAGTACTATATAAGAACCAGTCCAGTTGTTATTTGCAAACATCCTTGATGCTTCAATCTTAAGTACAGTCCCGATCAAAAGTTTAGGACCACTTGATAAATGGCAAAAACTCGTATTTTTAACATGGATCTTAGCAAGTTGTTAAGATCCAGCATTGCAAACTATGAGTTTTTGCCATTTTTCAAGTGGTCTTAAACTTTTGATCAATCCATCTCTAATAATGGGCTACATACAACAGACCTTTGAGGTGGCAGAAATTATGGCTTATTTGAGGAGTTTCATTCAGGTTTCAGAGCTCATCACAGCACAGAAACAGCTTTAGTGAAGGTTACAAATGATCTTCTTATGGCCTCTGACAGTGGACTCATCTCTGTGCTTGTCCTGCTAGACCTCAGTTTAGCACGATATTTTTTTTACATAGATTAGAGCAATTCAATTCTGTTCAGTTCAGTTTATTTTATATATTCCCAAATCACAACAGCAGCCGCCTCAAGGTGCTCTATATTGTAAAGTACTGACTATGTATTTATACACCACTCTGCATTTAATCATTATTTATTATTAATCTCTGGCTCGCTTCCACACTGTGCCTTTTATCCCATCTTCCTCCCATCATCCCTAACTGGTCGTTTCAGATAGCCACCCCTCTTTAAACCTTGTTCTACTTGTGGTTTCTTCCTTTTAAGAGTTTTTCCTTCCCACTGTCGCCAGGTCCTGGGTTATAAAGGTCATCTCATTGTTGTGGTTTTCTCTGTATTATTATAGAATCTTAACCTTCCAGTATAAAGTGCCTTGAGGTTACTGTTGTTGTGATTTGGTTCTATATACATAAAAATGGATTTAAGGGAATTTAATAACCTGCCCCAGAGCTTCCAACACAGCAATAACCTTAAGCACACAGCCAAGATAACAAAGAAGTGTCTTTGGGACAACTATGTGAATGTCCTGAAGTGGCCCTGCCACTGCACAGACTTGAACCTGAGTGAACATCTTTGGAGAGATCTGAAAATGGCACCAATGCTCTGCATCCAACCTAATGCAGCTTGACAGGTCCTGCAAAGAAGAATGGAAGAAACTCCCCCAAAATAGGTTTGCCAGACTTGTTACATCTCACAAAGATATGAGTGTGTCATTGCTGCCACAGGTGTTTCAACAAAGTACTGAGCAAAAGCTATGAATACTCTTGTTCATCTGAATCTTTATTTGTTTATTAATTAATTTCTATTTGTGTTATTTCAGTTATTACATTATATGTAGTATAGTATGATGATGTATAAGGCAAGACAGGCAAGACAAAAAATAATATAGAGGCTATATTTAAAAATAAATAAATAAATACAATAAAAATATAACAAAAAATCCTCCAAACATACAGCACCTGGAACACAAAAATTAGAAAATACTCGGCTACCTATAGTGAGAGAGAGAGAGAGAGAGAGAGAGAGAGAGAGAGAGAGAGAGATAGAGTGTGTGTGTGTGTGTGTGTGTGTGTGTGTGTGTGTGTGTGTGTGTGTGTGTCTTTATCACACATATACTTGATGTGTGATCATATACTTGATAATGAGGGTGGGAAGCTGTAGCGATGCCCCCAAAAACCTGGAAGGAGAAAGAGATGGAACCAGGACAACTGTGCCATCCACGGCCCCCAAGAGTACCAAAGACTCAATGCCAAACATTTTTCGTACATAGGCTGTGAATACTTGTACATGTTATGGTTTTGTTCTTTTTATTTTTAAGAAATCTGCAAAAATTCAAAGCAAATGTTTTGGACTTTGTCATAATGGGGTATTGTGTGTATTTTTTGAGGTCAAAACTAATTTAATCCATTGCAGAATAAGGCTGTATCATGACAAAATGTGGAAGAAGTAGAATGCTTTCCAGATGGTAAATGGCCTGTATTTGTATAGCGCCTTATAGCGCCCTAAGGACCCCAAAGCGTCATCCTGTCATCCACCCATTCATACACTGGTGATGGTAAGCTACATTGTAGCCACAGCCACCCTGGGGCACACTGACAGAGGCGAGGCTGCCGGACACTGGCGCCACCGGGCCCTCTGACCACCACCAGTAGGCAATGGGTGAAGTGTCTTGCCCAAGGACACAACGACCGAGACTGTCCACTGTTGATATCCTCCTCTGCTCCCCTTCATGTGGGGTCCCACAGGGCTCCGATTTAACACCCTCACCCCAGCCCACCGCCTTTCACCCAGGGCAACTCCAGACTGAGACAGAGTCCAGCCCCTCTCAAAGAGACTGGTTCCAGAGCCCAAGCCATGCTTTGAGGTGAGCCCGACTATATCTAGTTGCTACCTCTCAACTTCACGCACTGACTCTGGCTCCCTCCCTGCAAGAGGGGACATCCCATGTTGGAAATGCTAGTCTTGGTAGCTACGGCATCTCCTGTGCATGGTGGGCCAACAGGAGGATGGGCCCATGTTCCTTTTCGGGCTGTGCCCGGCCAAGCCTCATGGATTAAGGGCCAGCCACTAGACACTCAACCTCGGGCACCCTCCACAGGCCTGGCTCCAGGGCAGGGCACCAGTAACCATATCGCTGGCAGGGTGAACTGTTCCCTTGATCTTATACTCAGAGTGTTTTGAATAGTTCTTTATCTGGTCCTTCACCCAGGACCAATTTGCCATGGGAGACCGTACTGGGGGCAAAAGCCCCCCAACAACATAGCCGCCGGGATCCCTGGTACTCACAAACCCCTCCACCAAATCAAGATAGCGATTCACAGAGGAGATTGGCAGACTGGGGTGGTGGTTCCCATCTTTGAGAAGGGGGACCCGAGGATGTGTTTCAACTATAGGGGAATCACAATCCTAACCCTCCCTGTGAAAGTCTTTGCCAGGGTGCTGGAAAAGAGAGTCCATCTCTTAGTCAAATCTCGGACACAGGAGTAACAATGCGGTTTTTGTCCTGGTCATGGAACACTGGACCAGCTCTTTGCCCTCTCAAGGATATCTGAGGGTGCATGGGAGTTTGTCCAAACAGTATACATGTGTTTTGTGGACTTGGAGAACTCATTTGACCATGTCCCTCAGAGTGTCCTATGGGAAATGCGGGAGTATGGGGTGTCTGGCCCAACAACTGTTGCAAGAGCTTGGTCCACATAGCTGGCATTAAGTCGGACCAACTTAGGCGATGTACTCAGCCAGGCCTGCCCTTTGTCACAGATTATGTTCGCACTTTTTATGGACAGAATTTCTAGACTTAGCCAAGTGGCGGAAGGTTTTCATTTGGGTGGTCTCAGAATCTCATCTCTGCTTTTCGCAGATGATGTGGTTCTGTTCTTCATCAGGTGATGGCCTCCAACTCGCACTGGAACAGGTGGAAGCTGACTGTGAAGCCGTGGGAATGAGAATCAGCACCTCCAAATCTGAGGCTAACGTCTTCAGTCAGAAAAGGATGGGTCAGGGAGGAGTTCCTGCCCCAATTGGAGAAGTTTAAGTATGTCAGGGTCTTCTCTTCTTAGGCTGCTGCTCCCACATTTCAGCCCTGGATAAGTGGAAGAAGATGGATGGATGGATGGATGGGAGAAGAGAGCAGGAGATTGACAGATGGATTGGAGCTGCAACTGCACTGATGTGGCTATATCGGTCCATCGTGGTGAAGAGAGAGCTGAGTGTAAAAGCGAAGCTCTCAATTTACCAGTTGACCTACAACCCTTCCCTCATCTGTGGTCACGAGCTGTGGGTAGTGACTGAAAGAACGAGATCGCGGATACAAGCAGCAGAAATGGGCTTCCTCTGAAGGGTAGCTGGCCTCTCCCTTACAGATAGGATAGGGTGAGGAGTTCGGCCATCCGGGAGGGGCTCAGAGTAAAGCCGCTGCCCCTCCACATCGCAAGGAGCCAGTTGAGGTGGTTCGGGCATCTGACAAGGATGCCTCCTGGGCACCTCCTGGCTGAGTTGTTCTGGGCATGTCCCACCAGGAGGAGGCCCCGGGGCAGACCCAGGACACTTTGGAGAGATTATATCTCTCGGCTGGCCTGGGAATGCCTTGGTGTTCCCCCAGACATGCTGGAGGAGGTGGCCGGGGAGAGGGAGGCCTGGTCTTCTCTTATTAGGCAGATGCTGTACCGGTCCATTGTGGTGAAGAGAGCTGAGTGTAAAAGCGAAGCTCTCAATTTACCGGTCGATTTACGTCTCTACCCTCACCTATGGTCACAAGCTGTAGGAAGTGACCGAAAGAACGAGTTCGTGGATAGAAGCGGCGGAAAGGCCTTCTCCAATGGGTGGGTGGCCCTGAGGAGTTCGGCCATCCGGCAGGGGCTCAGAATAGAGCTGCTGCTCCTCCACATCGAAAGGAGCCAGTTAAGGTGGTTCGGGCATCTGACAAGGATACCTCCTGGCCCCCTTTTGGGTGAGTCCCACTGGGAGGAGGCCGGGCAGCATGTCCCAGGACATGCTGGAGCGATTATATCTCTTGGCTGGCCTGGGAATACCTTGGTTTTATCCTGGGCAAGCTGCAGGAGGTGGCCGGGGAGACGGAGGTCTGAGCTTCTCTGTTTAAGCTGCTGCCCCTGCCACCCGATAAGTGAAAGAAGATGTATGGATGTTCTATTTTTACGCTTGTATGAGCAGATATGTGTTGTTATTGTTTGTTTGTTTTTTACTGTGTCTTATATTTATTCTACTGTAGACCACTTTGGTCCTTTCTGGTTGTTTTAAAGTGATTTAAAAGTAAAGTTGGTATGGTGGCTCACACAAACACAGTTTCCCTAGTTTTGTAGTTTGCAATATTAATATTTCTGTAATGAAACTGATATATTATTTAGGTAGGAAATATTTCATTTATTTCTATATTTCTCTGGAATCTTAATAATTTCTAGGTCACGTGGAAGTCCTACCTCAAGATAGGGAGCTTCTCTTAGTTTGGTCTTCATCTTGACTGCTTTGGTTCTGAATTGTCTGCTGTGGTCCTGAGAGGAAGTGAGACTTACACCACACTTAGTGACTTGACTCTGATCTTCAGATAACTGTAGTTCCTTGCTTTCAATGTCACTGTGTACAATAAAACAGGTATATAGTCTGCATTGTTTCATGCAGGTTTTACATTTTAGAAGGAGGCTGCTGACTCACGTGAGGACGTAGTTCACACTGACAATACAGTGAGGTCTGGATGAACGGCTGTTGTGGACAATGGTGGCGTAACTCTGCACCCATACCCAACCTCCATGCTTTGATAGCAAGCGGTAATACTTGGTGGTGACCTGACCCTTCACCAGCACTGTAGTAAACACAGAGATAAACTGGTCAAATCTCCCTATGTAATTATCTTTAGGTTAGTTCTTTTAATTTAGTTAGCATCTAAAATTATTATTTATTTGTCAGTAACCATGCACAACAACATTGTACCAGATTGAACTACTTTTCATCCTCAAGGCAAATACACACAACATTAATCAAGCTATAAATGCAAAATACAAATCAAAGACAATGTTTTAAACTCCTCACAAATGTTCACACATAAGTCACTCCATCCTCCCCCATAAATACCACTGAAAATATTTAAACTTACATAAATGATGAGCGTATCGTAGATGGAAAATGTCACAGGCATGAACGTGGTGGTAAAGAGTCTTGTCTATCAGGTCCTGAGGCTCGTAGCCTGTCAGCTCTGCCACCCTGACTCCCCAGGAAAGAATAACAGGTCAGGGCTGATTTGAACATTCATATTTGGAAGTGAATCATAATGTTCATTTAACAGCCCTAAAATGTTTTAAAATAGCTTTTTGTTAAGCTTATATACCAATATTTTTTTAAAGTGAATATCGTTTAAATTGCTTAATGTATTATACCTGCGTTAATCCTTATTACTAGATTTATCCTTACGTTGCTCATTTATTGTGACGATGAGTTTTAACAGGTGACAGAATATCATAATGTCATGATTTTCCTTTATCTACCCACCTTCTCAACATGTCTCCTACCTCATGTCCAAAAAGATGAGCTTGAAGTCCAGGCTGGCTCTGAACATGAACATGTTACTATGGAGTTTGATCTCAGTGATACCACTGGGAGGCAGGGAGTGTCCAACTGCTACCAGGCCCATAGTCTGATAGCATGATTCATAGAGCACCATGTCCACCATGTACTGACGCACTTTCAGGTAGCCACTGCAGTGGATGACCTGGGAAACAATGGTAGGAAACAAACGTCAATGCATTCTAAAGGAGCTGGGACTTTTCCAAAACAAACTTCATTGTTTAACCAAGTAGCACTTTATGAAAAAACTTTTATAGGATTAAATTTTGACAGTTAAACTATCATTTAACAAACCATAATGTTCAAATCACAGTCACCCAGATTCCACTGTGAAATGCAGCTTTCGTATTTGCGTGCATTTCATGTGGATCACATGCTCCTTTTTGTCAGATCTGATCTGGGCTCTAGAGAGGATGCTCAAGAAATATGTGTGCCACAGATGCACTGATTGTGCCCCTTTTAAGTTAACTTCTCAGACATACAGTATCTCAAAAATGAAATGTGTTCATTTAACAATTAAAAAACAACCCTCCTGTGCCTCTCCAATAGTAGTAGCAATAATGGTAATAAATATTTAATATTTTCAATATTTTAATATGTAAATATTTCAATTTTACTTCTATATTACTATAATATAAATTTTATAATATTTTTATAAAATGTAATTATTCAAATTATCAGAATAATAATAATTAGGGTGATCCGAAGGGCCAGCTCTGTTCTAGGATGCCCTCTGGACCCAGTGGAGGTGGTGAGTGACAGGAGAACGGCGGCTAAGCTGTCATCCCTGATGGACAACATCTCCCACCCCATGCAGCAGACTGTGACAGCACTGAGCAGCTCCTTCAGTGGGAGACTGCGGCACCCACGGTGTGGGACGGAGAGATTTCGCAGGTCTTTCCTCCCCACTGCTGTCAGACTCCATAATAAAGACTTTAACTGATCAAGCACACACATCCATACATATGCAATAATACTAAGTGCAATAATCCTTTCTGTCATCGTTGTATTTTTACTCAGTTGTATATAGTATTTGTATTTGTATTCTATTTTTATCTTATTGTATATTTATTTTATTTTATTCTATTCTGTACAGTTGTGTACTGTATTTATTCTTATTGTATTCTAATTTTTGCGTCATAACTTTTGCACTGTCCACTCCTGCTGTGACAAAACAAATTTCCCACGTGTGGGACTAATAAAGGTTATCTTATCTTATCTTATCTTAATATTGAAGTATAGAATTACAGCTTTAATTTAAGGGGTTTAATAAAATGATACATGCACTGGTACTGAAATAGCACTTTTATATAGCACCTCATCTAAATACACAAAGTGCTGTCTTACTACAAGCCTTATTCACACACACACACACACACACACACACACACACACACACACACACACACACACACAGGAAAGTGCTTTTAACCTAACACATGCCTCCTCCACGACTCCTCCAGGCTGCATACCCTTGGGAACTATACTGGAACCCGAGTTGCCCTTGATGCATCCATTGCAGTGTAAATGAGTGTCAGAATGTTTGACATTCATGCACTCCTTACATAGAAAACAGCAGTTTTTTGAATTAATGAGTAAGCTTATAATTAACTGTTTGTTTAGCATTTACATGCATGTGGACATTGGAGCACTTCGCTCTCACACTGCAGGCCTACTTGTTGTTCCTAGAGTATTTAAAAGTAGAATGGGAGGCAGAGCCTTCAGTTTTCAGGCCCCTCTTCTGTGGAACCAGCTTCCAGTTTGGATTCAGGAGACAGACACTATCTCTACTTTCAAGATTAGGCTTCAAACTTTCCTCTTTGCTAAAGCATATAGTTAGGGCTGGACCAGGTGACCCTGAATCCTCCCTTAGTTATGCATGTTTCGTATTCACTCACCTTTTTCACTCACTATGTATTTATACATCACACTGCATTTAATAATTCATTATCATTAATCTGGCTCTTTTCTGCAGCATGTCTTTTGTCCAGTCTCCCTCCCCTCGCCTCCAACTGGTAGATGGCTGCCTCCCTAAGCCTGGTTCTACTGGAGGCCTCTTCCTGTTAAAATTGAGGTTTTCATTCCTACTGTTACCAGGTGCTTGCTCATAGAGACAAAATAGGACAAAAAGTGTGCTTTAAAGTTCCCTGGAGCTTGTGTGCTATAGCATACTACAAAAGCAATCCAAGAGTTTTGCAAGGCAAGAAAATTGAATATATGTTAATGGAAAGTAAGTCATCTGATTTCAAGCAAAAAGAGCATTGCTTTCAATAAGTTCAGATGAAACTGAAGGCAGAGAGACCCACAAACAAAAAGCCAATGAAGGCAGCTGGAGTAAAAACCTGACAGAGTATCTCAAGGGACTAGACAGAGCATTTATTGATGTACATGCGGACATGGGTTTTCATCCAAGCATTAAAGACACAAACACACAATGTGTGCGGTGTGTCTGTGAACAATCTATACACTGAACTGTATTCAAAACACCATGAACATTCAAGTCAGTTAGTCAATCAGTAAATCTATTACAAAGGACGGGGGTCTTTGTTTTTCGTTAAAAAAAAATATGCTAAAAAAAGGACTGGAAAATCATCAATAGGAAAAGGGAAAATTATTTTCATGTCACAAAGGTATGGGGCGCCGTTTGTAAAGTGAAACATGCTGAAATTAACGGCAACATTTTTCCACATTTAGCTCAAAACAAGTCATTTTTTACAACATTTAGTAAAATATTTGTAACTTTTCATATTTAAAACAGAATTTTAAATGTTAAATCTAAATGTTAAATATTCAATCTAAATGTTAAATGTTAAATCTAAATATTATATTTAAATCTAAATCTAAATGTTAAATCTAAATGTTAAATGTTAAATCTAAATGTTAAATGTTAAATCTAAATATTATATTTAAATCTAAATCTAAATGTTAAATCTAAATGTTATATTTAAATCTAAATGTTAAATGTTAAATCTAAATATTATATTTAAATCTAAATATTAAATGTTAAATCTAAATATTATATTTAAATCTAAATCTAAATGTTAAATCTAAATGCTAAATGTTAAATGTTAAATCTAAATGTTTAGGCTAACATGCAAATTTATTGCACGGATCAGCGGAAATACCAAAATAAAAGCTTTCCGAAAACCTCCGGTGCAAAAGTGTGCCGGTAGTGGTCAGACACGTTCTCACTCCCAAAGCGTAATAATTTTCGCTAGGTGACAAATTGTCAACATTTTATGCTTTCGGGTACCCAACACGTTCCTAAATTACGGCAACGGAAAAAGGAGAGCACGTGAGAACCGTTTGGACTCAATCTACACGTTCGTTCATTTTCTAAAAATCGCTTTGGAAAACACTATTTTACGTCATTTAACTGCTAGTAAAGGTTAGGAATAAGGTTATAGTTAGATAAGGTTAGGTTTAGGGCTGGAACACATGGCTGGAATGTCATTCCACTGGAATTCAGCCATAACCCGACCATGAGAAAGCACGTCCGGCGATTTAGCTGAAAACATCGGAAGATCCGTTTTGTCGGCCATCCAAAGGTTTAGCAGTAGTGCACTCTTAGCAGCTGCAGTCTCCACTTCACAATCGCTGCAGCACATGTCCAGCAAAATCGCTGGACATGCTCGTAGGCAAGAAGTGAAGCAGCACATGGCGGGGAGAAGCGAGGAAGAGAACAGACACAATTTTGCACCGGAGGTTTTCGGGAAGCTTTTATTTTGGTATTTCCGTTGATCCGTACAATACATTTGCATATTAGCCTAAACATTTAGGTTTAACATTTAACATTTAACATTTAGATTTAACATTTAACATTAGATTAATATTTAACATTTAGATTTAACATTTAACATTTAGATTTAATATTTAACATTTAGATTTAACATTTAACATTTAGATTTAAATATAACATTTAGATTTAACATTTAACATTTAGATTTAATATTTAACATTTAGATTTAACATTTAACATTTAGATTTAAATATAATATTTAGATTTAATATTTAACATTTAGATTTAATATTTAACATTTGATGAAAAGTTACAAATATTTTACTAAATGTTGTAAAAATTTACTCGAAAAAATATGTTTTTGTAAGGTTTTGAGCTAAATGTGGAAAAATGTTGCCGTTAATTTCAGCATGTTTCACTTTACAAACGGCGCCCCATACAAAGGAACCAAGATAGGAAGAAATTAGAAACAAACGCACCCACTGAACTTTGGTGTCCTTGTTGGCAGATTTGTCATCCACTGGCTTTACATACCTTATATCCTCCACATGTCAGCCCTGCATTTCGTTTGGCAAGAACACACTTCATCCTCAAGAAGAAGGACCGCTCAATTTCATACTCTGTCAAGAAACAGACAAAAAATAGTTCAGAGGCATTACGCGTGTTATATTATTTATATTATGTTCCATTTTTAACACTTCTTCAACAACTTCCATTTCTCACCCAGTTGCCACTGCACAACCTTACCATAATCCTGTCCAAAAGCTCTGGGACAAGAGTTTCTTAGGAGTACAGTACAGTAAAAAATTGGGGTGGGGGTGGAATGCTCTTACGAAAGCTTTCTTTGTCTTTAAGCAGTTTACAGGAATAGTGTCCAGGCTTGCAGGTTTGTGGAAAGACATCCAAAGCACAGCTTTGGATGGTGGATGGTGGCTACTTTGTGTTCCATTCTCGATCACACTGCTTCAGTAATACTGAAGTCCGGGATCTGGAGAGGCCAATCCATAGCTGGTGGTCTTTCGTTGTCTTTTTCTTTTCATGTATGCTTTTACTGTATTGGCAAGATTTCTGGAATCATTTTCATGCTAAAAAATAAACCTCTTGCCAATCAGGTGCTTTCCAGAAGGTATTGAATTGCATTGTGGATCTAAATTCAAGCATTTGGTGTATCTTTTGTGTTCATAATACCATCAACTATAACAAGATCCTTAACACCACTGGCTGTACCCCCAAAACCATGACTGAGCCCCCACCGTGTTTACAAATGGCTGCAGATAATCACTGTCTTACTTATTTTCCTTTGTCCTCTGTAGATTCTGACAATGATTTGAACTAGAAATTTCAAATGTAGACTCATCACTTTGTAAGATTTGTTGCCACAGATTTTCAGTCCATCGCTTGTGTAATTTGGCATACTTCAGGTATTTCCCTTGCTTCCCTTCCTTAACCCTCTCAAGGCAGGCGTTGCCGATTTGCAAAAGTTAAAAACTAACAACTTGATTACCCCACATACATATTTTATGAGGGTTTTTTTTTTACTCAGAAGTACCACTGCAGGACTTGGTTGTGCATTAGCAACAAAAAGTTTAATTTGAGCCTGAGAGGGTTAAGAAAGGCTTCTTGACAGCCAGACTTGCACTGAGATTATTTCTGGTGCGACTTCAACAAATAGTAGATGGATCAAGTGAAGGGGCAGCTACATATCTCAGGTCGCGTGTCAAGTCTTCACTGGATTTTTTTCTGTTTCATAAAGACAGAAATTTGACCCATTTTCATCTCCTGTACACTTTTGTTTTGTCTTCTACTTGTCCAGTTATCTCATTGTTTTAGGATATATGACACAGCATGCTGAGATATACCAAGTTAATAGCTAATAGCTCTTTGTGAATTGTATGGTTACATTGTAACTTTGGTTCTCTGAGTAAGAGACTATATCTATTCTTTTACATATTCCATATGCATGGGAAATGAATGGGAAGGAAGTACCCGAAAATATATATGCCTGCTGCATGACATCTACAACCCAGTGAGACAGTCTGGCCTTTGACAAGCGTCTACCAGGACTCCAAAGTTAAAACAGGTAAAAAGCTGATCAGTCTTCCTAATGGTCTGAGTGCACCTAATATACTCTGTCAAGACTCAGACAGAGCACAGAGCAGCCTGGCACAGGCTGTCTTCTGCCCTGAGTTGGCCTGTAGGGTTGGGACGGAGGATAAACCCTGCTGCTTCCAGTAAAAACCTGCAACAGTCTTTATGGACTAATCACTAATCCTTCTGGAAAATGTTATGTCTATCAGAACAGCTGTTTTGAGGGAAATTCAGTTCAAATCAGCATCCTTGAGGCTTGAAGGCAGGTTGGTGAAGTGCACAAAGGTCTGAATCCAAATCCCATAGGGGAAGTGGGGATCTAGACTGGTGAATTGTCGCCCTCTGGGCACCTTTTAAAACTGGGAGCTGATTCATTACCACTGAGTGGAAATGAATCACCTCTGATTCACTCCGGATGAGTGATCATATTGGTCACTCAGCTGGAGGTGAGTGACCAATATAATCTGTCTTGATCAATGCCACAATACCTCGCAGGGTAACTGCTGATTTGCATGCCTCCAGTTAGGATTGCAAGAACTGCAGGATGATCTCCACTGTAGCCTCATGGTTGGCCATCTGGTGGGCCATGCATCAGGAGCCAAACAGTCCCCAGTGATACAAGTAGGCAGTCCTAGTGGGTTCTTGCATAGACTCTTGCATAGTTTGTACCACCAGTTCTGGTAGCCACAAGGCAAGGAGCCTTTTCCTCAGGGGCCACACATCAGTCTGTGGGAAAGGGGAGAATAGTGTTCCATTCACCTAAGACAGGAGTTTCCTTCAAACCAGGAGCTGGCTTGTCACAACCTGGTTGCCAGCTTGCAGAGGATGTTAGAGTCTAGGCCCCCTTCCTGTTGATGTAGGCTGCTGTGACTGTAGTTACTGTGCTGTCTGTACTGATGATGACATGATAGCCTCCCAGTCTTAGCAGGAACTGCTGGAGTGCAAGGAACAGAGCCATTAGCTCCAACACATTTATATCCAACACATAACCCTGCTCTAATTTGAGAGTACCTTCAAAAGTGGAGAGCTCAGTGGAGCCTCTGTGGCACCAAAGTCCCTGCCTGATGAGACTGCTGTGGGCAAAGGCCCAAGCTCAGAAGGCATTGCTGAACATGCCATGAGGCCCATGAGGCAAAGAGCATTCCCCAGCTGACCCAAAAGTGTAGCCTGAAGAGGGCGAGCCAATGTCTGAGTGGCCCTGTTGGAGTCCAGAGTCATACCTAGAAAAGTTGTGACCTGGGATGGGTGGAGCTTGCTCTTTTGGTAGTTCAGAAGCCAACCCACAGGCTGGACATGTTCTAAGAGCACAACTACATGGCTGCAAGACTATTGTTCTGAGACTGCACAGACCAGCCAGTCATCCAGATAATTCAGAATTCTGACACCTCACAAACTCATAGGTGCAGGAGTAGTTGTTACAGGGACTCTGTGTGAGAACTGTCCATGGTATCCAAGAATCACAGTGGACATCGTCCATGGTTTGTCCCTAAAGCCAACTGTGCTGCCCTCTGCTGACCTGGTGGCACAGTGAGACTGTATGGAGAGTTCAAGGCCACTCTCAACACACAGCTCTGCATGGATAAGTACCCAGTTCCACACATTGAGGACCTGTTTGCATCCCTTGCAGTAAGTTAGATTTATCAAATGCCTAACTATAGATTGATGTAGAAGAGAATTCAAAGAAGCAGTTGACAGTTTCTACTCAAAAAGAGCTATTCTGCTTTAATTGTTTCCCCTTTGGGATAACATCATCACCAGGCTTATTTCAAAAGGCTATGGACCAAGTGCTTTTTGAACTACCATACACTCATTGTTACCTGAACAATGATGCTAAGCTATTATGTACATTTCATTCCTGACAGTGGCTACACTGTCCTGAATGAATTGCTCAATAAAGAGAAGAAATGACAGTAGACATCATACAGATACAGAGAAACTGGCAACTCATTGGTAGAAAAGCTTGCTGCTGCATTTGAGAATGATAGATAAAGAAAGAACCTGGCATCCCAGTGCCAGAAGGGTTCATTACAGTGAACCCTTCTGGCACTGGGATGCCAGGTTCTTTCTATATCCATCATTCGTAAACTGCAGCAGCAAACTTCCTACCACAGAGCTGCCACTTTCTCTGCACAGATGTTTAAAAAAAAAAAAAAAAGGCACCGGGTTGCCAGTTCCCCTTCTCTCTATCCCTCCTTTGGGAAATGCAGCATGCTTTTTGGCACCAGAATGCCAGGTTCTCTTCCCTCATTCGCAAGCGCAGCAGCAAGCTTCTCTCCCAACGAGTTGCCAGTTTCTCTGCATCTATAATTGCAAAAAGCAGCACCGAACCCTTTTAGCACTGGGATGCCAGGTTCTTTCTATATCCATCATTCACAAAATGCAGCAGCATGCTTTATAGCACTAGGATGCCAGGTTCTCTTTCTCTATCCCTCCTTTGCAAACAAAGCAGAATGCTTTTGACATCAGGATGTCTGGTTCTCTTCATGTATTTGCAAATGCAGTAGCAAGCTTTTGGCACCGGGATGCCAGGTTCTCTTTCTCTGTCCCTCATATGCAGCAATAAGCTTCTCTGCAGCTATCACTGCAAAAAGCAGCAGGGAACCCTTCTGCCTTCAGGATGTCAGTTGTCTGCCATCTGTCGTTTGCACAAAACAAAAACAAAAAACTTCCTGATACCAGGATGCCAAGTTCTCATACCAGTTTTTTGCTCTACTGTCCCCCCCTTTGCAATTAGAAGTAGCAACATTTTCTGGCTCCGGGATGCCAGTTTCTCTTCACTCTATCCCTCTGTCACAAATGTAGCAGCAAGCTTTCCTTTCTGGGATGCCAGCTTCCCTGCATCTATCAATCTTTCACAAAATCTAACAGTGCACATTCCTGGCACCGGGTGCCCAGTCTCCTTCACCATATCAGTCATTTGCAAACACAGCAGTAAACATTCCTCACACCAGGATGACAGTTTCCTCCGTTTTGTTCCCTCCTGTGCAGAATGCAGCAGCAAACCCTTGTGGCACCGGGATGCCGGGTTCTGTCCTCTATTGCTCCTTTTAAGAGATCTGAACTCCACCATGTGCATAATTCCTCAAGGCGTCCCTTTTGAAATCGGCACAGTAGTTATTGCTACCTTACCCAAAGCAAATTAACCAGCCAGGCATCCCCTCTCCATCTTCTGCCCCAAGACAAGCTCACTTAAGCGTTTATGACCCCTCAAGCCATTACTTCAAGTCTCAAAATCCCAGCATACATCACTGTTAGAGCTTCAGTTCCGAGTCAAGTCATGTTGCTACATGATGAAGGGTTCCCCTTAATCATCTATCAAGGTCTTTCGTAATTTTGAAATTCCTTTGATCTCTTCTCCTGCAATTTCTTCCTAATTTTTCGAGCTCATCCGCTCCACTCTATGGAATCCTCCACCACCTTATTGAGGCCATGGGCTACTTATCTTCGCTAGCCTGACTACCAGTTATATTAAAATGTGGCAGGGGATCAATCACATTACCAACTACAGAAGCAATAACCAGGCAACATCTAGGACTGATGCCTCACTGGCTGAGGATCTAAACCGTTTCTTCGCCCGCTTTGAGACGACCAAGCCCTCAGCTGCCACACCACTTCCACCCGCCCCCAGCACTGGCACACTAACACTTAGGGAGCACCAAGTGAGGTGTGTTCTAAGGTCAGTGAATCCCAGGAAGGCGGCAGGTCCTGATGGAATACATGGAAAGGTTCTCAGAGCATGTGTTGACGAACTGACCGGAGTCTTCACTAAAATCTTCAACCTTTCCTTGTCATCAAACACCGTCCCGCCCTGCCTCAAAACCTCCACCATCATCCCCATCGCCAAGAAGACAGCTGTGGCCAGCCCAAATGACTACAGGCCTGTTGCACTTACGCCTGTTGTGATGAAGTGCTTTGAGAGACTGGTCTGTCAGCACATCAGGGCCGGTCTGCCTCCCACTCTGGACCCCCACCAATTTGCCTACAGGACAAATCGTTCCACCGAGGACGCTATCACCATAGCGCTCCACACTGGAGTCACCTGGAGCACCGAGGAAGCTATGTGAGAATGCTCTTTCTGGACTTCAGCTCAGCATTCAATCATATCATCCCGGAGATCCTGGTCCAGAAACTGTCTCACCTGGGACTCTCCACCCCCATCTGCCTCTGGATCAAGGACTTCCTGACAAATAGACCACAGTCTGTCAGACTCGGCCCCCACCGGTCCAGCACCATCACACTCAGCACCGGGTCTCCACAAGGATGTGTTTTGAGTCCCCTCCTGTTTACGCTCTACACATCCGACTGCTCCCCTACCCATCTCTCAAACACCATCATAAAGTTCGCGGATGACACCACAGTGGTTGGACTCATCTCAAAGGGGGATGAGTCGGACTACAGAGATGAGGTCAACAGACTGACTGAGTGGTGTTCAGTTAACAACCTCCAACTGAACACCACGAAAACTAAAGAACTTATCTTGGACTTCAGGAAGGGCAGAGCAGACCCGGCCCCACTTTACATTCACGGGAGCTGTGTGGAGAGGGTACACTCCATGAGGTTTCTGGGCGTGCAGATATCTGATGACCTCTCCTGGACTGCAAATACTACAGCGGTGGTTAAAAAGGCCCAGCAGCGTCTCCACTTTCTGAGAGTGCTCAGGAGGAACAACCTGGAGGAGAGGCTGCTGGTGACATTTTACAGAGCCAAATAGAGAGCATCCTAACGTACGGCATAACAACATGGTATGCAGGGTGCTCAGCTGCGGACAGGAAAGTACTGCAGAGGGTCATCAACACAGCCCAGAAGATCACTGGCTGCTCTCTGCCCAGCCTGGAGGTCACTGCAAACTCTCGGTACCTCAGCAGAGCTGGCAATATCATCAAGGACCACTCTCACCCCAGCAACCAATTGTTTGAACTATTACCGTCAGGCTGACAGTACAGGTCACATAAAACCAGGACAAACAGATTCAGGGATAGCTTCTTTCCCAGAGCTATCACCGTAGTAAATAAGCACAAAAACAATTGAACCTATTCCATACCGTCACTGTCATTATATTATGCTGCTATTCATACTGTCATTATATTAATGCTGCTATCCTGTATATATTGTACATACTATTGTTTGAGTACTTACGATTGTTTTTTTTGTACTTTTTATATTTTACATTTATATTTATTATTGAAACTTGCACCAAGGGAGTGGCACTCCAATTTCGTTGTACTCTGTACAATGACAATAAAAGCTATTCTATTCTATTCTATTCTATTCTATTCTATTCTATTCTATTACTGCAGAGGTCTTTGACCTTTGTAAAGCACAGTTATTACTGCTTTTAGGGGATGCCTTCTTTGGGGATCTGCCATGCCCAGGAGCCGCGGCCAGTCCCCTCCGAGGCCTTCCCCAAACTGCAGCTCAATTCATGTTTAAGCCATTCACCTTTGTCTACTAAATTCAATTCAATTCAATTTAATTCAATTTTATTTATATAGCGCCAAATCACAACAAAAGTCGCCTCGAGGCGCTTCATAGGTACAGAGAAAAATCCAACAATCATATGACCCCCTATGAGCAAGCACTTTGGCGACAGTGGGAAGGGAAAACTCCCTTTTAACAGGGAGAAACCTCCGGCAGAACCAGGCTCAGGGAGGGGCAGCCATCTGCTGCGACCGGTTGGGGTGAGAGAAGGAAAACAGGATGAAAGACATGCTGTGGAAGAGAGACAGAGGTTAATAACAGATATGATTCAATGCAGAGAGGTCTATTAACACATAGTGAGTGAAAAAGGTGACTGGAAAGGAAAAACTCAATGCATCATGGGAATCCCTGGCAGCCTACGTCTATTGCAGCATAACTAAGGGAGGATTCAGGGTCACCTGGTCCAGCCCTAACTATATGCTTTAGCAAAAAGGAAAGTTTGAAGCCTAATCTTGAAAGTAGAGATAGTGTCTGTCTCCTGAATCCAAACTGGAAGCTGGTTCCACAGAAGAGGCTCTGCCTCCCATTCTACTTTTAAATACTTTAGGAACAACAAGTAAGCCTGCAGAGCGAGAGCGAAGTGCTCTAATAGGGTGATATGGTACTACAAGGTCATTAAGATAAGATGTGGTCTGATTATTTAAGACCTTGTATGTGAGGAGCAGGATTTTGAATTCAGTTCTGGATTTAACAGGAAGCCAATGAAGGGGAGCCAAAACAGGAGAAATATGCTCTCTCTTCTAGTCCTTGTCAGGACTCTTGCTGCAGCATTTTGGATTAGCTGAAGGCTTTTCAGCGAGTTTTTAGGACATCCTGATAATAATGAATTACAGTAGTCCAGCCTGGAAGTAATAAATGCATGAACTAGTTTTTCAGCATCACTCTGAGACAGGATATTTCTAACTTTAGAGATGTTGTGCAAATGGAAGAAAGCAGTCTTACATATTTGTTTAATATGTGCGTTGAAGGACATGTCCTGGTCAAAAATGACTCCAAGGTTCCTCACATCGTTACTGGAGGCCAAGGTAATGCCATCCAGAGTAAGAATCTGGTTAGATACCATATTTCTAAGATTTGGTCACATGGCAAGTGGATGTTGACCACAAGTTGGTGCAGTAAGACAGAGGAGCTGCCACACAAATATATCACCCCAATGTGGCGAGTGTGCTAAATAATTCAGATGAGTTGGGGCTGGAGGTACTAAATTCACCTATTCCACTATTTCAGCCCTATTAGAGCTGGCTGGCTGGCAATTCCTGGTGGTTTGTTCTGAACTTTGCGATGCCAACAAGGCCCTTGACTGACTTCATCTGAAAGGTTACCCCAGACCTGGTCCAGTGGATGGAGCAGTGCAAAATGCCTTTCTTGAAGGTGAAGAAGGCTCTCTGTGGGGAACCACTGCTCCACACACCAAACCTTTCCCTCTCTTTTATCCTGCAGACTAACACCTAAAGCAGAGGCCTGCCGTCAGCAGATAAGGGGCGGTCAACTGCCCAGTTGTGTACATCAGCTGGAAACTGTCAGAACTAGAAACCTGGTATAGTACTGTTGAAAAAGAGGGCTTGGCAATCTGGTGGGCGGCACACTCTCTTTGTTATTACCTCCTGAGATGCCCATTCACCCTCTGCTGGATTGTACCCCACTGCAGTGGCTCTGTTGCATGAGAGATGCCAACACCCAGATCACCCAGTGGATTTTGAAACTTCAGCCTTTTAAATTCAAGGTGGTCCATAGGCTGGGGACTCAGGTAGTTGTAGCTGATTTCCTTTCACAGGAGGCAGAGTTGGCTTGTACACACAATCCGAACATGGGGCACATTTTCTTAATTCTATGTTGTTGTTTTCAAATTCTATGTTGTTGTACTTTTTCAACATGTTCAAAATAAAGATTCAATCAATCAGTCAATCAATCAATCAATCAATCAATGACCTCTGCAAACCTGGGCATATATTATAAATTTTTAAAATATCTTTTGTATGTATATCACATCATAACATCATTGTAGTAGGAGGGGTGTTACAGATGGTGCCAAGGGAGGCTGGCCAACACAGACGGTTCTAATCATGCATCCCATACTTCAGTAGCACACCGCAACCGGAGGAGAGACAAGAGGAGCAGCCAGGCATGGACAGCATCGAAGAACAAACAGTTAATTCACTTCAAGAATAAAATATCAACTACCACTGTGTGGCACACAATGGAGAAATAAGGTCTTTAAGTACCTGGCAAGAAATGATGCTGTGGGGCCTGGCGGAGACTCAGCACTGCTGTCATCTCATCATGGTCTGATGGGTGGATGTACTCAAATATACTGTTTCCTGTTAGCTCCACCTGTGGCACACACATTTGGAACATTTAGTGATTAGTTGCACAAATGCATTAAATTCATATAGAAACAAAAGAGTGTTCTATTTATGCCATGTCTGAAGTGTGTTGAAAACTCAGTTGTTACATGACACATGCTTCTATGTTACTTATACATTTTTCTCCAGATTGTTTGGTTCAGAAAATCTAAACTTATTCCTGGGTATACTAGTCCATGTGAGAGAGTGCTGAGGTGGATTGTCTTACCTGTGACAGACCAAGGTGCACTGATGCCGTTTCTGAAATGTACATGATTTTTCCATCTGATGCAACAACAAAAACAAACCCATCTAGAGTCTGAGGGAGAGAGCAACAATGAAGGTACTATTAATAACAAGTTATGTTGACGATAACTACTAGACCTGCCCTGAGGTCTAGTAGGACATGCATAGATATGGGTCTGCTGTTATAGTCCATAAGAAAATCTGAAGCCGGACTGAAACTCTTGAAATAAATAAATTCCTCTGTGGATGATCAGTTAGGTGTTTACAGCTAAAAGGAGGGTTGGAGATTGGACTATAATTAGCCAAGACAGTTGGGTCAAGTGATGGCTTTTAAAGTGATTATAATTACTGCCAACATAAAGTTCATTAACTGAAAGAGATTTTTCATATTTAAGATTGATGAATAAATTAATGGTAGGACTTCTTTGAGCAGTCTTGTAACAATACAGTCTAAGAGATCTGTTGATGGTTTGGAGGAAGCTGAAGTTAACTCGGAAAAATAATTTGGAGAGAAAGTATCCATCCATCCATCTTCTTCCGCTTATCCGGGGCCGGGGTACAGGGGCAGCAGCCTAATAAGAGAAGACCAGACCTCCCTCTCCCCGGCCACCTCCTCCAGCTTATCTGGGGGAACACCAATGCATTCCCAGGCCACCCGAAAGATATAATCTCTCCAAAGTGTCCTGGGTCTGCCCCAGGGCCTCCTCCCGGTGGGACATGCCTGGAGCACCTCACATAGGAGGCGCCCAGGAGGCTTATCAGATGCCCAAACCACCTCAACTGGCTCCTTTCGATGTGGAGGAGCAGCCACTCTACTCTGAGCCCCTCCCGGATGGCTTAATTTTACACTCTATCTCTAAGGGAGAGGCCAGCCACCCTTCGGAGGAAGCCCATTTCTGCTGCTTGTATTTTCGGTCATTACCCACAGCTCATTACCATAGGTGAGGGTAGGGAAGTAGATCGACCAGTAAATTGAGAGCTTCGCTTTTACACTCAGCTCTCTTCACCATGATGGACCGGTACAACGTCTGCATCACTGCAGCCGCTGCACCAATCTGAAAGAAATAATTTAAATAAATAGTAATAGCATTCTGCAATTCTGGCAATAAAGCTGATGACAAGTTTAGTCCCACTTCTGGGTCCTGCATTTTGGGTCCTATCCTCCCTCCCACACACAGCTTCTCATGACAGATTTGAATTGAATCAGTTGGGTTATCACGTGTCAGTCCAACTCTGGGTCTTGCCTGCACAAAAGCTCTGGCTGTACAAATAACTACCATATACCACAAAATGTGACTTCATGATCAAATTAGTATTTCGCACCCATCCATGAATCACCACCTTATCATGATGGAGAGGTTTGTGTGCCTATAGGGGCTATGTTGTCTGGAGCCCCTGGTAGGGTCTTCCAAGACAAACTGGTCCTAAGTAAAGCGCAAGAAGAGCACAGAGATGTCGAGCTCAATGCACAACTGGAGGTCTACTGGAGAGGAGTTAAACTCTTTTGTTGGACTTATGTGATAACCACAGTCTGC
Source organism: Simochromis diagramma (assembly GCF_900408965.1). Lineage (NCBI taxonomy): Eukaryota > Metazoa > Chordata > Actinopteri > Cichliformes > Cichlidae > Simochromis > Simochromis diagramma. Next base: position 429,918 of record NW_024386890.1, read on the forward strand.
ATAACTAACACCATGTTTGAACATAATTTATGTGTAAGTGTGTATGGCAGCAGATCATGCTAGACTGAAGATTGATGTTTGAATTTGTAATCGTACACTATATTGCCAAACTTATTCCATCGTTTGCCTTTCATATGCAAATTAACTTGAGTGGGATCCTATTCTTAATCCATGGGGTTGAGTATAATGTCAGTCCACCCTTTGCAGCTATAACAGCTTCAACTCTTCCGATAAGGCTTTCCACAAGGTTTAGCACCTTAACGCCTAGTGTGTCATATTTGTTACATACAGGTTTTTTTGTGAGTTTTTGAGACTTCAACATCATTAATGTGATCCTTTCCCCCCCCTGAAAAACCTCAATAAATTGCACATTTTTAAGCAAAATGCCACATGTAACAAATATGCCAAAATTAAAAGTCATGCATGGAAATTAAAATGTAATTAATTTTTTAAAAGACATTTTTTCTGATGGTTCAATAAACTCCTTTTTTTTTAATGGCTGAGAAAGCCTGGCTTGCAGTCTCCACTCTGCCAAATGTCTTTTGGTGGGTATTTTGCAGCACTGAGAGTTTCTTCCAGTGGAACTATGGGGCCGTGCCTGGCTTCTGAAAAACAATGCCACAGCAAAATCCCCCTCCACCAAACTGAGTTGCTATCATTCCCAATCTTTTTCACCTTTTTAACAGTTACCTTTGGAATATTTTGTAGTGAGGTCAATCAATCAATCAATCAATCAATCAATCAATCAATCAATCAATCTTTATTGGCAGACTTCATGTCCATAAGAACAAGACAGAACCCCCCCCCCCCCCCCCCATAAAATAAAACACAAGGTATAAACCTTAAAAATATATATATGTATATATATATAAATATATAAAGCATTTGTAAAAATATAAAACCATAATATACATAAAACACAATTACTTAAAAGAAATCAATAAATACACAAACACTTCAACCAGTGCTTTCTCAGACTGGATGAGTAATGGGAACCACTCACTGTCGGATCTGTGAGTGCTAAAATTATACTGTTACTAGAGCCATCCAGTCGTTCTCTAAAATTGAACATTAACTTTCTTAAAAGTGCTTTAAAAGTCCAAACACCCACAGCTACAAACATCTGGCTGGCACTACCCCTTCTAGGTATCCTGCAAAGGATTCTCATCGCATCATTTTATGCAACATGCAGCTTCTGCATGCTACATTGTTTGTAGGATGACCACAAGGGGGCAGTATATAGCGGTGTGCAATACGCTTTAAACAAAGCCACTTTAACTGGAAGTGAACAAAAGCTGAATTTGCGAGCAATAGCATTTGCCTGCACATAGAGCTTACATCGTTGTCTGTATATGTCATCATCATCATTCATTTGCTCAGTAATAAAGTGACTGAGGTATTCCACCTTTTTATGAACTTCAAGAGTTTTTGGGCCAGTTTAAACAAAGGGAAATTTAGCTGTTTATCCTGCTTGGTTCTACATATCAAAACAGCACTTTTAGCAGAATCGTACTTTATGTCATATTGCACACCATATTCAGTACAGACATTGAGAAGATCCTGTAACCCAGCACTACTTGGACTAAAAACAACCAGGTCATCTGCATACATAAGATGATTTATCAATGTTTTACCTAATATACACCCAGTGTTACAGGCTCTCAGCTGTATGGACAGATCATCAACATATAGATTAAATAAAATTGGAGACAAAATCCCACCCTGTCTAACACCATTGCTGACACCAAAGGGGGCAGAAATACTGCTTCCCCATTTAACCTGCATGTTCTGATGAGCGTACCAGTAAGAGAGAATCCTCACGATGTACTGAGGAACTCCCCGTGTCTTCAGGTTATCAAAAAGTTTTCTGTGGTTCACTCGATCAGAAGCCTGAGAGGCATCAATGAAACACATGAGGACAGATGAATTTTTAGCCCTGTACAAACTGACTATTTCCTTGAGTGCATATATGCACTCAAGTGTCGCGCTTTGGTTTGAAGCCAAACTGATTATCCAGAGAAGAGATGAACACACTAACTCTGTCAAACAAGATTCTTTCTAACACCTTAGATAAAATACTGGCGAGTGCAATCGGCCTGTAATTATCCAAACAGCTCACTTTTGCAGCTTTGTCCTTCATAACTGGTACCAGTAAAATACACAGCATTGAGTCTGGTAATATGCCATGAATCATAAACCCAGTGAAACAGAGTGCTAGAAGAGGAGCTAGCCTTAAACTAGCATGTTTTAAATGTTCTGCCGTGATGTGATCCAAACCAGAAGCTTTATTATCAGATAACCTATGAATGGCTTCATATACTTCATGTGTCCTTACATTTATTGTGTCATTACTCATGTCAAAATTGTCCTCATATGGTTCACTTTTTATACAGTTAAACAACGCACTGTAATGCTGTCTCCATAATGCTGCAATGTTATCTGCCCCAGAAACACCTTCAACAGTTGATGGTAGAGATGGTTTACAGTTATTAAGAGCTTTCACCTCTTTCCAAAAATCTGCCATATTATTACACAGCATTTTCCTGGCCAAAGAATCTGCTCTCAGCATTTGCTCATGTTTAGTTATAAAGCGAACAGCGTACTTATATCTGGCATTCGCACATTTTTTCTGTTCAAATTCTGGGCCTTGTTTAGGTCTTCCAGCCATGGCCCAACATTTATAAGCTATGCGAGCTTCATCATGGTACATGGATACATGTTCTTTCCAGCCAGGTCTGATGTTAGGTTTCTTATGCTTATATTGTTTATCAAGCAGTGCACCACTTTCATGCAGAGCAGTCACTATATCATCATACATGGAGCAGAGTAAATGTTTATGCACAGCATTCTTACAGTTGACATCCTTGCACAAAATAGCTTCTTTGGGCAAAGAAATGTTGTTTAGATGTATATCTGTATTACTATGATAAGCTAAGAAATCATCTTCACCAAATGCTGACCAGTCTAATTTTACACTGGTAGCAATATTAGCAATATTATTTCCAGTTGTTGCTGGCATTTGTTCCACATTCACAGTAAAACCAAAAGTGTATGGTCTGACAGAGTTATCTCATACCTAATAGTCATGTTTGCTAAAGCTGCATGTCCATCAGCTGTACAGATACGGTGGTCCAGCCATGATGTACTATGCCAGGCTTCACTTATGTATGTATAGCTGTCTGCAGGCAGTAACACTTTGGTAGACAGGATAAGATTGTTAACTTCACAAAAGTGGGTTAAGTGGTCAGCAAACCGAGAACTGCTGTCTGTGAGATCAGCATTAAAATCACCCAAAACATATATACTTGAATAAATGCATTAATAAAACCAGCCTACTGAGGTATTCTTGCTCATTTTGACAAGATTCATAGGGAGTATAAATATTAAGAATGATAAAACTAATATTATTCTGTGTATATTGTATACACCAGTCTACATTCAGTCTAACGGGCTTTATCACAGGGTCTATTTTTTTGTCCCAAAGCACAGCAACCCCTCCAGGTATTCTGCCTCTGACTATAGCTGTGCTGAGATCAGTTGTTGATTCCCCCACTCCCAAAAAACTTGCCTTTAGACAGTTAAGTTTTCCCAGGTCGTGTTTGGACAACCATGTCTCCTGCAAGCATAAAATGTCACATTCTGCAAGCAGACTGTCCACAACAATCCGTCGAGCTTTATCCACTGCACTCTGTCCCAAACGTAGACCACGACAGTTGTAAGATAATACCCGGATAGACATCTTCATGTTGATACGTTGGTACCAGAAGGCGCAGTTATCTCCCCTGCTGGATCCACTGTGCTTGGCACCACCGTACCGGGCTTACAAGGTTCATAAAAACGCCGGACCAGAGCCCCTTCAGGCCAGAGTTCAGGATTGTACAATTCACCCACATCATTACATTCAGCAGTAACCTTGAAAGAGCCGAACCTGCTACGTTTACTAGCAATTTTTTGACAGGTCACATCTCTTTTGAGTTTCTCTCTCAAATACAGAGCAAGAGTCTCTGCATCTACATCCAGGGCAAATTTAGTGGCAAACATGCGCACCAATTTAGTTTTCACAGTTCTGATTGTACTCACAGCTCCAGGGCCGATAATCGATACAGGTCCAGGCCTCTTATTGTGTCCAGTGGTAGCAGCATGCATTCCTGAACCCGAATTAACCTTCTCCAGCTTGTGACGAGGCTTGCCATTTTTCACAACTTTACTCCATTGTGGGGAGCATGTAAGAAGCACTGTCTCAACGGGATCCTCCGTTGTTGCAGTAGTTTCCATATTACGACCTGAGGCTGTCGTCGGAGCCCGATCTTGACCACATAGCAACATCTCCGGACAAAATGCTGAAACTGTCCCAGTCCTTGAAGCAGCCAAAGCTCCGGCTCTCTGCCTTCCACGCGGGCCGCCTTTACTTCGACTCCCCCACTGCTCCTCTGGGTGTTTCCCCAGGGCAGGGGTCAGCAACCTTTAACATCCAAAGAGCCACTTGGACCCGGTTTCCACGCAAAAGAAAACACTGGGAGCCGCAAATACTTTTTGAAATCTAAAATGAAGATAACACTGTTTATATTGTTTTTTTCACCTTTATGCTTTGTGTGAACAACTAAAGTAAGTAAGTAAAGTTTATTTATTAAGCGCTTTTCACAGACAGGCAGTCACAAAGCACTGTACACAAATATTAAAATAAACAATACAATCAATAGACATTATGTACAATGTAAAAGATCAAATGTAAATAATGTAAAGAATATAAAATACGTAGATCAACAAAAGGCTTGTTTGAAAAGAAAGCAACTAAAGTGTGTTGCTTATGAAATCCATGAAGTGCTACAGAGCAAATTACATTTTATTTATGTAAATAACACATTTTGAACTCTTAAAGAAATATAACAAAAGGAAAGCTGAACTAAAATGATCCATGTAGCAAGGAAAAACTGTTGTGAGCCGCCACCCTCATATCGCCTTTGGGCTTTTGGAGCCTTGACCTGACTTTTAAAAAGTAATTGGAAAAAAACCACTATGCTGCTAAAAATAAATAAATAAATAGATATTTGCAAAATTCTGCCTAAATATGTATTTTAACTGGTTAATGTGTGTGGCGGGGCGTGGTCTGCAGCGCCGCTGCAGGGGAGGCGACGCACCTGAGCTGCACCCGCAATCACGCCTTGCCGCCTTAACGTCTGTGCTGTCTATACTGTTGTGTTGGTGTGTGTCGGGCTGTGAGCTGAAAAGCTACAGCCGGCTGTGTGCGCACAGCAACCGTGTGTGAAAAGCGGTCAATAAAGAGATGCTGAAAAGCGTGTTCATGCAAACATCGTCGGGTCTGCCATGATATGTTTACAATAAGACTTGTGGTCCCAGGACTGTAAGCTGTCATCTGTGAGGCGTGAGCAGTGTTTGTTTTTAACATAGTTCAGGGTGGAGAACAGCTGCTGACATAATGTGGATCCGAAGATCCATAATTGGCCTACCTGGGGTTGAAAGTCTCGATAAATGCACGGCGTTTCGGGGGATACACCGCTTCCGCGAGTGTGACGCTTATTTTCAGCAATGAAAAAATAATAAGATATAATTTTATTTGTATATTTCAAAATCACAATAATCTTCCAATTTAGAACTACAAGTTAAAAAAAGAACTAAACACAAATAAAATACACTTCGGCTAAATACCTAAATACTAATTTATTTTCCCAAACCACCCAGAGCCGCAAAATAAAGACTAAAGAGCCGCATGCGGCTCCGGAGTCGCGGGTTGCCGACCCCTGCCCCAGGGGAAAGTGGGAAGCGGTCCCCGACCCCATTCAGTGTAACATGCTCAGCCGGTACCTCAGGCCGACACTCAAGAGCAGTCACACGTTGGTCGACCTCCACAGCATTGGTCATAACTTGCTCGCAGACATCCGCCTGTAGTTTAACTACATGTTTTAAAGCACCCACCTCAGCACACAGCTGGTCCATTCGCTGTAGTAGACAACACACATCCATGCTGGAGTATGTAACAGGCAGCAAATCATCCAGGTGATGAGAGAAAAATCTTGGGATATTCTCCCCACACTCATTCAGCACTTTAAGACAGAGATTAATATTGTTGGCGTCTTTATGCTGTCCTTTATATCAGCGGTCCCCAACCTTTTTTTTGCGCCACGGACCGGTTTGTGACCGACAATATTTTCACGGACCGGTCTTTAAGGTGTCGCGGATAAATACAACAAAATAAAACTAGTACCGGTACCGAAAAAAAGAAGATTTATTCATAACACATGTGAAAAGACCCAGGAAAACCGAGTTAACGAAAAAAAACGATAACAAAATAATGCTAAAAACCGATAAAAACCCTGAAAACCATACATTTCACACCCGAGTCTCACTCTCGCGGCCCGGCACCAAATGACTCACGGACCGGGGGTTGGGGACCGCTGCTTTATATCCAATGGCTGTGAGGTAGTGAGGCAGAGCTCAAACAAAACTTTCTTGGAGGCTTCAATCCCCTCAGATTCAAATGTGTTCGTGGCCAACAACAGAATTTCATCCTGACTTAAAGTTTTGATTTTTACAGCAAGGAAATTAAGTAGCTCATCCTCTACAATTACCTTTCCATCAGTTGTTTTATATGATCTGGTTTTAATCGTGACCGTATGAAAGTCGGAGCTACGTCTGCACCACCACCTGCTTCATCCGCCATCTTGCCCACAAGGTATTTTCATGACTGAACTTGTTGCACAAATGGCATCCTATCATGATACCATGTTAGAATTCACCAAACTCCTCAGAGTGACTCTTCTTTCACAAAAGTAGAAGCAGTCTAACTCATGCCTAGGTGCTTGATTTTATACACCTGTGGCCATGAAAGTCATTCTGACACCTGATAATGATTTGGATGGGTGAGTGAATAGTGTCAACATAGTGTAATTTCAGATTTGCAGCTGCATGTTCTGGACTCTCGGGTGAAGAGAAGATGTTCCACACCTCTGTTGGTGAGGCGGCTATGCAGATCTGTAGCCTGAAATCTTTGGTGCTTGTCATGACAGTATTAGCCGCGCCAAACAGTATTACTGAAAAAGCTACACATAGCTTTTGGCACTGATGGTGCTTTTCCAGATGTGCAAGCTGCCAATTTCACAGGCACGAATGCACCCCCTTCCTATCAAAGGTGCAGGTTTCGAACTGAGTGCTGATAACAAGCTGGAGTCCTTAGTCCTGACAAAAGTTCATTTTAAATTAGCTTTGGCCTAGAGAAGATGGCAGTGATTCAGAATCATGTGTATTCTTCTTTGTATGATAGAGATTTATCACTATAGGTGAATCACATTTTGCACCCTCACTGTGAAAGTCTATGCCAAGAGAAGAAGATTCCGTTCATTAGTCGAACCTCGGATACAGGAGGAACAATGCGGTTTTCATCCTGGCCATGGTACACTGGACCAGCTCCTTATCCTCTTGAGGATACTTGAGGTTCATGGGAGTTTGCAAAACCAGACTACGTGTGTTTTGTGTACTTAGAGAAGGCATTCAACCCTGTCTCTCGGAGTGTCCTGTGGGAGGTGCTTCAGTTTGCTCAGTACTTTGTTCAAGCACCTTTGGCCACAATACAGCCTCAGTTTTTTTTGAGTATGATGATACACGCTTGGCACACCTATTTAGGGCAGTTTCTCTCACTCTTCTTTGCAGAACCACCGAAGGTCCATCAGGTTGGATGTGGAGCATTGGTGCACAGTCACATGCATGTTTAGATCTCTCCAAAGATGTTCAACCAGGTTTAAGCCTGTGTGCAAGTCTGCAAAGAGTTCAGTCTCTGTTTCATCTGACCAGAGTATTTTGTTTCTCATGGTCTAAGTATCCTCCAGGTGCTTTTTAGCTAACTCCAGGCAAGCTGTCATGTGTCTGGATGTGTTACTGACTACGATGACCTGGATGACTGAGAACCTTCACAGACATGTTACTGAGTAATGGCTTCCATCTGGCCACTCTACTATGCAGGATTGACTGTAGGAGTGCTGCAGAAATGGTTGTCCTACTGCTAGGCTCTCCACAGAGCAATACTGGAGTTTTGTCACAGTAACCATCAGGTTCTTATTCTCCATAACTAAGACCTTTCTATCCCAGTTGCTCAGACTAGTCGGGTGGAGGTGGCCAGCTCCAGAAAGGGTCCTGGTGGTTCCAAACGCCTTCCATTTATTGATGATGGAGGGCATTTTGCTCATTTGAATGAGGTGGAATTTGAAGACAATTCAGGTAAACATACCTTAATGACTGCCAAAAGCTGCCGGTTCTCCCTACAATGCTCTTGTCCAATGTATAGTACTTATGGAAAAAGATGGATGAGCTAGAAAGCTTGGGTCACACTGAAACATGACGTGAAAAACACTTGTGGCCTTCATCAAGACATGGCTCTGTATCCAGATCAGGAGAAGGAGCTGGCACTAACTGCATCCCTTTGTGTCTGGACCGTTCAGTGGAAACCACCAACAAGCAATGGGGAGGTGTGTGCTTCTACATCAGAAACGGTCCTTTAACACTGTGGTGGCTCGTGAGAAGCTCTCGTGACATTGAGCTGTTAACAGTCTCACTCCGACGCTTCTACTTGCCCTGTGAATTTCGCCAGATATGTTTCACAATTATTTATATTCATCTGTGTGACGATGCCTCTGTTGCATCTCTGCTGATTGCTGATGTAGCACAGAGGCTTGACACAATTTGTCCAGATGCCCAAAAGTGTGTCATCTTTGATTTTAAACATTTAAAACTGAACATTTGTGACAAGTTGTGCGTCCACGTCGTTGCCCCTGCCTTCCCTTCGATCACCATACCACAGCAGTGTGTATTTATTGCACCCATACACCCTCTTCATGGAGACTCCCATGTGAGGTATAACTTGTGAGATGCTGGTCAGAACACAGCATCTCATCTCTTCAGGCTTGCTTTGGCTGGTATCATTTTTATAATACATGTGGTAACAACATTAATGATCTCTGTTAATCTGTCTCATCCGATGTTCCCTCTAATGTTTCATGTGTCTGAACACACAAACTCCCTGAGCGTCCCTTGGACCACTGTGAGCAACAGCAGACGTGTGCACTGTGGTCACGCCAGCATCCAATCCACCCAAGTTACATGTTTATTAAAATAATCAAATTACTACGGAGCCCCGCAGGGGACATGGGGGAAAAAAAAATTAAGACAGACTTTTGCGAGATCTCGCAAAACTATCTCGGGATCTCGCAAAAGTTTTGCGAGATCTCGCAAAACAAACTCGGGATCTCGCAAAACAAACTCAGGATCTCGCAAAACTTTTGCGAGATCTCGCAAAAGTTTTAGCTGCATTCTTCCCGTTAGCTCGAAGCTAACGGGAGGTCGAGACCTACTACAGCCGGGAGGAACACCGCTTTCCCGGCACATCGTGCCTCGACCTCCCGGTCGGCTTCGAGCCGGCATCCGAAGAATGTGGTTAAAAGTTTTGCGAGATCCCGAGTTTGTTTTGCGAGAGCTCGCAAAATTTTTGCGAGCTCTCGCAAAAGTCCGTCTTAATTTTTTTTTCTCCCATGTCCCCTGCGGGGCTCCGTAAATTACAGCATTTATGTTAGACTACTTTTAATTACCTGCTTTAGCCCACTTACAATGAAAATTGAAAATAAATCTTGTTCATGACCTGTGCAGCATGTTAACACTATTGGAAGGAAAAATAACTTGAACTCCAATTTTGAAAACACAACTTCTTCTTTTTTATTTTTTTATAAAGCTCTGACTGTATTATGAGTCTGTGGTCTGGGAGAGAGTCTGTAACTCTGTCTGCAAAATACAGTAAATAATGACCAATGTTGGGCAATTAATTACATGGTTACTTCTTCAAAAAAGTAACTGAGTTTTGCAAACAACAAAGTTTTTTGCAGCTGTTTACCTAAAAATGCAGCCAAGGCGTTTTTTAAACAAACATTTCAAACTATTTACAGAACAATCAGCTGTTCTGCATCAAATCTGATGCCACACAAATTATTTGTGCCGCTCCAAAAAATAATTTCTGTCCACTATGAGATGAAGGAGAACAACAGCCTGATACCTGCAGGCCTGACAGCAGCAGATGTATCACTGCTGTAACACCTGTAACACTCAGCAGTCGCCTCATTGTTCAGTAAATATAAACAACGACAGTATTCAGGAAGAAAAACAAACATTGCAGATATTTTATCATAACTCTGGTTTTACGTGGCCGATCAACACAATTTAAAAACTGGTATAAAGTCCACACTTTTCCCGTCAATTGTTCCGTCTGTCCTGCTCACATCTCCAATGGTTGTACACGTTGTCATTAACGTGGCTTCACTCCACATCAGACGCCCTGCTAAAACACCGGCACATAAGGACGCTGTCATAGCCTGTCAACCACGTTGATTAGCTGCATATATACGAATGTGAATCATTGGCTGGACTGTGGGATAAGGTGGCATCGTTCTAATCCCATACAGGAGCAGCCAGTCACTGACTAACACTGCAGAACAGAATTGTTAACGGATTTATTTTCATTTCAATTCAGGTTAGATTTTTTTTTGTGTGCAACGCAGATTTCCTGTGCGCAGAGGCCGAGCCAGCAGTGCGCAGCTTAGAGGGAACATTGGACTCATCATATATCACTTTTGTCTGGACTCCACCTAAAAAGTTATTTATCCAAAAAAGAAACGTTGGATAACCAAGGAAACCAAAGCATTCATCAATAACAAAGAAACTGATATACAGATGTGGAGACGTTCCTGAGAAAAAAGCTTTCTCCAGAGAGGTACGAAATTAAAAAGGCTAAACAAATTATAAGGATAAAATTGAGGTGAATTATAGAAATAAAAACCTTACAGCTCCCTGGCAGGGAATCAAAAATATGCCCTTCATTAATCAGTATGCTAATGCATAACAGCTGTACTTGCATGACTAGTAATGGAAACCTTTGAAAAGATCCTAAAAAGTATTATTGTGTCCTTTAAGGTCAAGGTCAAGTTTATTTATATAGCACATTTCAAACAGCCGATGCTGCACAAAGTGCTTAACAATATAAAAATGGTATTAAAAAGCAACAATGTAATACAATAATAACAATAAAAAACAATAATAGGACAATAAAAGAATTAAAACAATAACTAAACTAATTGAAATAAGACCAAAATGCTTGGGTCATAGTGTGTTAAAAGCCAGGGCATAGAAATGTGTCTTTAGTAATGATTTAAATTGCTCAAGTGTTTGTGCAGATCTAATATTTAAGGGGAGACTATTCCAAAGTCTGGGACCTGCCACAGAGAAGGATCTATCACCACGGGATTTGAGATTAGTCCGTGGGATGGACAGCATTAGTTTTGAGCTAGACCTCGTGGTTTTTCCTGGAGCATAGGCAGAGAGGAGCTCAGACAGGTAAGGAGGAGCTCGGGCATTAAGTGACTTAAAAACAGAAAGTAAAAGTTTAAATTGGATCCTGTAGGAGACAGGAAGCCAGTGTAAAGAAGCTAAAACTGGGGTTATATGCTCTCTCCGTTCGGTACCAGTTAACAGGCGAGCAGCTGCATTTTGAACCATCTGAAGACGATGGATGGAGGCCTGATCTAGACCATAACACAATGAATTGCAGTAGTCCAATCTGCAAGTAAGAAAAAGGTGAATAACACGCTCAAAGACGTTAGCCGGGAGGGATGGCTTTACCTTGGCTAGCTGTCTTAACTGAAAGAAGCAGGACTGAACTGCTGCACTCACCTGCTTATTCAATTTAAAAGAACCATCAATGTAGACACCAAAAAAAACCCAGACACAATAAGCAGTCTGAGACATGAAAACGGAGAACTTATACAGTATATATAAATCGGTCCACCACTCATTTACACATTTGCCAGTTCTTTTTAGTATGTAAACCAGGGGTGGGCAACTCCAGGCCTCGAGGTCCTGCAGGTTTTAGACGTGTCCTTGATCCATCACAGCTGATCCAAATGGCTAAATTACCTCCTCAACATGTCTTGAAGTTCTCCAGAGGCCTGGTAATGAACTCATCATGTGATTCAGGTGTGTTGACCCAGGGTGAGATCTAAAACCTGCAGGACACCGGCCCTCGAGGCCTGGAATTGCCCACCCCTGATGTAAACCAACAGCTGCTGGACTTGGTATGAGAAAAGATTTATAATTACGTTTTCTGATGACACTGTCCTCTTGTCCTTGCTTCAAGGCAGGGGCGGATCTAGAGGGGTGGCATGTGCCACCCTAAACTGATCTCTTGCCACCCCTATGCATATGACAGTGTTGTTTATTAAAATAAGGTAACATTAACACTTTGATCCCAGCAGCAATTAAAATTGAATAAAATTGAACTGAAAATTGAATTTGAAAACTGAATACATTGCATAGATGCCCCCCCGCCACCACAAATGGTTCAGCCCATAGTGTGGACCGGCTTTACTTCTTGTTGTCAGTAGCAACAGATGCCTATGACCGTGCCAGAGCACATTTGAACAACACCATGGGCATTTCAGATTTTACACAGGTGGTGGGTTGGTCTGGAAATGGAATGAAGGTGAGTGTTATTAACCCTCTGTGGTCCACGGACACGCTGCACCTCCAAATCACATGACTGATGTAAGCTGACATAGCAACAAGCTGCAGCCACGCTGAGTCTGTGTTTCAGCTTGTTTTGAAGGTTCGAACTTCAAAGTATACACCAGTTTTTACATTTTAATGACAGGCCACTAAATCCAGAGTTATGATTAAAAAAAGAAGTATAAGCAGTTTAAAAAAAAGCATTTTCTCAGGACAGCATAAAAAACAGTAAAGAAAGAACAAAAGCCACCTCTTTCCTATCGCTGGAAAAATGTACCATAGATAAATAGTTGTATATAACTGTACTGTTTACAAATATGTGCACAGCTTTTTCAAAATTTACACGTTATATTTGCATTTCAAGTTATATATAATAAATCATTTACTAAACATGTCTGTGTTTTTCACAGTAAAATAATATAACTACTACTAGGATCTTATATTTTGTGTGTGATTTCAGATCAGTTGTGTTAATACAGTATGTCAATGAAAAAATAACTGCAAATTCAGACACGTGAGGTTGAGCTGAAAATGATGACAAAAAAAACATTGTGAAATACAAATGTAAAATCAAAAGCAGTGAAAACTGGACATTTTGGACCTCAGAGGGTGAAATCATGAAAAATTAGATTTAAATTCTTGTTCATGACGGTGCAGATTTCTGACATTTGGTGTAAATTTAAGCAACAATTTTATTTTTTCTAACAAAAACTTCAGTTAGACTTGTGTTTGTATGTGAACCGCCCCATGTTGTGTAGCTTTCTGGATTTTATACTTATTGGGCTACATATTTATTCATTATACAGGCTATACAGTACATCTAATCAAAGTTCACATGTGTTATGTAATTGAAATGTTTAACTATGTGGGCTACAGAAATAACTAAGTTATAGAAACACGTGTATACTTACTGCATTTGAATCATTTAACCATATGTAACACCTGCATATGAGTTTGTTTTTTTAAAGGCTTTAATTTGGCCACCCCATTTGATTTCCATGCCACCCTAATAAAATTTCTCTAGATCCACCCCTGCTTCAAGGTCCTGAGCCTGTCCATGGCCCTGTTTTACCCAAATTTGTGAAGTGGAGGTTACAAACAGAGCAGTCTTTGACCATCAACTCAAGTTTGATATGAACACATAGTCCTTCATAAAACAGGTTCAGCAGAGAATATACTTGTTAAGAAGATTGAAATCTTTTAATGTTAATAAGAAAATTTATATTGTGCATTTATAGAAAGTCTTAAAATGTTCTTTTATCTGCCAGTTCAGTGTTTTTTCTATCAAGGGCAGAAACTCCCTCAGCAGTACTGTTAAGCCCTGCTCCAAACTCACAGGGAGAAGAGAGCTTTGGGTTCACTCTGGGAAAATAAAGAAGGCAAGAAACATGATTATCCATCCTAGACATATTTTTTCATCTGAGTCCAAGATGTTGTCTCAGGTCACCGTAACCTTGTAACCGAATGTAGAACAAACAGAAGCTTAAAATCCTTCCATCCCTCAGCCGTTAGATGACTTAACGCTGACGGGGAGTATTTAGACATTTGTACTTTTAATATATTTATTCTTGACCTCATGGTTTGTTGATCTGTACCTTGACATGCATCAGTGCTTGTGATTAGTATTTAAAGACTGCAGGTTGTGTGAGCAGGTAGTTTGGATATGCTGTAAACAAACTGGGGTTAATAGAGTTATCTGAATCTGTCATCAGGATGGCTGTGTGCAGGAGGAAATCATCTCGTGTGTCCCAGGAAACTGTTAGCTATGTGCTGACACCATCATTTAATTCATATGATATTCTTATCTTTCTTCTGCAGAGATATGAGGACCATATTGCATCATTGCATCAAAAGTCATTCCCAGATGTGGTGTAAAATGCAAATGTCAGAGGAACCCAAATCATTTAAGGTAAAATAATCGTTTAAGTCCAAATTTAGCTCTTTGTCATATCAAAGCACACCAGCACTGGCACGCAGTAATCTCATTTTACACACGGCGTCAGTTTCATACAACACGTGATAAGTTAGAGGAAACTGTGTAAGAGCATAGAACGATGACATGGTAGGTTATTGGTTATACTGACTTGTAAAAGGTGGGTACCCAGCTCCTTTGCCATGCTGTCCAGAGGACTGAACCTTGTTGACTGCCCCCATCCATCACCCAGACCTGCACAGAGAGATAAACACAATCAGAGAGACAAAGGCTGGCTCCATCGGTCACACGAACCAGACTACCCGACAAATTAAAAATATATCTTTGACAAACACGCACACGGTCACTAGAACAAAGTTAATGTCACACATTCATTTTCTTTTTTACATGAAGAAAATATTCTTTCACAAAGTTTTTGGGCAAATGAAGCCGACCTTAATAAGATTAAATAACTGAAGCATCAGACATGCTGATTTTTTATTTCACTACAAAGCCAAGCAGAGGAAACTTTATTTATTTGATGCTGATGCCATCAGAAGAGTATTAAAATAATGTGTCATGATTTATATACAAAAGGTTGTTGGAAATTTGTCATTGTTTGTTTTCATTGGAAGAAAAAACAAGTTGGGTTTTTCGTAATTTTTACAATCTGGGTGGAATTAAACCAAAAATATTTAATCTCAGAAAAACTTTTAGAATATTTGGCACATTTTTCTACTATAAATGTTTATTTATGTGTCTAATTAAGGGTAAAAACATGATATTTGTGACACTGTTGCTGCTGTCAACATACAGGATCAAAAGAGTTCAAAGCACTTTGCACAACTTTCCTCATTCATTGAATTCATACACGTGCTTTTTTCTTTGTTTCTGTTTTCCATTGAAGTGCTTTCTATCTGACATTTACACATATTTATAATGTGATGGCTGCATCGGAGAGCAGCTTCGAGGTTCAAGGATATTTGGCGTGCAGACAGGAGCAGATTGAACCACTGCTGTTCTTCTAGAATCGGACCGTGTAGTATTAAACATAATTCAATTTTCAGATCAACAGGAAATCTCTAATGTTAACTTTCCTTTTCCAAGACTATTCTCCCACCTATGCATGAGATTTGCCCTCAGCTGTGTATTCTGTATGTTGGCCAGCTGACATACAAAAATGAATCAGTGGGAGTATTCTGAATATTCTGAAAATATGTATTTTACTATATAAAGTTATTACAGGGTTCCTGTAATTGAATAACATTATTGAGCTGCATCCTTCTTTGTATACACAATGGAACGAATTACTACCTACTGTATGTAGGTATGCTGTGCCGTATTTACACAGTATGTGTGGGAAAATCTGAAAACGGACAATAAGGGGGCGATGAAATATGAGAATTGGCCTGAAGCGTTAAGGCTTGACATAATTCATCTAAACTCTTTTTTGTCACCTCGTCATGGTGGTGTCCCAATCACACAGTGGAAGGTTTGGTTTGGTTTTAAATCTATGACTTGGAAACTAAGTGAAGCATTTTCAGGCTACATAAATATGGAACAGTTCATCTCTGCACAGTCAGGTCCTGCAAAGGCAGAACTGTAAACCAGTGTCTCTGCTAATCAAGCAGTTTGAACTAATTCTGCTTTTAATATCAAAGTTATTTCACATGAAATCTGCTGAAAGCCAGTGAGTGAAGAGATGTGAGGAACGCAAAGTAAGTGTTTGAAAAAAGAAGGAGAACAAAGTTAAATTGTTGTTGTTGTTGTTTTACATATTGGAGTGAATTGTGTTATTGTGTCATTAATACAAAAACGTCCAGTTAAATTTCTCTAACTATGCCAGTAATCCAGACATTTGCTGCCAGCACAATAATGTCCTCACAGTCAGTCCTGACTCCAGGCTCTGCTGTGGACTGGTGTGTGCATGGAAAAGAGACAGAAGCAGCTTTACATTGAAAAAGGTTTTATACTGCAAGTATAAAAAGTTGACCTGCCATCAGATGACTTAATATATGCTTCTGTATTTTTCACACTGTATGTCCGTGCTTCACGCTGCTATCATGAAATTTAACCATACGTCTGGGACAGACACATTTTAGCTGTTAAAATACATGAAAAGTATCCAACAAAATGAGACATAAAAAGCACATTTTTTAAAATCCATATTGAGGCAAGTGAAACAAATAAAAAAAAAAAAAACAGTGAGGTACACTCTACAGCGTGTTAATACTGAAGAAAGGTTGTCTCGATGCATGCTCGAGAATCTGGGCACAGAAATCAAGTTGATTCTCTTCATCCAGGTCTGAAAATATCCAGAAAAACAGGATCAAGTTTCTGGGAATGCAAAAAGTATTCTCTGAATTCCAGTAAAAAAAAATAATGCTATCCTCTATTAGAGGTCGAATAAACTGTAAAGAGTAAAGAATGTTTCTCACAACCTCAGTTTGAGATTGTTGGTATTTTCTCTGGATTGTTGTTCACTCTCTACATTACAATATAAATATAATGTCATAAACAGCACAAGAAGCTCATTTCTCTTCTGCAAAGACACCTGAGTGACCTGCTGTCCCAGCACCCATCAGAGGTCAAACTGAGGTACGATTTCTTCCCCAAGGCCACTGGAACTACAGATGAATTCAAATAGCAAAATCAGAATAGCCACTGTAGCTTTCACCATGAGTACTGACATAATACAGTTTCACTCTGCAATACTATAGCTTTTACTTTTGAAAAACAGCATATATATATATATATATATATATATATATATATATATACATACATATATATATATGCTCAGTGCAGCACCCGCTGCACTGAGCAGCTCCTTCAGTGGGAGACTGCGGCACCCACGGTGTGGGACGGAGAGATTTCGCAGGTCTTTCCTCCCCACTGCTGTCAGACTCCATAATAAAGACTTTAACTGATCAAGCACACACATCCATACATGTGCAATAACACTAATGTGCAATAATCTTTTCTGGCATCGTTGTATTTTTACTCAGTTGTATATAGTATTTGTATTTGTATTCTATTTTTATCTTATTGTATATTTATTTTATTTTATTCTACTGTATATAGTATTTTATTCTATTCTGTACAGTTGTGTACTGTATTTATTCTTATTGTATTCTAATTTTTGCCTCATAACTTTTGCACTGTCCACTTCCTGCTGTGACAAAACAAATTTCCCACGTGTGGGACTAATAAAGGTTATCTTATCTTATCTTATTTATCAGTTGGACATGTTGGTATTTGAAATTATACTACATTTAAATTAGGGTTGTTGCTTTTTTAAAACAAAATATTAAACCATTCAAATAAATAGGAGTCATCTCACAGCCCGCCAAGCGTCCACTGAGGAAATAAAAAAAAATCAACAGAGTTTTTATTTTGCAACAGTCTCTGGAGGAGCGACTGGAATCAGGTTACACTTGCCTTCATTACTCACAGAAGGCTGAAACGACACTAGTCATCTTTTAATAAAAAGAACGTGTGCGGACTAAAGAGTAGTACACGTGTACCTAATACTGCGTAAACTGTAATGTTCATTTAAATGGAAGGAAAATAGAGCAAAACAGGTCATATTAACCCGCAACACTTAAAAAGTCACGTAATCACACTACTATAATAGCATGTAATTATATGTAATTATTTAACGTAAAGAATGTTTGTATGTTTACATTGTTTCGACGTCAGGTGAGTATTTCTACTTTGCTTCAAAGCCAAACTAATGTGACGGTAACTCGATTTCAATCCTTTGAGTTCAAAGTTTATTTTGCACAACGACACTGATGAGCTAATAAGACCAGAACAGTTTTACAAACGAACAACAGATATTAATAATTAATAATAATCAATAACGCAATAAGATCAAGTGACAAATATATTTCAACGTGTATTTGATAGAAGTGAAATGCATCCTTGTGTATTTCTTTTGAATTTATGTATATCTCGGTATGTGGGTAATATTTTTTAACACATGTAAAACTGACAATTTGATACAAAAAGATGTTTTTTCATGTTTACATTCCACTTGAAATTTCAATTGAATGAAATATTTTCTGTTTTTTAACTGCAAACAGAGAAAAACAAGAGTCCTGCATTGTAACCGTTACAGTTGTTGGAATCCTGTTCGTTTTAACAGATGACGCTGATGTCAGCCTTCAGGCGGGATCAATGCTGTCAGATTATCCCGAGGCTCCCGATGTGGAGCGTTTAGCTTCAGCCAAAATGATGCCAAACTAAACTCTGAACATAATAAACATTTAGCAGAAGAAATAAGCTCTCCGTATCAGAGCGATGCAGTGAAAGAAACAGACTATCAGAGACAAACGAAGCTTCCTTCATTAAAAGCAGCCTCAGCCGTGCAGTAACAGGCCCACGCTTATCTCTGCACTCACTTTAACACAGGCTCAGCGCTGCTAACACGTTTAACTTTGTCACATTTACAGACACGAGTCATTCTTTCACAGATCCATAGAAAGTACAGGCCACATCTGGATGCTGAAACCCATTTTCAAATGTAAAAAGAATGCAAGCTGCGATCTCTGCTGGCGAGAACAATAATAATAATGATAAGAATAAGAATAAGAATAAGAATAAGAATAAGAATAAGAATAAGAATAATGAAGCGCTTCATAACCTCGCTCCTCCATATTTATCTGATCGTCTCCATACAGAGAGTTTCCCTTCTGTCTGTTCCACCTGCCCGCCTGACTACCGTGGGGCTACCGTGGGACTACCGTGGGACTTGTTCTGCCCGAGTCTTTGGATGCACTTTCAGCAGATCTCCGGACTACAGACCTCCTCTCTACTTTAAATCACGTTTTAAAACCATTGATTCTAAGTTGATTTTAACCTTGTTTAGTTTTTATACTTTCATTTTTGTTTTTTTATTTTTCATTTACCTTTTGTTTTTATTTTGTTGTACTAATGTAAGGTGACGCCTAGAAATCAAATGTATTATTATTATTATTATTATTATTATTATTATTATTACATTCTATTTTTATGTAATATTATTAAACCAAATAAAGCTCTCCGTATGAAGACGATCAGATAAATATGGAGGAGCGAGGTTATGAAGCGCTTCATTATTATTATTATTATTATTATTATTATTATTATTATTATTATTATTATTTCAAAGATCGTTGGACTTCCAGCATGAGAACACATTTGTGCTGAAACACAGCGGCGTCCCTGAGCAGGACTCTGTCTTTCGTCTATGACGCCTTTAGAAATCCACGTCTCGTGCATCTGTATGATGAAACTTTGTTGTCATTCGTGGATTACAGCTGGATTAGTCTTCAAACTCGGTAAGAATCCACGCGAGAACGACCAACGGGCCGGTCAGTGACTGAAGCAGACTTTCTGAGTGTTGACAGAGTTTTCCCGCACTGCCCCAGTGCCCACGGGCACTAATGAAATAATTCATCTTGATAAATGAGTCCGGCGTTTGAAGCAGACATCAGTGTTTAAACTTCCAATCTACTGTGTCCATCTAACTAACAAAATAGTTATTAATAATTATTGTTATTATTATTGGAAGAAAACCTCTGTCTGAATCGGCTACAAATGAAAGGGTGTCGGGTGCCTACCGTCGGGGAGAATGCTCCGCATCCGGAGGTAGCTGCTCGTCAGCCGGATGATGGAGGCCTTGTCCAGCTGGGAGGTGATGGCCGCCGGCAGAGGCAGCAGCTTGGCCAGCTCATAAAACTCTCCGTTCTCTTTCTCTCTGCGCTTTTTCGCGGCATTCTTTGATTTTTCCTTCATTTGAAGAACTTTCAGTTAAACGCTGCTTGCATGAAAACACGCGACGAGTCAGAAACACGGCGTTTCCGTGAGAACGACTCGCTGTGTGTCGCTGCAGTGCGATGTGCTGAGTGCCGGAGAGGTCCGAGAGTCCCGGGCCTCCTATGCCCGTGCAGCAGCGCAGCTCCCAGCCCTGTCAACTTTACCTGTGCCACGGCACGCGCTTACACAAGCTGCAGTCCAAACTCGCGAATGCCACGTCCACTTCACCCGGTTTCCACGGCCCTCTGAGCTACAGCCTTACAACTATTCAAGCACAGTCACATCAGAATATAGACAGCAGACCTGTCTCTCCGCCCGCTGCTCCCTGTGTGTGTGTGTGTGTGTGTGTGTGTGTGTGTGTGTGTGTGTGTGTGTGTGTGTGTGTGTGTGTGTTTCTATTTGTCCTGTAGCTCTGCAGTAAAACCAGTATAAGTCTTCTGCTCACTGAACCTTAAAAAATAAAGAAAATAAAGAAATAAGAAAATATTTTACACATTAAAGTTCACTAAAAATCACAGTTTTGCCACTAACTGGTCTAAGTGCAACCAAAAACCAGTTCAGATGTTTTAAAGTAGCAAGACTATTTCTCAACAAGCAAACACAGGTCACAATGTTAACAACACAGAACACACAACAACACATTTACTGAAACGTTATGAAGGCCTCAGCATAGCAGGCGTTTCCCCAGACAGCTCAAACATGAAGCAGAATCCTGCAGACATCCTGGAGAGGGTCTCTGTCAGTGAATCATTCATGCCACCAAAACTGTAACACTTATTCCACACAATAAGATGACAAAATTGTATTATTTTAAAATAATTGTATTATTGTAAATCATTCTCATTAGCAGAACAAGAAGGAAAACCTCCTGACTTCTGTTTCTTCCCTTTGCCACACATCCACACAGCCTCCATGTTCACGACCTGCACCTGTGCGCTCACAGCGTTTGATAGAAGACGTGACAAACTACATTCAAGTTTCTGTCACACGTGTTTCAAAGGTTGCCCACCGAAAGGACTGATCTGTGACGACTTCACCAACAGAGTGATTCTGACACGTTGATGATGTTGGAAAGAAGGTCAGCGGTCAGAAGCCCGAGTGGGTAAATGCTAGTTCAACAATCGTTTTACTGCTCCAAGGTGTCACAGAATCAATTCATCAAAGTCATTTTACTTTATAACGAGAGGAATTTCATCCTAGCCACAGCAGCTGAGTGTGGACTGGATAGTAACTGGAAGAAAAAGGTTTCTTACATTCCTGTAATCAGGCCATTTATTTGCACTGGCAGTAACAGCACGGCTATCGTTTTCTGCATGGCTGTCTGTGGTGATGGATGAACATTGCTCTGGCTAGATTGGAAAAATCTTTCCACAGGTACTTCCTGTAGACTTCTGAATCTGGGCTTGCAGTGTTTTAACAACCAGTTTGGACAGTTAATATGTTTTATGTCATTAGTTTCATCGACACGTCTGTTCATTATTAAAACACCTTGGTACAATATGACATAATTCAACTGGATCACACACTGCAGCCTCGAAAGTACACAAAGATTTAAACCAGAGAGCAGAATGTTAAACAGCCTGTGCCATATTATTAAATACAGCAAGTACCAAATGTGTTTCTACAATACTGTCTGCATCGTTACTGTGAATTCCATCCGTTTAGATTAGCCAGTGTGTAAAGCAGAGCATGAAAGGAATTAAAATGAACTGTTTGATTAAACGGAGGACTTTGAGTATCTGTCACTTTTATGGTTGGTGTAGGCGAGCAGCAACTGTTGTGTTCACACACTTCCATACATTCATCATCGTCTGCATTACAGTACAAACTGCAAACATTAGTGAAGCATGTCTGAGTGATTCACTCTAATATTCTCCTCGTGTAAGGGAAAAACACAGCTGGCAAAAAGTAAGCCACAAAACATTCCCGTCCACAACGTTCATACTCGTGTGCCTCGTTAGCAAATCCACTACCTTGGTAACATTTGAAGAGAGCTCTGTGCTGCTGAGACGGTCAGTAAATCTGGTCCCAGTGTCCTGGTCCCTCATGTCCTCCAGATGCACAGTGAAACTAACCAGCAGTGTTCAGGCTGTTAATGCTCCACAGGTAAGAGTTCTGTTTGAGTAAAGAAGGCCTGTAGTTTAATTTTGTTCTTGTAAATGAATCCAGGGTTTGTATACTAAACTTGTGAAACTGCCTCTGCATGTGTGAGCGCTCTGTGTCCCATGGTGCTTCTCCAATGAACCTTGGCGCTGTTTTGTGATCTCAGGTTTGTTATTTTAATCAATTAGGTCATCAGAACTGCTCTCTACTATTTAAAACATATATCAACACTTTGAAAACAGACTCCTACTCCAATCAGTGACGTTATCAGATGACTGTTATGGGGATTAAAAATCTCTAAAAAACAAAGCAGATCTGGTGATTTAGCACACAGAGCAATGAAAGAAACATTTTAAGTCAAGTGAGTTTTTTTTATTGAGTGCGGTCTCAGTGCTTAATGTCAGATTTTGTTTAAATGTATCCAGCTTAAAGTTGATACATTAAAGGTTACTGTCCCATATCTCACAAGAAGGATGATAAATAATAACAAACACATGGACATTTATTTAGTTTGCAAAAGGGAAATTCATTTGCTTGGTTTTATTGATTATTTTTGGTATGTGTGCAATTGATGATCACCGAAGTGCAGAACACTGTAAAAGTTTATTCAGGGCCCCAAAGTGTCGACCAGGAATCGCAGGCTTCACAGTTTCAGGTTTCGAGGTTGATCTCCACAGACAGAAATCTGACTCCAGACGATCACAGACCGAGAGCGTACCTGCCTGATGCAAAGATCCGAAGACGACTGAACATTTATTCCAACATTGAGCAGACGGCTCATTGTGACTACGAAGGGCCACACAGGAAGGCGGAGAGACTGGACGACTCACATTTAAAGAATTTACTTCTGGGTCACTGAGCTTCAGTAAACTAAATGAAGTATCCTTCCACAGGAGTAAAATCACACTGTTGCCTTTCATGTTAGCTAGGTAGTATAATAATAATTGTATAGTGCTTCTCAAATCCCGTATCAATATTAAAAGATTAAGATGGAGATAAACTAAGAATGTTCAAAAATATCAAATCTATACTAAAATATATTTATAAATATAACCTTATGATATAAATGAGCCTTTAACAATGAGCTGAGGCAGATCATTCCTCACAGCAAATGCTCAGTGGCTTCTGTCTTTAAGCTTGACGTATGAAAAGCTAGCACATTACTGCCCGAGGACCTGAGGCTGCACATTGGTTGGTTCAGGAACAACAGCTCATGTCAGTAAAGATTTGAACAGTAAAATCTCAATGTTAGTTCTCAAACTAATGGGCAGCCAGTGCAGAGCCATTAAGACTCTGCTTGGTTTTCTTGGTTCATGTAAAAAGCCTGAAGTTAATTGCTGATACGTAAAAGTTGAAATACCATGACTGAGAACCTTCACAGACTAAAACTCAATATTCAACTCAAGTCAAGTCAATTTTACTTATAAAGCACATTACAAACCAACAAGCGCCGACCAAAGTGTTGTACAATTTGGACAATATCAAAAGAAAGACATTATTTAGACAGGTTTAACAGCCTGGAAATAAAATAGGTTTTTAAATGAGTTTTAAAAAGATCTGCCTATTCCACAGTTTCAGCTCAGCTACTGCAAAAGTCTGGTCTCCTCTATGTCTGGTATTGATCGAATGCTGCTGTTTATGTTTGTACAGGGTGAGATTCGAGTCAAATATCACACCGGGTCTCTGACAGCTGATTTTATATAAACTGATAAAGGATGAGACGAGAGGATCACGATGGTCTGAACAGAAGATCAGTTTTGTATTTTAATGTCAAAACATCTCCAGTGGAGCACAGGTCAGACGGGACAGCGATAACAGAATCCAGAGCTGTTTTGGATTTCATTTCAAAAGTTTAGAAAGTTAAGACATTCTACACTACATGCTGTGGTTTTATTTGCAGTGGGATGAGCAGGAGGTGGGTCTGGGTTCAACCTGCGGCCCTTTGTCACACGTTTCTTTCCCTCCACTTTCCTGTCAGTCTTCACCGTACCCATCCAATGAAGTCAGAAAAAGGCCAAAATAATCATTAAAAACACAAAAGATACAGCACTACAGGATTTCAAAAAAGAATCCAGTGTTATACAGAAAGAGCTCTGGAGCTCTGAATCAAAGTGCTAACCTGATCATAAATGAAGCCGTTAAAACCATCGAGTTAATACTGAAGCCCTGCATAAAGTCCAAGTTTACACATAGTCATGTTGTTTTAAATGAAATGACACATAGTTCACAGACAGGCTCATCTTTTTCTACGATGTGATTTGAGCTGATCTTAAAAATAAAGTCATTTAAAATATGAGTCTTGCTGACTGATGTCAGGCTGCCATCTACTGGAGTGGAAGAGTTTGCACAAGTCGTGTCTGGGGAGGAGGGCCCGTATTTCACTGGTAGATTGGATTTAGAAAACATAAACACATTACATCCTCCAATGTGTTTGTGTTTCATTTAGGTGTGTATACCATCAGCATAGCACAGGTGGAAAGTGTCAGAACCAGAGCGCTCAAAGACAAAGAAGAAGAAAAGACATGATGGGTAATCACAAAGATTCACATTGCAAGGAAAAACCGTTACACCATAAGCAAGTTGAGCCTGTGACATTTTCCAACTATTTACTACCTTCATTGTTCAGTGTGGGTGGCTGCTCTGTGACTGTCAGCCAGTCTCTTCTTTCTGATGATGCGAGGGATCTGAACTGAGTTTCTTTAAAGGAAAATATATTTGTGTATTTAAAGCACATGTACACACTGCAGTGGCTACACAGCCATAATATCACATCCACTACAGACAAAGTTACAAAGTCAAATGCAATCAGATTGACACCTCAGTGTCAACTATAGATGTTCAATTTGTGTAACTGGGATTCCTGTGATTAGAGCTACTTTGTAACTGTGAAATATCTCATATTAAATGATAAATGGAAGGTTTTCTACTCTACTTGACTCAAACAGCTTTAAACTACTGGGCTCATTATCCTATTCATACACATACTTTCAGTGCTCTCTGTCTGTACTCTGATGGATGCACCGGAGAGCAGCTTGGGGTTAGTTTCTCCCAGGAATATTTGTCATGCAGACTGCGGCAGACAGGAATCAAACCACCAACCCTCACATTTTTATTTCATTTAGTTTAGTGAGTTCATGTTCTTACTAACTTGGAGTAACTGTGGCCTCATGAAGTATTCTCATTCTAAACTATGACACGTATACAGAGCTAATGAGAGGGGGAAACATTTTTAACATACTGAAAAAAACCAATCATTAAAAGTATAGGGCTTTGGAGCGTGATGTCACAGGAGGGGGCGTGACCGCCGAGGCGCCATTTTAGCAGGCCAAACAAAGGGCTAAAGGAGCAAAAGCATCAGCAATGGTTCGCCCTTGTTGTGTTGTCAGTTGTTAGATCGCACGATTGGGAAGAGAACAAGCTGGAAAATTTTAACCGAGACCAGTAACACAGAGCTCTGTCTGACCATGTTAATCACAGTGTTTTAAGTATGAACAAGTCTTCTCTCTGGACAGGCTGGAGATCTGCTGTACTTTCCTCGGGGAACCATCCATCAAGCCAGAACCCCGGCAGGAGTGAACTGCTCCATCCACTTAACTCTCAGCACCTACCAGAGAATGTAAGCTTCTTCTTCTTCCCCTTTTTACCCCAAGCCCTAAAAGGCTGATAGTAGCAGATAAAAATTTTGTGAATGTGCTAACTGGAGACCGAGGTAGTTTCAGATTGATACCATAGGTCAGGGGTCTCGAACTGCAGGCTTCAAGGGCCGGTGTCCTGCAGGTTTTAGATCTCACCCTGGGTCAACACACCAGAATCACATGATTAGGTCATTACCAGGCCTCTGGAGACTACAAGACATGTTGAGGAGGTCATTTAGCCATTTAAATCAGCTGTGATAGATCAAGGACACGTTTAAAACCTGCAGGACACCGGCCCTTGAGGCCTGGAGTTCGAGACCCTGCCGTAGGAGCATCTACTAACTCAGAAGAGTTCAAATTCCATGGCGTTGACCACATTGATATGAAAGTCTGCAGAGACTCTCACTCGGAGGGAGTCTAGGCTGAGCCCTATGAAAGTAATGCATTGAGTTGGCGTCAATGTGCTCTTTTCCATGAGCGGGGCCACTGCTGCCTCGGTGCATTTCACAAACACCCTTGGGCTCAGTGAGAGACCAAAAGGCAGGACTACACACTCGTATGCTATCCCCTGGAAAGCAAATCTCAGATACTTTCGGTGTGGGGGATATATGGGGATGTGGAAATAAGCATCCCTCAGGTTGATTGATGTGAACGAGTCGCCCGCTCGTACAAACCGTAGCAGCGAGGCGTGCGTCAACATCCTGAACTTGTATGTCCTTAAATGCCGGTTCAGGGCACGGAGATCCAGAATGGCTCTCATCCCCCTTCCCCCTTTCTTTGGCACAAGGAAATACCTTGAATAAAATCCACTGTGCATTTCCTCGGGAGGGACAACTCTTATAGCTCCTTTGTCTCTCAAGGTGGAAATTTCCTCCAGGAGAAAACTGGCGGACTCGCCCAGAGCATGAGAGTAAACGAATTCTTTGAAATGTGGTGGAGCGACATTGAAATGCAGCCTGTAGCCCTATTCCAATGTCCTCAGCACCCATGCTGACTGAGTGCAGGTGGCCCAGCTCTTCATGTGGAGAGACAGAGCGCTCACTGGCCACTCCACCGAAGATGGCGTTTTGGCGCCCCCTTGTGGTCGCAGCGCGAACCATACGCCATTTTGGCGTCCCGTCACCTCTGTCACAGGCGAGCGAGGTGACGGGCTCATCTGCATCATCACAGCCATGGAAACGCGAGTCTCCACGGGCTGCGTTATGGCAGACGTTGCTCTGTTTTTCAACATTTTTTTCATGTGTTTTGCAACACTCGACAGCGCCCTCGGCAAACTGCCTGGATGCGCGTGTCGGGGCTTTTTTAATACAGAATGCACGAAATAAGTGCCCGTGAAACAACACTGGGAACTTTGGCTCTCTTTCCCTCTGGCGGGTCCGGTGACAGGAACGCCGGCCCGAGTTAAGCACTCTGTGTGGAACATGTCCCGTTGAACTTGCTCTGGAACGGAGCTGGGAGGCGGCAGGGTGGCCCATGAAGGGGGAAACTGGGTTCGCTAGAGGAGAGGCTGTCAGGCTGGCCGCTTCTTCCTCCTCACGATCGCGGCAGCGGGGGCAGGAGATTGCTTCCGAGTCCATGGATTCTTAGGGGTCCCGGCAACCTGGGGGGCTGCCTGCATCTTAGGCACTTTGGGAATCCTGAAAGCGGGGACCGGGCGAGACGCTGCCTGCGCGAATGACTGGCACGGTGCTGCTGGGGTGGCGTGCTGGGCCCTCCTCGGCAGGCAGAGTTTCAGAGCCTCATCATCTCTCTTTTTCTCCTCACATCTCTTCTGCATGGATGTAACAGCCGCACCGAAGAGACCTTGAGGGACGACAGGGGTGTTGAGGAGTTCCTCTTTCTCCTTGGTCGTCAGGTTGGTGAGCCCGAGCCAGCGTGCTCGCTCATGAAGAACCATGTGGCCCATGGCTCTCCCAGTAGCCTGTATGGCTACCTTGTGGAGGCAGAGGAGGTGGTCAGTTATAACACAGATTTCTTCCCACACTGTGGTATCTGGTTTAGTTGTCATGTCCTCTTCTAGCTCAGCTTGGTAAGCCATTAGCATAGAGGAGGCGTTGTGGGCTCTTACTGACAGAGCCGCTGCCTTGTAGCACTTATCTGTAGGGCTAGACTGGAAGCGGTCTGCTTCAAACTTTCCTTTTTGCTAAAGCATATAACCAACAACATAAAAAAAAAAATATATATATATATATATATATATATATATATATATATATATATATATATATATATATATATATATATTAGGGGTGCAACGATATTCGTATCGATATTGAACCGTTCGATACAGTGCTTTCGGTTCGGTACGCATATGTATCGAACAATACAACATTTGTAATTTATTTTATCAATTTTCCTTCTGACGATGCTGTCTGTGTTGAGCGCTCAGTGAATCTGTGTTCGACTACTCCGCCTAGGCTGCACTGTCGAGCGCAGATCCACTGAGCGCTCAACACAGACAGCATAGTCAGAAGGAAGAGCGCAGGGCAAGCTAGCGAGACAGAAGTTAAGCTCTACTTGCAACATTCAGATCTGGCGTTTGGAATTATTTTGGTTTTCATGTGACGTATGACCGTGAAGGTAAGCGAGTCATGGACTAAAGTAAAACAGTATGTTGGATGTGCCATGCAATGCTCAATTACATTGGTGTGAACTAGTGTGTTAGCGCAGTTAGCTCGTTAACGTGTTTGCCGTGTAGCCCCATGCACGGAGCGATCGGCGGTAGCTCGTTAACGGAGATTTGCCGTGTTGTGGCGTTAAGGTCATTTCAACGAGATTAACCTGAAAGCACTAGCGGGAACACAACGAATATGACTGCACATTTACGCCGACATCATCCTAGTGCAAAGACAAAAACAACAAGCATGCTACTAACTTTAGCCGAGTCATTTAGACAGCTGTTAGCACATGATTCTCCTTATGCTGCTGAGAATATAGCCCAGAAGAAGCGGATAGTATAGCTTTTATTTTGGAAAGAGCCATTTCTCTGTAATAAACTCTCTTTTCCAAAGATGAGTGATTCCTCAATCAGATACAGGGCTTGAACAAATTATCATCACTCACAGATCAGTGCTGTCGCTCTCTATACACAGTTCGCACGATTGCAAAGTGAAAGCAAAAAACAAGCGCAAATTCAAACGCGACTTCAATATGTCACATATTGACAGTGGCTCACCGATGCCAATGACATAATTACCCAGCTACATTTCTGAAAGAATGCAAAAGCACGACATATATTTTTCCTACAATAGCCCACGGGCAGGGAAGAGATAGATTTTGGTAGCCCGACTGAAAAAATCGCTAGCTCGGGACGTCGGGCTAGCGAT
>NW_024386891.1:0-36031 GCF_900408965.1 Simochromis diagramma
GTGCTCACATTATTGCGTTTTTTCCTGCCAGTTTATGAACTCAAGGAACACAGTCTGTTCCAGTCCAGCTATCCCCGTCCCCGCTCGACTTGTCTCCACTATCAGATGAACATAAAGGGCCAGCGTATCAGTCCGTCGCCCCCCCCTGTGGCTCACCTGCCCTCGGTACCTCCCCCTTGAGCTCACTGTACCACTCCTCCCCTGCAGATGAGCCAAGGACCACACCTCCGCCACAGAAGGCAAATCAAACATACCCATTTGTCTCTCTCTGTTATGGACACAGATGTACAGATTTGTATACAGAGTAGCTGAAAGACTCAAATGTAAGCACTCAGTAAGGTGCAGAAAAGTGCTGAACAATCATAAATTCTAAACAATCAGTGTTTGTTTCTGCTCATTAAATTCTGTAAGAATTAGAAATGTGAAGGTCCCAAGTTCAGTCTGTGGATTTTACCTCCAACAGCAGCTTTATCCAGGTACATGTTCTTGAACTTAAAGTGTCCGTGATGATAACGAGATTCTATCATGATGGGTTTTATTACTTAGTTTTATTCATTTGAATAAAGCCTTGGAATTCAGTTGTGTAATTGTTTGTAATTTGTGATTAAAAAAACATCAACAGCAGTGAACAACGATGCTTGATCTGCCCCGCTGTTACATGTCACATGGTTGTGATCATAGCTACAGAAAGAGGTGTTATAGGTAGTGCTGTCAGAGATAACAGCCTCGTTTAAAAGATACTGATTGTGTCTGTTTGTGTTTTATAAGAAGTCCTTTGAAGCAAAGAGCAGTGACTGTACCTCCACATGTCTGAGCTCCTCACTCTCTGAGACTAAGCTCAGCTACTCTACAGCATGAACCTGTGACCTCGTTAATTCATTTTTAATTAATCCAGATATATTCTTACTAAATATTATGATAAACATGTGAATCCATCAATGAACCGTAAAACAAAACATTTAAATAATAGAAAATATTTTGGAATAAGAATATTCTGAAGAACAAACTGATATATCTGCTCAATACTACGATGGATTGAATCATTCCTGATAACACCGCATCGTCATACTGATCCAAGTCAGTCAGATGATTTCCATAGAGAGGCACTTTGCTCAGCAGCACCATGCTCCAGTGCTCTGGGAGAGTTTATAGTCCTGAGAGTTGAACACTGGATGACTGACAGCTGTCCTTCATTTCATTTCATTTCATTTTTATTTATTTCACACTTGGTACAACCAATCAAACAAAACAACCACATCTTCTATCAACAAACACAACAACCATGTGTGAAAAGGAGCAGGAAGAAGAAATATTCTTATCAAACCCTGCCCCCTATCTACCATCGAACTTATATCACCGGTGGGCACCAAAAATCAGGAAACAAACTAATATTGACATTTCTCTCCGGTCGAGTCCCAAACTAACATCACATCTACAATCAGAATAACCACTCCACATATTAAAATATTAACAAGGAGAAATAAGAACAAAATAAAATAAAATACATAAAGCAACACTATAAAGAATCCTCTTCAATAAATTCAATTTCATTCGCATTCTTCATACTGAGTTATCGTTTTAAACATATAACACTTTTTAAAACATTGTAAATTTATACAATTCTTTAAATTATAATGAAGTGAATTCCACAGTCTTATACCCCTAACCGTTGTGCTCATTAATCTTTGTGTAGTCCTGGCTAACTGATGCTTAAAATAAAATTTCCTTCTATTCTCTTCTCCCCTTGAACACATCAAAAATACTCTTTGTAACTTAAAAGGCAAAATATTATTTTTAGCCTTAAACATAATTAATAATGTCCGTAATTTCACTAAATCTCCTAATTTTAATAATTTTGATTCTATAAATAATTTGTTTGTATGTTCTCTATATTTAACATTATGAATTATTCGTATAACTTTCTTCTGTAATAGGTTTAAAGGTTTTATGGTATTCTCATATGTATTCCCCCAAACTTCAACACAATAGTTGATATATGAAAAAAACAAAGAAAAATATAAATACGCATTGTTTATAATTTAATAAATCTCTTATACTACCCAAAATATAAAACTTTTGACCATTTTCTTTCTAATATGTCATATGAGATTTCCATGTCAACTTCTCATCCACTATTACACCCAAAACGAAATTCAGTAACTCTTTCAATCAATTCTTCCTCTATAAACATAATGACTTTATCCTCCTTTACACGATTGCCAAATATCATAATTTCGTTTTTGTCAGATTCAAAGATAATTTATTTACATCAAACCATTTTTTTATTCTTAACATCTCAGAAGTCATAATTTCAACCAAGTCTTTCAAATTCTCTCCAGAGCAATAAAATTTGTGTCATCTGCAAATAAAATCGAATTTAACCTTTTAGATACGTCACAAATCATATATATAAATTAAAGAGTTTAGGTCCCAAATAGAACCTTAGGAACACACATACAATCTTCAGTCTTTCAGAAGTATTGCCAAAATAACATATTGCAACCTATTCTCTAAATAACTCATTAACCAATTCAATGCTACTCCTCTCACTCCATAGTTATACAATTTAGAATCAAAATAGAATGTTGTATCGTATCAAAAGCTTTTTTTAAATCAACAATACTCCCACTGTGTATTTATTATTATGTGTTGCAGATGAAATATCTTCAAAAAGTCAACAACGCTAATGCCGTTGACCTATTTTTACGAAATCCAAATTGGTTTTCATGTATTAGTTGATATTTTTCAAAAAACTATCAAGTCTTTGTGCAAAGAGTTTTTCTAGCAATTTTGAAAACTGTGATAAAAGACACTGGCCTATAATTGTTAAAAATATGCTTATCTCCTGATTTATAAATGGTATTTTTTGCCACTTTCATTCTGTCAGGGAATACTCCTGACTGTAGCGAAAGATTAAAAATAACAAAGAGGAGTACTTATACAATCTATTGTCTTTTTAATTATGACCATGTCTATACCTTCACCAGTCAGTAGATTTTTTTTTTTACATTTTTTACGATTGCTACTATTTCTTTTATGGTGTATCGGCTAAGAATTGGAATTAACCATTCTATTATCACCTATCCAGGCTTCCTCATCTCCTGGATCATCATCATTTTCCTGATTAGATTTGCTAAAGTAGGTCCAACATTTACAAAAAAAAGAATTCGTTTGCTACTTCGGTCTTATCTTTAACAACTTGATTATTATAATAAAATAATTAGGCCGAACTATGGGTGTGTTCTTATTACCCAATACCTCTTTAAAAATCATCACAACAGAAGCCACAGAAATCCTCCTCATCAAAAACATGACTTTGATCTGCGTCCTCATCTGGACTCTCCTCTGCTGCTGCTTCACAGGTAAAGTCCAGAGAATCAAACTCCTCTCCTCTATCAACATCTGTCCCTCTGAAATGAAGCCCACAAAACCATGAAGCTGCTTTATGTTTTTGTCTCTGTATCCTCAGAGTCCAGAGGACAGATCACAGTGACTCAGCCTGGAGCAGTGACCTCTGCTGTGGGAGCAACTGTGAGCATCAAGTGTACGACCAGTCAGAATGTTTATGTTTCTGGCAACAACCACTTTTTAGCCTGGTACCAACAGAGAGATGGAAGCCCCCCCAAAGGTCTCATTTACCATGCTAGCACTCGAGCATCAGGGATTCCAGCTCGTTTTACAGGCAGTGGATCAAACTCTGACTTCACTCTGACCATCAGTGGAGTCCAGGCTGAAGATGCAGCAGTTTATTACTGTCAGAGTCTTCACTATCCTAACAGTCAGTATGTGTTCACACAGTGAAAAACAGTCGTACAAAAACCTCCCTCAGTCAGACTGAACAGAAACTGAAGTGACTGCTGCAGCTGGAAGATACTGCAGAGACTGATACAGTTCACTGAGGACACACACACAAAATAAAGCCCTTCAACACAAATATGTGTTCCACTGCTATCTCACGCATGTTGTTTTCAACTTGCAAATATATAATAACTAAAGAACAAACTGGGCCAGTAACAGATACCAAGATGAATCTTAGTCATGACCTTTGATAACCGCAGTGGAACAAAGCCATGACATCTAATCAAGTGTCAGGGCTGTCGCCAGAGCGTGGAGTGAACCCAAAACAGACTCCGAGCCGTGGTGTCGACAATGACTTTATTTACAATGATGTAGAAACCCAACAGTAGTGAATAAAATGTGATTTGGAGCAAAAGAAGTGTAACATAAACTATTACCCACACAGTAAAATTGTTATGGCCCTGATCTGGCCCACACAATGTGCTTACACATGGCCCACATACCGCAAAGAATGACGGCCCTTTGGTGGCCCAGATCAGGTTTGCCAGAGGTGGCCCACACATGGGCCAGCACAAGGCCAGCTGCAGATACAATGGTGGTCCTGTGCTGGCCCAGAAGAGTTTCAGCTCTGGCCCCAGATGTCAGCCTAATGTTTACCTTAATCAACCCATGTAATAACAACATGTGGCGGAACATAATAGTGCAACAATAACATGATGAAACTCTGTTCAGACCCTTACCAGTACGCATATTGAGACAGGCCCCCTGTAAAGCAGCAAATGCTATACAGGGCTTCACAGTGCTTGCATGGCCTTCAGAATTCACTAATACTCTCCAAGTACTTTCACCAAAAAGGCTTTTACTATCCAGATAGCTTCTTTCTCCTTCCATCTGTATCTCTAGCGTAGCTGATTGGTACATGAAGGCACACACAGGTGTCTGAGCAGCACACACAGATTGGGGGAGGGTCAGTCCTGCCTCCACACCATTTATCCACATATTGATTAAACTTATGTTTACATGCTTTTTATCAGCATTTATTATATTTAATTGCTTTTTATCAATATTTATTCCCATTGTGAAATGAGTATTTTAATCAAAAGAGTATCAATTTATGCTTTTAATCCCGTTTTTAACACTGGGTTACAATTTAGCAATAAATTTAATAACCCTCTATATTAACAGTTACACACTATATAGAACAACTTTATAGAATTATATTTGTTTGCAGATGTTAGCAGCTATCAGTGAATAGTTATCAGCTATTTTGAAACAAAACTGTAGAGAGACACGGCTCTCTGACTCTGAAAACAAACAAATCAACAACATAATTCTCCACTAGGCCTTTACTGAATCCAACTTCAGTTTCTGCTTGTTTGTGGGTCTCTCTTCATTCAGTTTAGTATTTAATAACAGGAATGCATGCTCTGTTGAGGTGAAAGAAGGTGACTTAAAAATGGAAGATATCCTATTTCTTTGCCTCTGAAAGTCTTGGGTGGTTTTTAAAGTTTAGTATATTAGCTGATTGACGATTTCCTGAACCTTATGCTAACTTTGAACTGAAAATACTTCATCTTTTTAATTTATCTTTGAATAATGAGGAAACAAGTCTTATATCTCCATGAAATGGGTTGTAGTAGACAGTTGTTCAATTACTTTTGAGTGTCTGGCGAAAAAATCCTTGTGGGTAAAACCTACACACCTTTCAATTCAAATGCAATCAGAAAGTTAGACAACCGACTTTGTGATCTTGATTATATTAATGTGATTGATCTATTACTAAACAGCTGTCAGGGGTTGCTGTGTGGATGTGAAGAAGAGGGGATCCAAACACAGGACTCGTGGTGAGGATTAAGGGAGTTTATTGCAATGGCAGGATGAACGCACGAGCAGAACAGGGAAGAAGACTGGCTGACTGGACTGAACTGAACTGAAAGGCAAACATGCAGAGTAGACAGCAGTGACAACATCAATGACAAGACAGTAAGTGAGTGGAAACTGAGGACTTAAACACACTGGCTGAATAATGACTGATTGGAGACTGGTGAGTGAACAGCTGAACATAATTGAAGTAACACACAGGGAAAGGCTGGCACAAAGAACAGGGAGTGAAAACAGAGAATAAACCAGACATGAAACAAACTGAAAATGCTGGGTCAACGACCCAGGAACCCTGACAACAGCATGTTGGAGTCAGTCCAGGAGAAAGTCACACCAAAAGTTTCAATGCCCTGAAGATATCATTCATCATGACTTTTATAGCAGCTAGCTGAATGAATGTTTAATTCTGTTTTTAATCTACTGCAGCAGTTTGTAGTTAAGGAGAACACTTAGAGATCCCGAATGAATAAATAACAGACTAAAAACAAAAATACTTGGACCTCGAAAGTGCATCCCAGATCAAAAAATTATAATTATACTATTTTACATTTTTCTTGAAACATGTTGGCCGATTGAAATGACACCTGTGAATTCACAATGTGATGACAGCTTATGAAGCCATGCTGGAGTCAGTCAGATGATTTCCATAGAGAGGCACTTTGCATCAGCAGCACCATGCTCCAGTGCTCTGGGAGAGTTTATAGTCCTGAGAGTTGAACACTGGATGACTGACAGCTGTCCTTCATCACAACAGAAGCCACAGAAATCCTCCTCATCAAAAACATGACTTTGATCTGCGTCCTCATCTGGACTCTCCTCTGCTGCTGCTTCACAGGTAAAGTCCAGAGAATCAAACTCCTCTCCTCTATCAACATCTGTCCCTCTGAAATGAAGCCCACAAAACCATGAAGCTGCTTTATGTTTTTGTCTCTGTGTCCTCAGAGTCCAGAGGACAGATCACAGTGACTCAGCCTGGAGCAGTGAGCTCTGCTGTGGGAGGAACTGTGAGCATCAAGTGTACGACCAGTCAGAATGTTCGTGTTTGGAACAACAACCATCTTTTAGCCTGGTACCAACAGAAAGATGGAGGAGTTCCTAAAAAGCTAACTTATAATGCTGACACTTGAGCTTCATGACCTTTGACCTCACTCACGCTTCACAGAGGTTTTAGGTTTCTTGGAACCTTATCCCAACTTCACATAAATAGGATTGTTAGAAAGGTGTAAAAGTACACAACACACACGATGATTGTGCTCACTATTATTGCGTTTTACTGACAGTTATGAACTCAAGGAACACAGTCTGTTCCTTTTTTTTTTTTTTTTTTCCTTTTTTAAATAAATAGGACAGGGGGAATGAATGAGAGAAAGAGGGGGAGAGAAAGAAAGAAAACCAAAGGGGAGAGGAGACGGTGAGAAGGGGGGGGAGGAGAGAGAAAAAAAAAAAAAAGAGAAAAAAAAAAAACAACTCCTGGGTCACCTGTATGGAGAAAAATAAAAACAAACAAAAAAAACAAACAGAGGAGACAGCAAACAACAAAGAGCAACATAATAATAGAGAAAACAAAGCACCATCACAATAAACTAGCTAGTCATAGATATCAATAGTTACTAAATAATAAACGATATTGTGCAGCACGCAAGATAGACAGCGCACAATGTGCTTTGAGGCAGCAGCCAAGAAAGCTGTAGTCCGCGTCTGTGAATACCCATGTGTACACCTGTGTGCATACCTGTGTGGATCAGCATGCTTGCATTCCAAAGGTTTCTCCATGTAATGATCTGCTAGGGAGTGTGGGGGGGCCACAGCCCGTCCTCCAGGGTGTGAAGCGGGTATGGAGGAGATCAAAACTCCAGACATCCAGAGGCCCCCAGAACACAAGAGACCATGGAAGACCAACAGAGGGGCAGCCGCGCCACTGTTCCAGTAAGAGCTGAGGAGAGTCCCAGATGAGGGCTCGCCCAGCAGCCGCGGAGCAGAAGCCAGGGGGAGTTGCAGTGACGCGCCCGTGAGCTCCGCCGGCCCCAGCTGTGCCTGAGTGACCGAGCCCCAGGCCGAGAGGCCGGGGGCACCCCATCTCCAAAGGGGCCCGAGCGAGCCCCAGGCCCCAGGCCCCGACAAGCGGCCGCCAAGGAGTGAGCCGGTGTGTACCCGGACGCCCACCCCCAGACGCAAAGAACCACCAACACACCGACACCTGAGGGAGTCCGCCACCGGCAGGGGAAGTGGTGGTGGTAGAGATAGGCCTCCAAACCTTGGAGGGCCTGAGATGTCCCCAGAGAGGTGGCGTCTGACACCCAACCTGACATATAGACACAGACATACAGGCACACACAGACACAAACATCCATTCCCACCCTCATGCTCTCATATGCACTTACTCCACACTCAACCAACGTGGAGACAGACATAAAGACGCTGTACACACGATCACACTCCCCAAGCGTACTCTACAAACCGGCTAGGTACCCTTGCCCCTGGAGGGGGGAATTGCACCCAGACCCAGGTGGTGTTTCCCTTTTCCCTGCGGTGGGGGGAGGCAGACCACCCCGACTCCGCAGCAGCAGGGAGGCCCCACACCCCAGACCGCAGTCGGACGGCCAACTCCTCCTACTAGCCCCCCGCTCCAGCAGGCCGCAGAGAATGGGGGTGGGAGAAGACTCCAAACCTCCCTCCACCCGCCTCATTGTAGTGTTGATGCATGTGTGTTCTAAGGTGCAATTAAAACCCAGGAGGGCATGGAGCTACCTGCCAAGGAGCAGCAGGTAAGCGCATAGCCCCTCCTGCTAGCCCTCAATGTCTACGTGTATTTAAAATTGAGAGGTGGGCAACGACGTCAGGGGTGAGGTGTACACCCTGATGGTAATTTGGACTCCGTGATTGTGCCCACCCCCAAGATCCTATATGTATGTGTAATGAGAGTGTGAATAATGTGAATGTCTAAGTTGTGGGATAAAATTGAGGCAGAGGTAGCCAGAAGGGGACAGAGGGGGGGGGGGGGGGGTAGCCTCCTCTGCACCCTGGTGACATACCCCTACTCCAAGGAACACAGTCTGTTCCAGTCCAGCTCTCCCCGTCCCCGCTCGACTCTGTCTTCACTATATAGATGAACAGAAAGAGACAGCGTCATCAGTCAGTCGCCACCACCTGTGGCTCACCTGCCTCCCGGTACCGCCCCCTTGAGCTCACTGTACCACTCCTCCCCTGCAGATGAGCCAAGGACCACACCTCCGCCACAGAAGGCAAATCAAACATACCCATTTTGGCTCTCTCTGTTATGGACACAGATGTACAGATTTGTATACAGAGTAGCATGAAAGACT
This sequence comes from Simochromis diagramma, assembly GCF_900408965.1. Taxonomy (NCBI): domain Eukaryota; kingdom Metazoa; phylum Chordata; class Actinopteri; order Cichliformes; family Cichlidae; genus Simochromis; species Simochromis diagramma. The sequence continues at coordinate 9,003 of NW_024386891.1, forward strand.
CAAATGTAAGCACTCAGTAAGGTGCAGAAAAGTGCTGAACAATCATAAATTCTAAACAATCAGTTGTTTGTTTCTGCTCATTAAATTCTGTAAGAATTAGAAATGTGAAGGTCCCAAGTTCAGTCTGTGGATTTTACCTCCAACAGCAGCTTTTATCCAGGTAGATGTTCTTGAACTTAAAGTGTCCGTGATGATAACAGAGATTCTATCATGATGGGTTTTATTACTTAGTTTTATTCATTTGAATAAAGCTGGAATTCAGTTGTGTAATTGTTTGTAATTTGTGATTAAAAAACATCAACAGCAGTGAACAACGATGCTTGATCTGCCCTGTTACATGTCACATGGTTGTGATCATATAGCTACAGAAAGAGGTTTATAGGTAGTGCTGTCAGAGATAACAGCCTCGTTTAAAAGATACTGATTGTGTCTGTTTGTGTTTTTATAAGAAGTCCTTTGAAGCAAAGAGCAGTGACTGTACCCTCCACATGTCTGAGCTCCTCACTCTCTGAGACTAAGCTCAGCTACTCTACAGCATGAACCTGTGACCTGGTTAATTCATATTTTAATTAATCGAGATATTTCTTACTATTTATGATAAACATGTGAATCCCTCAAGGAACCAAACAAAACATTTAAATAATAGAAAATATTTTGGAATAAGAATATTCTGAAGAACAAACTGATATATCTGCTCAATACTACGATGGATTGAAATATTCCTGATAAACAGCATCGTCAGACTGATCCAAGTCAGTCAGATGATTTCCATAGAGAGGCACTTTGCCATCAGCAGCACCATGCTCCAGTGCTCTGGGAGAGTTTATATCCTGAGAGTTGAACACTGGATGACTGACAGCTGTCCTTCATCACAACAGAAGCCACAGAAATCCTCCTCATCAAAAACATGACTTTGATCTGCGTCCTCATCTGGACTCTCCTCTGCTGCTGCTTCACAGGTAAAGTCCAGAGAATCAAACTCCTCTCCTCTATCAACATCTGTCCCTCTGAAATGAAGCCCACAAAACCATGAAGCTGCTTTATGTTTTTGTCTCTGTGTCCTCAGAGTCCAGAGGACAATATACAGTGACTCAGCCTGGAGCAGTGAGCTCTGCTGTGGGAGGAACTGTGAGCATCAAGTGTACGACCAGTCAGAATGTTCATGGCAACAACCATTTAGCCTGGTACCAAAAGATAGATGGAGGAGTTCCTAAACTGCTCATTTACCATGCTAGCACTCGACAATCAGGGATTCCAGCTCGTTTTACAGGCAGTGGATCAAACTCTGACTTCACTCTGACCATCAGTGGAGTCCAGGCTGACGATGCAGCAGTTTATTACTGTCAGAGTTATCACTATATCAACAGTCAGAATGTGTTCACACAGTGAAAAACAGTCGTACAAAACCTCCCTCAGTCAGACTGAACAGAAACTGAAGTGACTGCTGCAGCTGGAAGATACTGCAGAGACTGATACAGTTCACTGAGGACACAGACACACACACACACACACACACACACACACATACACTTTATATTGCTGAAATATTTCTGCTTTCAGAATAAATTAGCATCAAATCATCCATCCATACCTTTACTATCTGCAGTGTCACATTCAGGAAGTGAATAAAAAATAAAAAATGTCACTAGAATGAGCACATTGAGGCTTTTATTCTTCATTGAGAATAATATGCTCAAATATTTAGTGTGAACTCTGTAAACACAATTGCTTGTGAAAAATAATGTAGTGATTTAAAATCGAGGACTTTACTGTGTTTGAATAGTTATGATTGATAAGGACGATCATATTCACAGAATTACTTTCACAGCTGAGATTGTTGGAAATGCACGAAACATTTAGAATTTTAAATGATGTGACGTCTCATGCTATTAGTATCGTCATCAAAAGTCATCCTGAAAAATATTTGCTCATAGGGGGCTCTCTGATTGTTGGGGTTGTCCTGTATTCTTGTAAGTCTTTTTTTATGTTACAATAGTGACTGTTGTGAGTTGATGTTACATCAATAAAACTGAATTGGACTGAACTGAATATTATTTAGTTCCCACAATGTTTCACAAGGAAAACCTGTAGAAATAAGTGTTTCTGACCAGTAAGATGGTAGAAAGCTTTTATTTTGAAAACACCCCAGGAACTAATGAGTTTGTTGAAAAAGTGGATTACAGTGACTTAAAGGGAGCAGGAGAGCATACACTTTGAAATACTGATGGATTATGACACAATTATGATAGAGATTTCCAACAGTGCCTGAATCACATTAATGTTTATTTGAGCTGCTTCAAAATGCCTTTGACTTTTAGTTATCAGTTTTCTCAAGTTTCATTTCATGCAAAAGTTGACTTCATGAGTCAAGTAATGTGTCTTATCCTGACATTTTCCCTCTTGCATGAAGTTTAGTTAAGTTTCTGCTCAGTTCTATTAAAATATCAGAATTATTTGGGACCAGGAGCATGTGGGTCCATGCAGATTCAGGACTAAGTAAAGAGGAGCTGGAGCCTCTCTCAGATGCTATTGGGAAAAGAGACAGGATACACCCAGGATAGATAAAGAGATGGACAACCATTCATACTCACATTTTCACGTTTGATCAATTTAGAGTCACCAGTTAACATAACCACAGTATCTGCATGTCTTTGAATGTGGAAGGAAACCGGAGAGAGCCCACAGAAACACTGGAGGAACTGCAACCTCCACAAAGAAAGTCCCCAGCCTGGATGAACCCAGGACCATCCTGCTGTTAAAGCAATAAGTGTTAAGCTATAGGAATCACACAATGATTTTTCCTAAGCGTTTGCTGTCATGTCTTAAATAAAATAAACTACCTCACTGCGGGTTAGCATAATACTCGATAAAACACAAACTGGAAAACACAGTATTTATGACATGGAAGTGAAGTCTCCCTGTAGTCTTCCAAAGAATTAAAAGCAATTTTAAAATTTAATTACATTTTAATTGCAGCAGCTTCTTCAAACTTCTTTCCTATGGTAGAAAGGTGATTACTTGGGTTAAGATACCCCCACCAAAAAATTAAACCAAACAAAAAAGAAAGGAAAGAAAAAAGCTTGAAATATTCCCAAAAATAACTGCAATAAATGATAGATCCACTTATAAATGATTCTTCAGACCAACTGAATCTGTCTTACAGTCAGATCATTTCCATAGAGAGGCACTTTGCAGGATATTATTTAATCTTAAAAAAACTATGGCGATTTCTCACGTACCACCAGAGAGAGCCCAAGTACCACTTGTATGTGAACCACAGTTTGAGAAAGACTGCTTTGATCATGCACAGAACCAGTTAAAGTGATAATACTGCTGAGCATTACACACTACATCACAAAAAAGAAAATAACATGTTCAGGACATGAAAGTCGAGTCTTTCCCGTCTCACAGGTTGTCCTGTTATTTACAAAACATTTTAACAAGTGATATCTGCGCTGGGTCATGTTTAACTTTTCCAACCTGTGGTCAGCATCGTGCATCAATGTGAATCACTGCAAGGTTTTTTGTACTGAGTGAGTTTTTAAAAACTCTAAAATAACTTTTACAAATTGTTCCTTTTTTTTTCAAATGTCACTTTTGAGGCCATGTTTACATGCACAGGTGGTTTGAAAAACATTGACTTTTCTATTCATTCTGGCCTATTTTTTTACATGTGAACAGCACTTTAATTTGTTGACAGGTCATTTCTAACTTCTTTCAGGGTGAAGATTCTCAGAAACTATGTTCATAAAAGGGCCACAGGTTAGACTCAAATCCAGGCTGCTGCCCCCTCCCATGACCCACTGAGCTAAACTGGCACCCTGCACAGTCCTGATGGCCAACACTTGGATTGGGGTGAGGAAATCTCCTTTCCAAAAAAATCGTTCTTTTGAAACAATTACAGTGGACATTGTGAAAAACTGATTAACTGATAAACAGCATCAACTATCTGAGCCAAATAGCTGTTGTATTCAGTAAGATGATTTCCATAGAGAGGCACTTTGCATCAGCAGCACCATGCTCCGGTGCTCTGGGAGAGTTTATAGTCCTGAGAGTTGAACACTGGATGACTGACAGCTGTCCTTCATCACAACAGAAGCCACAGAAATCCTCCTCATCAAAAACATGACTTTGATCTGCGTCCTCATCTGGACTCTCCTCTGCTGCTGCTTCACAGGTAAAGTCCAGAGAATCAAACTCCTCTCCTCTATCAACATCTGTCTCTGAAATGAAGCCCACAAAACCATGAAGCTGCTTTAGTTTTGTCTCTGTGTCCTCAGAGTCCAGAGGACAGATCACAGTGACTCAGCCTGGAGCAGTGAGCTCTGCTGTGGGAGGATCTGTGAGCATCAAGTGTAGGACCAGTCAGAATGTTCATAACTCAACCTTTTAGCCTGGTACCAACAGAAAGATGGAGGAGTTCCCAAACGCTCATTTACCATGCTAGCACTCGACAATCAGGGATTCCAGCTCGTTTTACAGGCAGTGGATCAAACTCTGACTTCACTCTGACCATCAGTGGAGTCCAGGCTGAAGATGCAGCAGTTTTATAATGTCAGAGTTTTCACTATCCTAACAATCAGGATGTGTTCACACAGTGAAAAACAGTCGTACAAAAACCTCCCCTCAGTCAGACTGAACAGAAAACTGAAGTGACTGCTGCAGCTGGAAGATACTGCAGAGACTGATCAGTTCACTGAGGACACACACACACACACACACACACACGCACACACGCACACGCACACACATGCGCGCACACACACACACCACCACACATACACTTTATATTGCTGAAATATTTCTGCTTTCAGAATAAATTAGCATCAAAACATCCATCCATACCTTTATTATCTGCAGTGTCACATTCAGGAAGTTGATAAATAACAAGTCATAAAAAATGTCACTAGAATGAGCACATTGAGGCTTTTATTCTTCATTGAGAATAAGTATGCCTCAAATATTTAGTGTGAACTCTGTAAACACAATTGCTTGTGAAAAATAATGTAGTGATTTAAAATCGAGGACTTTACTGTGTTTGAATAGTTATGATGATAAGGACGATCATATTCACAGAATTACTTTTACAGCTGAGATTGTTGGAAATGCACGAAACATTTAGAATTTAAATGATGTGACGTCTCATGCTATTAGTATCGTCATCAAAAGTCATCCTGAAAAATATTTGCTCATAGGGGGCTCTCTGATTGTTGGGGTTGTCCTGTATTCTTGAAAGTCTTTTTTTATGTTACAATAGTGACTGTTGTGAGTTGATGTTACATAAATAAAACTGAATTGGACTGAACTGAATATTATTTAGTTCCCACAACTGTTTCACAAGGAAAACCTGTAGAAATAAAGTGTTTCTGACCAGTAAAGATGGTAGAAAGCTTTTATTTGAAAACACCCCAGGAACTAATGAGTTTGTTGAAAAAGTGGATTACAGTGACTTAAAGGGAGCAGGAGAGCATACACTTTGAAATACTGATGGATTATGACACAATTATGATATAGAGATTTCCAACAGTGCCTGAATCACATTAATGTTTATAGTTTGAGCTGCTTCAAAATGCCTTTGACTTTAATTATCAGTTTTCTCAAGTTTCATTTCATGCAAAAGTTGACTTCATGAGTCAAGTAATGTGTCTTATCCTGACATTTTCCCTCTTGCATGAAGTTTAGTTAAGTTCTGCTCAGTTCTATTAAAATATCAGAATTATTTGGGACCAGGAGCATGTGGGTCCATGCAGATTCAGGACTAAGTGAAGAGGATGCTGGAGCCTCTCTCAGATGCTATTGGGAAAAGAGACAGGATACACCCAGGATAGATAAAGAGATGGACAACCATTCATACTCACATTTTCACGTTTGATCAATTTAGAGTCACCAGTTAACCTAACCACAGTATCTGCATGTCTTTGGATGTGGAAGGAAACCGGAGAGAGCCCACAGAAACACTGGAGGAACCTGCAACCTCCACAAAGAAAGTCCCCAGCCTGGATGAACCCAGGACCATCCTGCTGTTAAAGCAATAAGTGTTAAGCTATAATGAGAATCACACAATGATTTTTCCTAAGCTTTGCTGTCATGTCTTAAATAAAATAAACTACCTCACTGCGGGTTAGCATAATACTCGATAAAACACAAACTGGAAAAACACAGTATTTTATGACATGGAAGTGAAGTCTCCCTGTAGTCTTCCAAAGAATATAAAAGCATATTTAATTTAATTTAATTACATTTTAATTGCAGCAGCTATCTTCAGGACTTTCTTTCCTATGGTAGAAAGGTGATTATTTGGGTTAAGATACCCCACACCAAAAAAATTAAACCAAAACAAAAAAGGAAAGGAAAGAAAAAAGCTTTGAAATATTCCCAAAAATAACTGCAAATAAACCTGATAGATCCACTTATAAATGATTCTTCAGACCAACTGAATCTGTCTTACAGTCAGATCATTTCCATAGAGAGGCACTTTGCATCAGGTATATTATTTAATCTTAAAAAAAATATGGCGATTTCTCACGTACCACCAGAGAGAGCCCAAGTACCACTTGTGGTATGTGTACCACAGTTTGAGAAAGACTGCTTTAGATCATGCACAGAACCAGTTAAAGTGATAATACTGCTGAGCATTACACACTACATCACAAAATAGAAAATAACATGTTCAGGACATGAAAGTCGAGTCTTTCCAGTCTCACAGGTTGTCCTGTTATTCTACAAAACATTTTAACAAGTGATATCTGCGCTGTGGTCATGTTTAACTTTTCCAACCTGTGGTCAGCATCGTGCATCAATGTGAATCACTGCAAGGTTTTTTGTACTGAGTGAGTTTTTAAAAACTCTAAAATAACTTTTACAAATTGTTCCTTTTTTTTTTTATTTCACTTTTGAGGCCATGTTTACATGCACAGGTGTAGTTTGAAAAACATTGACTTTTCTATTTATTCTGGCCTATTTTTTACATGTGAACAGCACTTTAATTTGTTGACAGGTCATTTTCTAACTTCTTTCAGGGTGAAGATTCTCAGAAACTATGTTCATAAAAGGGCCACAGGTTAGACTCAAATCCAGGCTGCTGCCCCCTCCCATGACCCACTGAGCTAAACTGGCACCCTGCACAGTCCTGATTGGCCAACACTTGGATTGGGGTGAGGAAATCTCCTTCCAAAAAAATCGTTCTTTTGAAACAAATTAGAGTGGACATTGTGAAAAACTGATTAACTGATAAACAGCATCAACTATCTGAGCCAAATAGCTGTTGTATTCAGTCAGATCATTTCCATAGAGGCACTTTGCATCAGCAGCACCATGCTCCAGTGCTCTGGGAGAGTTTATAGTCCTGAGAGTTGAACACTGGATGACTGACAGCTGTCCTTCATCACAACAGAAGCCACAGAAATCCTCCTCATCAAAAAGATGACTTTGATCTGCGTCCTCATCTGGACTCTCCTCTGCTGCTGCTTCACAGGTAAAGTCCAGAGAATCAAACTCCTCTCCTCTATCAACATCTGTCCCTCTGAAATGAAGCCCACAAAACCATGAAGCTGCTTTATGTTTTTGTCTCTGTGTCCTCAGAGTCCAGAGGACAGATCACAGTGACTCAGCCTGGAGCAGTGACCTCTGCTGTGGGAGGAACTGTGAACATCAAGTGTACGACCAGTCAGAATGTTTATAGCTCCAACCGTTTAGCCTGGTACCAACAGAAAGATGGAGGAGGTTCCTAAACTGCTCATTTACCATGCTACCACTCAACAATCAGGGATTCCAGCTCGTTTTACAGGCAGTGGATCAAACTCTGTCTTCACTCTGACCATCAGTGGAGTCCAGGCTGAAGATGCAGCAGTTTATTACTGTCAGAGTTTTCACTATCCCAACAGTCAGCATGTGTTCACACAGTGAAAAACAGTCGTACAAAAACCTCCCTCAGTCAGACTGAACAGAAACTGAAGTGACTGCTGCAGCTGGAAGATACTGCAGAGACTGATACAGTTCACTGAGGACACACACACACACACACACACACACACACTGAAAATGTCATTGTGGTAAAGGAAAAAAAAGTTGGAAATATATCATTTTCTTTAACAATCATCATTTGTGACCTTGACTTCTGCTTCATACCAGCTCAAATAAATCTCAATTTCTAAACATCGATCATTATCAAAAATCATATTTCTTTAATAAAAAAAATCTGACACTAAATGAACTCACCAAAAGTCAGTGAGTCATAATTATCTGCACAATTTAGCAAATACTTCAAATAGAAACTTTAAGTCCAAATCAGTCAAATGATCAAATTTCCATCTTTTCTTTCTCAGGTTTTTAGATTTCTCTTTTTTGCTCTTCAACACTGCCATGGTCCAAAGACCTGTTGACTTCCTATTCATGTTTTTGATTATTAATATGATTCGTTTCATTTATTTTCTGTTTTCCAGTCGCATCTCTTCGTCCCTCTGTTCCTTATGTTCTGTCAACCCGTGTCTCAGAGCTCTGTCTCTGGTTCCCTGTTTTATTTGGATTCTGCGTTCTGTGTGAGTGTATTCGTCATGTCTGATGAGGTTTCAGCTGTGTCTGCCTTCTGTGGTGTATTCCCTCGTTACCCTCTGTGTATATTAGTATGTGTTCTAATAATAGCACTGACACATGTTCACATTCCTCAAATTGAGTTATTAATATTTAAACAGGTTATAGTCAAAGGTCAGCTGCCAATCTCAGAGTTAACCACTCTGACTTTAAACTTAGGAGTTAAAACTGCTTTGTTCCTGAAAGCAGTTGAACAAATTGAGTTGAGATGGAATCTTGAGCTCTCAGTTTGAGAACAGATGAAGGTGAATTTATTGAACCATTTACCTCGACTTAAGCACATACCTGTGTACTGAACAGCCCTCGTCAGTGGATCCCAACACCAGTATTTGACAGTAACAGGTGAGCCTCAACTTTAATTGGTAAAGAGACAAGACACCATGAGAACTGACATTACAATACTTTTATTTTACAAAAGTCAGCGTCTTTCAGTTCAAAGTTTGTTAGGCAGCTATTGCACATTTAAAACAACAACACAAACACAACGCAGCAACAAGAAACTATGCAGTACATTATAACCGAATACTTAAACATGACTGCACAACAACCTTTCAAAAGAACATTTGTAGATGAATTGTTATTTTCCTTCCAATACTTGAAGCATTTTCTGAACATCACTTTTTGGTGCATGGCTTGTTGCATGCATACCCCACCTGTCTTAACGGGACTATAAATACAACTATATACAGTCACATTTGTAAAAACAAAAAACTTTTATACTAAACACTTTTAAAATGTACAATTTTGAAGAAGCCCAGGAGCAATCCCATTTCAGAACACTTAGAATAAGACAACTTCCTCCCAAAAGGCCACAGGTTTTAACCACAGCTTTCCAGCATCAGTTCATGTAAATGCAGCTACAGCTTTCCAAATCCCAGGAATGCTTTTAATGCAGTGTTCATAAGATCTTTAAATTGATCCTCGTATGCAACACGTCTCGGAAGATACAGGGATAAGCTGCACATCGATGCGTATCCCCGACTCCTGATCATAAAAGTCTATGTTGCAGGACCCCAGTGGTGGAAGTAAGTCAGCCCCAGTTATAAAGACCAGCAGCTCTTCAAACGTGTGGTCCACCTCTTGCTCTATTAAAATACATACAACTAGTAAATAAAACGTAATGTGTAGGTTCATGAATAAAAGATTTATAATCAGTTACACTGTTATGTAGAGCGGTTGCATTAATGACAATTTAGGAGTCAAAAACAGGTTGTTAGGCAAAACTAATACTGCGAAGCATTGTATAATCAAAAAGCAAAGCAATCCTGCCCTCCTAAGACACAGGACATTAATTTTTGTCCTCCGAGTCGGAGACCTGTATGTCAAGGACCCTTGACAGGTATTCATATACCTAAATGCCAAGAGAAAGAAAATGTGTGTGTCGTCGTTAGGATAGGGATTTATGTTGGTTGTGAGAGACTGTAAGCCTACAAGTTCATATTGTTCAATGACAGTTATGACATGTTGTGTTTCAGGTGATTTTACAGAAAAAAAAACACCAAAATAACGTACTGAATACTTTTAACAAAAAAAACTCTGTATATTAAATGACTTCTTAAAATACCTACCCCAACACTGATCACGAGAATAGACTCATTCTTATACAGCGCTTTTCTGCTCCACCTGCACAGTCAGTGTTTCATACAACAAACTGCAACATGCTGAAACATTTCATTACACAGCATGCAATGAATTTGCATATATGTAATGTCTTTAATACCCTGCTTAGTAATGGCAGTGTCTCTCAATTCCCCTTCGCACTTACTCTTTAACATAAACTTTGCTTTACTTCATGTATTGAAAGTGACTTAATTCTACTGACTCATATTGACTACAGATAGCACACTGGTTTCCAATTAGAACCCTGGAAATCATTATTTAGAGTTTAAAATTCACATCACCACAAAAGTAAGACAAAGACTCGATTCTTATTTAATATTGATATTTTTTTATTCTTTAAAACTTTAAACAAACTTTAAACTTTAAACAAAGCAATGAAAAATGAGAGAAGGAATTGGAAAAAAAAAAAAAAAAGCAGTGTGAAAGTAAGACCAGCATGAAAGTCACATATAGTTCAGGACTGGGGACACTGGTCTCTCATCAGTGGCTCTGAGACCAGAGTCTGGGAGCCCTGGGTGGCCTCACAGGTCACAGAGCCCACCTTCATCCAGTGGTCTGCAGGGAGCCTCAGGGTGCTGCTCCAGCTGTAGAGGCCGTCGTTCTCCTGCACCACGGGGCTCCTGCTCTCCTCCCAGCTGATGCTGCCACTGCCATCCACCTTCCAGGACAGACTCCAGTCTGAGGGGAAGCCCTTGTTGGCCAGACACATGACTGTAGCCTCCCCTTGTTTCAGCTCCTCACTGGAGGGACCCAGCACCTTCAGGGCGGGGCGGGTATCACCTAGGAAACACCAATCAGCTTAGAGGACAGGAACCACAATTTGAATTTCTCCGTTAAGAAGTTTCTGTCAGGTGTTTTTTCTGCTCCACCAGTCATTCACTCACACATTGTTTCACTTCCCTTTAAGAAACCTCTCATGCATATCAGCACAGAGAGAATCATCACACAGTTTGAGCTGAAATATGTTCAAACTACACTGGAAATAAAAGAAGCAGATGTGGAAACATTTACAGCAGAAGTTTGGTTTTAAAATGATTAGAAGTCTAAATCATGGACGACTGAAGAAATGAGTGGACACAAGCACAGAGCAGCTACTCATTCATACAGATTTGAAATGTTATTGAACAGCTCACATGGTTTCAAACTAAATCTGAAACATCTGACACGATAAAAACATCAGAAAGCAAACTTTAACTCATCCAAACAGCAGCTGATGTGGTGGAAATTTACAAACTAATCATAAGATGATGAAGTTTGCTCTTGTCTACAAATATTTTACTGTGACAGAAATGTAGATTAAACAAGAGAAACTTGCAGAGCTCATCTGAATTAGTCCAGTAAAAAGGACAAACATCAAACACTAAATTATTTTAAATAAAAAAAATACTTTTGTCTCATCTAAGCAGCCTAACAAATAATTATTAAATAAAATGATACAATTTTTAATAATAAACACAGTTTAATTAACTTACTTCCAACATCCAGTCTGGTTCCTCCACCAAAAGTCCACCACAGTGATACAAACTCATTGAGCCGCCGTACAAAAACCTCTGACTGTAGAGAGACACGGCTCTCTGACTCTGAAACAAACAAACTCAACAAAATCATTCATTGTTTGTATAATTTAATAATATTATAACAGTGTAATTAAAACAAATAAAGCCCATTACAACAATATTTAAAGAATATGATTTCAAAATGTAGATTTTACAGCTTACTTGTGAAAAACTCTCTTGAAACCTGGCACTTATTTTTTCACAGCTCTAAACACTGAAACTAATTCTCAGCCTAAAACGCTTCAAAAACACTTCAGATTCATGTAGTTATGTTTTGAATTTGACGAAAATATTAAGTTCTGGAAACTGTACCAGCATTTTTTTCTATATATTTTTTTTTTAATTTCCGAAGGAACATGTCCATATTTAAGACGCTGCCTACACATACAGGTTATTTTTAATGAGTTTTTATTTCTATTTTGGAATTCTGTCTACAAATAATGGTGTTTTAGGAAGTTTTGAAAATCCCTTCCAGGTAGAGAAGACTGTGCTCTGTGCTGTTCTCACTGTGAAGGCTTCTAACTGGTAAACATTACCATTCAATTCGGGTTTTATCACCATGTGTTGCTTTGGTTTACTTTTGACATGTTTCACACACACACACACGTTTTCAAACGACTTCACTGACATTTATTTGTGAACAGTTAAATGAACTCCAGTAAATGTTTCCCCATCACTGCTTTTCTCAGTTGCTTTGGTGAAAGTCTTACATCAGGAACGTCATTCTCACCACTCTTAATGCAGCTCTCAAAATATGTAAGGCCTTTTTCACCACACAGACTCGTCTATGCAAAAGACACTTCATAAAACACTTTCACCGTCGTTTTAAGACATCAAAACAGGTTTTTTTGTTTTGTTTTTTCTCAAAACCTCACCTACTTTGGAAAGAGTACTGCAAAAAATGTAGGCCTAATGTCACAAGGGGCCAAAGGCCTGTACGAAACTGGACTCAAGTGCTGGACCACATGTGGAGACGGTTGAGTTTGCTTCACACAAATCTTTATTTGGCACAAAAACACAGAGTTATACTTGACGTGGGATTCCTGACAAGAAAACGTAGCGTGGTGGCCTAAGGTGGCGTGGTGATCAAGAGGGAGAGAGGAAAAGGGGGTTAGTGGGTTCTCAGACTTCTCCAGGTGTGATTGAACTTTAAAGAGGAGTATGGCTTATGCTGCAGGTGGAGTTGGTGGTACTTTGAGGGGAGTAGGTGAAGGTCCAGGTGAGCTGAACAAAGTTAAGATGAGCTGACCTGAGCTCCAAGGGATCCTGTGAGAAGCAGTGGGAAGAGGGCAGCAGGTGTGATATTGAAATCCTTCCCAGGAGACGGAGCATGAAACTGCAGTGAGTATGGCCGAGCGCATAGACTTGGGCAAGGAGCATGAAGCATGGTAGCCTGTTAGCACCGAGGGTAAGTTGGCAAACTAGCAGTGAAGAGACGGCAACGCTGGTCTTGAATATCCTGAGTAGGTTGCTCCAGATTGGCTCCATGTGAGGAGATGACGGCTCTGCCCAGGGGCAGACACAGGAGAACATGGACTTAGTGGAAATTTACCAGCAGCTCACCCGGACTGTGACAGCTAATGAGAAGTTTAAAACTGTTTTCAGAAACAAAAATCAAGTCTGATGGTTTTTTTTTGTTTTTTTAACCTTACAAAACTGATGAAATGGAGAAAAGCAAAATAATACTCATTAAACTATATGTGTGTTCTGTTCACATCACCGACACATTCTCAGCCTGGCTGGGGGGCTTCTTTGCCCAGCCTGGAGGCTCCCGGTGCAGACGGCTCCCTGTGATAGTGTTTCCTCACCTGGCTCATGTAAAGATTGATTGATTGATTGATTGATTGATTGATTACTACAGTGCCGTGATCTTCCTCATGCTGTGTGTGTTTTGTTAGATTCTTCCCAGTTTAGGTTTTGTGGAGTTTTCTGTTCAGCAATAAAAGCTGCCATTTTGACTTCAGTCCTGTTTCCAGTGAGTTTGGTTTGGGTCCAATTCCTGCCTGGACACAGCCCGATCACGACAGTTGTGAGCTGTGAGTTGTGGATCAACAAAGTAACAAATCCCGTTATTAGTGTAGAAACAACAGCAGTGTGTATGTGTGTATAAAAACAATGAGAAAGGCAAATTTGATTGGGGAAAAGCATCACTGATTTGAGAACTGCACCAAAGCGACTGAGAGAAACTGTAATATATGTTGGAGGTGGATGGTACTGGAGGAAATCATGTTGTATCATGCTGTTTGAACCATATTTAATTTTGGATCACAGCCATCTGAATGGTGTCCTACAGCAATATTTTAAAATTGACATTGAACTTATTTTAAAAATAATCAGTTAGTAGTTCTTCAAACCCATCAGGATCTGCGTGGGGTACAGAATGTTGTAAAAGCATGTAGTGAAGTCCAGACCTTTACTTTTTCACATTGTGCCTTTAAACTTGGTCAGATGATTTCCATAGAGAGGCACTTTGCATCAGCAGCACCATGCTCCAGTGCTCTGGGAGAGTTTATAGTCCTGAGAGTTGAACACTGGATGACTGACAGCTGTCCTTCATCACAACAGAAGCCACAGAAATCCTCCTCATCAAAAACATGACTTTGATCTGCGTCCTCATCTGGACTCTCCTCTGCTGCTGCTTCACAGGTAAAGTCCAGAGAATCAAACTCCTCTCCTCTATCAACATCTGTCCCTCTGAAATGAAGCCCACAAAACCATGAAGCTGCTTTATGTTTTTGTCTCTGTGTCCTCAGAGTCCAGAGGACAGATCACAGTGACTCAGCCTGGAGCAGTGAGCTCTGCTGTGGGAGCAACTGTGAGCATCAAGTGTACGACCAGTCAGAATGTTTATGGCAACAACTATATGTTCTGGTTCCAACAGAAAGATGGAGGAGTTCCGAAACTCCTCATTAAGTATGCTAGCACTCTAGAATCAGGGATTCCAGCTCGTTTTACAGGCAGTGGATCAAACTCTGACTTCACTCTGACCATCAGTGGAGTCCAGGCTGAAGATGCAGCAGTTTATTACTGTCAGAGTCTTCACTATCCTAACAGTCAGTGGGTGTTCACACAGTGAAAAACAGTCGTACAAAAACCTCCCTCAGTCAGACTGAACAGAAACTGAAGTGACTGCTGCAGCTGGAAGATACTGCAGAGACTGATACAGTTCACTGAGGACACACACACACACACACACACACACACACACACACACACACACAAAGCTATAGTGAAACAATATTTCCAACATAATTACTGGATTGTCCCATTAGCAGCAGGTTCTCTAACTATTGCAAACAAGAGCTTAATAACATCTAAAACTAGACGGCGTTGTTTGAAATGTGGAAAGAAACTGTCATTTTAATAAGTCACTAACTTTAAGCTGATATTCATGTCTAAAGTTGCTTTAGTAGTTAAGTGATAAGACTGAGTTTGTGTACCTGGCCAAAAAATAAATATATATTTAGTGTAAGAATGAATAAGATTACAGACTTTGTTTTACAGACTCTTCACTTCATGGTGACTTGACTATATTATGACTCTTGTTATTTTACAGGAGATGAAAAAGTGTGTCTGTGTTTTGTCAGGCTTGTCAGTGATCATTGCTCATCTGCCTTCACACACATATGACCTTGAGTGAAATCCCCTTCTTAATCCAGAGGGTGATGTCAGCCCACCCTTTGCAACTATAACAGCTTCAACTCTCCTGGGAAGCCTTGCCACCAGGTTTAGGAGCAGGGCCGGCTGTACGCTGGGGCAAGAGGGGGCCACACCCCTTTAAGCCAAGCGTTTAGAAGTTGAGAAAGAAAATAATAGATTGCCCACAAATTGAATATCGACAAGAGTTACTACAGTAAATTTCCCTGAAAAAGGCACAAATGAGATGGTAGGTTTCACGTCTCGTTCGCTCTTTCACTCTGTGTCCTGTTTGTGCGCAGGCTCACAGCACTCGGCAGAGAACACCCACTCACCCTCCCCCCAGCTAAACATCTAATCACTGTTAGTATGTAAATAACCCGTGTCAGGTTTTTCAGTGGGCAGGGCAGAGCAAATGTGACCAGCTAATTTCTGTTGTCAAAATTATAATGACTGTAACTGATAGTGAATTATTTTAATGTTCTTCATTGTATTTGTTAGAAATATATAAATATTTAATTTTCCTTTAATTGAAGGACTTTTTTGAGAAACTTGGTGGAGCGGAAGTAATGTTGAGAATAGACTCGTTTTTTAGTGACACAAAGCGAGTAAAGCACAGGTGCACCGCGGGTGTTGCTGTGATGTCTCTACATGTAACTGCCTTTATTTAAATTAGCTCTCATGAGGACGATGCTGAACGATCCTGTTGGGAAACTTGGAATAAATCATCTAAACAAACAACTTGTCCACGTGGTGGCTGATGGGAGTAACAGTGACTCGTGAGATTATTAACAACTGAAAAATACATCTACATTTGTACAGTGAGTGGGGGACTAGGCCATTGTTCTTCTTACAGTTTCAGTCTGGTAGAGACGTGTTTCTTTCTCAATCCCACAAGCACCACTGTGAGCCTGTCTGCTGCACAGAGCCGACTCGAGGACCTGTGTCAGTAAGACCCAACACAAAGCCCCGCCCAGTTTTCAACTCTGCAACCAACAGTTTCCTCGTTTCATACAATGATGTAATCACAGCGATTTTAGTAAAGATTATTTACTTTTGTTACATAATAGAAAGAGGAATTTGCTAATCTTGGCCCACGAGAAAAAAATCCATAACAAATAACTTGGATATGGATAAATCTGTAAGAGTTTTTGGAAAGGGAAACAGGAGACTGTTGAATTAAGGAGAAAGGAGAGTTGAGCTGTACAGCTGCAAACAGAGTTGAGTTCCTTACAAAACAAATAAGCTTAAAACAAGAAGAAATCTGTTGTGTTCTACAAATTAATTTGAGAATTGTAGGAAAAGACATGAATTGTTTTTTTTAATAACTTGGCCTACCCTTTTTAGTTTTGGTAATATTGGCAGTAGTGAGAAGTGCTATTGTTGGGTTTGAATATTTTTAAAATAGGCCGTCCAACTCAGGTAAATGTCATGTTTTTAGTTGTTAGAATCTGATAAGCAATATTTTATTTTACTTTTTGTTGTTTTAATTTTCACTTTTTAAGGCACGCAAACCCCCTGATGACGTTAAGGTGGCAATTCCTCAGGGGGGGAAACTAAAAGTGCAATCAATTACATGACAAACACAGTTATCCAGAGCAGAAGACTCATCACTCTAGAGAACACGTCTACACTGCTCTAGAGTCTGAGCTGCAGAGACTGATGCAGTTCACTGAGGACACACACACACACACACACACACACACACACACACACACACACACACACACACTATTAGATAAACATGTAGGAGTGTAACACAATCTGAACTTGCAAAGTTGAGAAAATCTAAAGTGCTGTACAATAATAATAACTCACTTTCACATATTTTTCTCAATAGAAGGAAATATCTAAGGAATAACGATCAGTCAGTTATTTGTCAATGATGGAATTTGAATCACTAAATTCTTATCAGTTCACATCTTTAATTTTGAATCAACTTTTCAGGCAGTTTTTAGAATATCCTGATAATAACGAACTCCAGTAGTCCAGAGTCAGTCAGATGATTTCCATAGAGGCACTTTGCATCAGCAGCACCATGCTCCAGTGCTCTGGGAGAGTTTATAGTCCTGAGAGTTGAACACTGGATGACTGACAGCTGTCCTTCATCACAACAGAAGCCACAGAAATCCTCCTCATCAAAAACATGACTTTGATCTGCGTCCTCATCTGGACTCTCCTCTGCTGCTGCTTCACAGGTAAAGTCCAGAGAATCAAACTCCTCTCCTCTATCAACATCTGTCCCTCTGAAATGAAGCCCACAAAACCATGAAGCTGCTTTATGTTTTTGTCTCTGTGTCCTCAGAGTCCAGAGGACAATATACAGTGACTCAGCCTGGAGCAGTGAGCTCTGCTGTGGGAGGAACTGTCAGCATCAAGTGTACGACCAGTCAGAATGTTTATAGCTCCAACTGTTTAGCCTGGTACCAACAGAAAGATGGAGGAGTTCCTAAACTGCTCATTAAGTATGCTAGCACTCGAGCATCAGGGATTCCAGATCGTTTTACAGGCAGTGGATCAAATTCTGACTTCACTCTGACCATCAGTGGAGTCCAGGCTGAAGATGCAGCAGTTTATTACTGTCAGAGTTTTCACTATCCTGGCAGTCAGCGTGTGTTCACACAGTGAAAAACAGCCGTACAAAAACCTCCCTCAGTCAGACTGAACAGAAACTGCAGTAACTTCCAGCTGCAGCAGAGACTGACACAGTTCAATGAGCACAAACACAATTTCATGAAGGGACTGAATTTTTCATCATATCACTCAGAAATCTAAAGTTCACTATTAAATGATCATTATGGTGGAAACTTCTTTCTACCCACTCAAAACTCAGGAAATCTCGAACTAACACAGTTGTTGCTGTGAATCTTTGAGTAGTTAGAAGATGCTTGATCATGAACTTTGACCTCAGCTTCATAATGGATCACAGACACACTGTCTTTAAACAAAAGAAACAAATCTCAACACTCAGTCACCCTGAAGCTCAACGATTTCTGAAGATTATATCGAATCAGTTTAAAGTAAAATATATCCAGGTTTACATTCAGCTCTTATGACACCAGAGTTTTTCAGTTTTTTCTTGTCTTCATGTTCAGACAACAAACATTTGAAAGTGAGGCCTTTAGCCTGCATGTTAGCAGCTTTCAGCCAATCACAGCAGAGTTCAGGATGAATAAAGTCACTTAGTGCATTAGTGTGAACTCATCTGCCTTCTGCAAAGAGGACCTTCTGTTCATTTAGATCAGCCACAGAAGAACTCAGACACACATTTCATAAACAGCTTCACTATCATTAGCTCACACACTGATGCTAAATCAGTAGCATTTCAAGCCAAGCAGCACCCATCAACAAGGATTCCTGTCACTCTGTTGACGTCAGAATGAGTCTCATGTCATGTTTTCTTTAGGCTTCCAAGTTCACACAATTCTACCTTTGAGTTTGAACTTTCTTCAGAATTCAGAAAAATGCATGAAACCACATATTTACTTTGTTTTAGTTGTTTTTAATAATTACTTTGCTTCAAGGAAAATTACCTTCAGTCAAACTACAAATGAAAACCACAAACACTTACAGTCACCAACAACTTTACAGATACAGTTTGGCGTGTTTGGTTTCATAATGTCTCACTGAACATCCAGAAATATCAATTTGTCCTCATTTCTGTCCTTCAGCAGAACAAATATCATTCCCAAAATCCTCCAGTGGATGGAAACTGGTGGTTCACGTCTTTTCCACGTCCATGCAGGATGTTTCACATGTTCATAGTGTCAGTCTGTCCTTCTTTCACACTGTCAGGCTGCACACTGTGAGTCAGGCCTGTGATAAAGAGATTAACAGAAAATCTCACCCGAAAATGTCAAAACTGGGAAGCTTAGTAAATGTTACTAACCTGTAGTACCTGCACGTGTTTGTAGATAACTCAGCTGCATCATCCATTCTCTATTTCCTGTTTGCGTTGCACTTTAACAAGTTTCACTACCCCTGCATGGTGAATTAACGAGTGTTTGCAGACAAGTCAGCGACTGCAGTGATCTGCTAGAAACCAAACCGCCGTCATTGCAACCGATTTGAGCCAGCAGTAAGAGTTTGTTGTCTCTAACTACAACCAGGTGGAGCAACAAACTCCAGCAACACCAACTGGTCAACGGAAACTTATTTTCCCCTCGTGACTGGAGGTTGACGGGGGGACACTCGGCCTGTGTGACTGAAGGCTGAGGATCCACAAAAGGTTACAAAATACAGCAGATTCATTTGTTTCTTTAATACTTGTAAATTCTGATTGTTGTATAAGAGATTTCTTTAATATTGTAATTATGTTAATTATTAAATGTCTGTTCACACTAAAAGAAATGATCTTGATATTTAGAAAACAGGTTGTTCTTCCTGTAACCTCGGCCTGTTGGTAGTTTAATTCTGCAGTGGGTCACATTATGTAATAATAGTAATGTAGTAATGTTTTATAAATGCTGGATTTAGCACTTACTAATATCTTACTAATGCTTTTTACTGTTTCAATATTAAGTGTTACAAATACATTGATGTTAGAACTGTGTCTTCTGTTCTGTTGTTCATTATGTTTCTGAATAATTTCAGCTTTTCTCAGGAGAAGAAATCAAAACTATTTCTCTCCACTAGATGTCATGAATTCTTTCATTATTCAGTCGAGGGAAGCTTTGTAAGCTCAGGACAGCTGCAGCTGACTGACTCTGTGTGTTTGCATATGTGTCCTGCCTCTCTGCTCACAGCTGTTAAGAGGCCAGTGTTGATCAGTGGCTGTCCAGGCCTTTCAGAGCCACTCACACACCAGCAGCACAATGATGATGTCACTGACTCTACTGCTGGCCACCCTGGGGCTCCTTGTTCAGGGTGAGACTCTCTGTGAAAACTTTGCTTCAGCATGCAGCCAGGTTCACCACAATGATGTTCTGCTATGATGGAGAAACTCTGAAACCAGCAGCACTGACCTTCTTCCATCTGTTCTCCATGTTAGAGAAATGATCCTCTAATGTTTTTATGTTGGTCATCTTTCTCTGAGCTCGATTTGTCTCAATAACTTTTCTCCTCTTTTCATGTTTTCAGGTTCATCAGCAGAAATCGTCCTGACTCAGACTCCTACAGCTCAGTCTGTTGTTCCAGGACAGACTGTCTCTGTCAGATGTAAAGCCAGTTCAGGTATAGGTAGCTACCTCCACTGGTATCTTCAGAAACCCTCAGAAGCTCCTAAACTGCTCGTTTATTATGCAACAAACCGTCAGTCTGGAGTTTCTGATCGTTTCAGTGGAAGTGGATCTGGGACTGACTTCACTTTGACCATTAGTGGAGTTCAGGCTGAAGATGCAGGAGTTTATTACTGTCAGCAGGGTTACAGCTTCCCGTTCACACAGTGATACAACGCCGTACAAAAACCTCTCAGCTGAAGAGGAACTGATCTGAAGCAACAGCTGCAGAACAAACTAAAAGACTGGGAGGAACGATTACTTTAATATTTACTGTGAAATTTCATTTGTGTGCACTGTGAGATTATTATAGTATCTTATGCCACGTTATACCCCTAATTAAAGGTTGTGAAATTATTATGTAGTTTTAGTTTGCATTATTCTCCTTAGAAGAGTAGTCCATCAGTCTAACTCATTCCTAGTTTCTACATTTATAATAATAGACAGTCTGTCCAGAGAGAGAAAATAGACATTAGAGAAACTGAGAGTTCAGATGAAAAGACATAACTGGGAGGTAAAATATAACAAGCTGTCATTAGAAATACAAATACTGTTGTCAGTGTTTCTGCACTGATGAGCAGCTCTTTTCTATTTGTAAGCTGTTAAATATTAAACTGATCCTTCTGTGGAGCTCAGCTGCAGTCCTTGTTATCACACAAATCCAGAAAATCATTGTAGTCACATCACAACTAGTGTCTATAATATTCTGATATTCTGCTGATTAACAAATCAAGCAGGCTGTTATAACAGTGTTTGTAGGGGATGTGTTCAGTGAAGATTTAGCCTCATTTGGATATTTCCAGCACAAACGAATCACTGTTACTGTTGTAAAAACCTAAAGTTATTTAGTCAGTTTCCAAAGTATTAATGTAGACAGAACAAAGAACTAAAAAGTTTCTCTTTAAATAATATCTTACTAATGCTTAAAAGTGTGACATTAATATAAAGTCGTAAAAAAATCTGAAACCACTGAAAATAAGATGTGATAATCCTCCTGACAGACCGTGGACTTTTTCTTGTGTTAAGAGGTTTAGTGAAGTGAGTTTCTCATTTTGCTGTGAACACTAGAAGAGATTAACTTCTATATAAGTTGATTAAAGCAGACCTGTAGTCTCTCATCTGCCTGCATTCCTGTGTTTGTTCTGTTAGTCTGTTCTTAACATCATGTCCACTTCAAGCTCAATTCTGTCGTCATTATTTGAGTCCAGTTATTGTCTCGCTGCCTTCTGTGAGTTACTCAGCCTCTGTTTTGTGTGCTTTAACTCTCAGACTCCTGATCTCCACCTCATCCTGACAATTAGAGATCCTCAGCTAAGTCTCCACCTGCTTCACCTCTGCCACCACCAGCTTCTAGACTCTTCTCTGCTTTGTTGCTTCATCACAGTTTCACTGCCAAATAGTTCATTAATCAAACGTCAGTAAATCTTCACTTAAACTTGATTTAAATGATCTCTGTTTAAACATACAGATGACACCCTGCTCTTTAATTTTACTTATTAGGTTTTAGATCAGATTAAAATGTAGATCATAAAACAGCTTTGAGACTAGAAATTATGAAGAGCACACAGATAATCTATGGTTGACATGACCTCAACATCTTATAGAGAAATATTTAATATGTGGATTAAAAAATATATTTAACCATTTTCACTGCACATTACACTTGATGTGTTCTGTTTACATTTTTATTTTGGTCTGGTTTACAAATATTACAAAATCTTTATTTTTTAAATGCATTTATTAAACTCACAGAGTCAAAGAACATGTTTTCTCATTACATTTTTATTCTTTTAAGAGTTTGAAATATCAGCTTTACAACAGACACAAAAGGATGAAACTAGAGGAGATTGTTGCTCTGATTGTTGTCATTATGAGATGGAAACATGACTGTTTGGTGCTTTTTTTAAAATCTGCAAACAAAAAGAAACAGAGAGAAAGAGGAAAAACAGCATGAAAGACTCAGTGATTGACATCAGGACTGGGAACACTGGTCTCTCCTCAGTATCTCTGAGACCGGAGACTGGGAGCCCTGGGTGGCCTCACAGGTCACAGAGCCCACCTTCCCCCACTGGTCTGCAGTGAGCGTCAGGGTGCTGCTCCAGCTGTAGAGGCCGTCATTCTGCAGCACTCCAGGAGTCCTGCTCTCCTCCCCTCTGATGCTGCTGCTGCCACTGCTGTCGCTCGTCTTCCAGGACAGACTCCAGTCTGAGGGGAAGCCCTTGTTGGCCACACACATGAGCGTGGCCTTCCCCTGCTCCAGCTCCTTGTTGGAGGGACCCAGCACCTTCAGGGCGGGGCGGGTATCACCTAGGAAACACCAATCAGCTTAGAGGACAGGAACCACAATTTGAATTTCTCCGTTAAGAAGTTTCTGTCAGGTGTTTTTTCTGCTCCACCAGTCATTCACTCACACATTGTTTCACTTCCCTTTAAGAAACCTCTCATGCATATCAGCACAGAGAGAATCATCACACAGTTTGAGCTGAAATATGTTCAAACTACACTGGAAATAAAAGAAGCAGATGTGGAAACATTTACAGCAGAAGTTTGGCTTTAAAATGATTAGAAGTCTAAATCATGGACGGCTGAAGAAATGAGTGGACACAAGCACAGAGCAGCTACTCATTCATACAGATTTGAAATGTTATTGAACAGCTCACATGATTTCAAACTAAATCTGAAACATCTGACACGATAAAAACATCAGAAAGCAAACTTTAACTCATCCAAACAGCAGCTGATGTGGTGGAAATTTACAAACTAATCATAAGATGAAGTTTACTCTTGTCTACATATATTTTACTGTGACAGAAATGTAGATTCAACAAGAGAAACTCGCAGAGCTCATCTGAATTAGTCCAGTAAAAAGGACAAACATCAAAAACTCAATTATTTTAAATAAAAAAAATACTTTTGTCTCATCTAAGCAGCCTAACAAATAATTATTAAATAAAATGATAAAATATTTAATAATAAACACAGTTTAATTAACTTACTTCCAACATCCAGTCTGGTTCCTCCACCGAACGTGTACCACAGTGATACAAACTCATTGAGGCGCCGTACAAAAACCTCTGACTGTAGAGAGACACGGCTCTCTGACTCTGAAACAAACAAACTCAACAATATGAATTCTTTAAATCATAATTTCATAACATATTAATATTATAATTTTTACATAAAAAACAACGAAACACAATAAAACTATATTCCAATAATCCAATTTGGTCATTTACATTATCAACTGTTAAGATACATCACTTTAATGCTTCCACCTTCTTTCTCATAACTCTAAACATTAAATTTAATTTTCAAGCTACAATCACAAAACTTAAAACTCATCAGGTAAATCCTCACAAATGCATCAAAACAGTTTATGTTCTCTCACAAACACTTAGTGTCTTCAGATCGCGCACAGAACCAGTTAAAATGATAATACTGCTGAGCATTACACACTACGTCACAAAACAGAGCATGAAACTCAGGTCTTTCCAGTCTCACAGTTTGTCCTGTTATTCTACAAAACATATAAAATGTCAACCTAAAACAGATGAATGATTCTGAGCAGGGCCGTGCAGAGATGCTGGAAGGGACGGGTGCTCAAAGTTCAAAGGGCACATGGAACCAGGCTGAATAACAACAACCCTGTTGCTGTTGAGGGGTTGCTGCTGCTCCTGCTGCAGATAGTGATGGAGGTCTGTGTTGCTTTGAGACTGTAGACAGTAAAAAGTCCACAGCAGAGATGGTAGCTGATTAAAGAAGTGTTATGAGATGATAATAAAATGCAAAGATTGGTGACAGCGCTCGGAAGCATTAACAACAAAACTGTGGGAAATGAACTCGGCTCTGCCTGTGAGTCACTCTTCCTTCTCATCTCATCTGTCACTCTCCACTTGCTGTACATCTCAGAACAGGGCACACTCTGGTGTTTCATTAATCTATTATTTAATTATCCATACTTAAAAGCTCATGCACCTAATCCAAAATAAAGTAATGATAGAAAAATGTTATAGAACCAAAGCATTGTGTTTATTATTGTTTTTATGCTTGAGCACCTCTGCTATACAACAACTGGTACAGAGATTTCTAGAGATTTTGCAACTGGCTTTTGGGCTGTGTGGGGTCTCTCTCTTCCGGAAGATGATTGAATAAAGAATTATAAATGTTTGGACCACTCCTGAGTTGGGTTTTCTCTGTT
Organism: Simochromis diagramma; assembly: GCF_900408965.1. Lineage (NCBI taxonomy): Eukaryota > Metazoa > Chordata > Actinopteri > Cichliformes > Cichlidae > Simochromis > Simochromis diagramma. The sequence goes on from NW_024386891.1 coordinate 33,818, forward strand.
CTATCATGGGGATGAAAAAATCAGGTTTAATAGACAGTAATATATGATGAGTAATAATTTAAAAAATCCATACACATAAAACACACACACACACACACACATACGGTGACATTTTATACCTTCTCCAGAATACTGTATATACTACGGCCACAAGTTTTCATCATGATGCTAATCCAGAATCCTTCCCTTATTATTTAATTCTAGTGCTATAAGTGTCATGGTCCTGGGTCATGTGACCCAGTGTTTTGTGTTAATTATTATTATCTTATGCTTTAGGTTATTCTGGTTATGTCTTTTGCTGTGATTTCTAGTTCCTAGGTTTGGTTCCCATGCTCCCTCTGTTCCAGTTCAGTCAGGTCTCTGTGTAAAGCCCGTGGCTGTGTCCCAATTCAGGGTCTGCACGCTTGAAGTACGCGCACTACGCGCACTACGGTGCGTACTATGAGTACGAGAAGTGCGGAAGTGAGAGGCTTGTGAAATGGGACAGTCTAGCCTGTGTCGCGCTGTTCAGGTTGCCTAGCAACCATGATACTAACCGCGAGAAACGTTACATACAGCTTTGTGTGACAGAAATGAAGGAGAAAAATGTCTTGTTGGTCATTCATTTCTTCACTCAAAGACAAGTATCTGTGACAGTGTATATACAGATGTATTATATATAAGAGACAACTATTGTTCGTTTAATATGTTGGCATTATTACATTTGGCTCAATGCTTACATATATGTGTAAAAAGAAAATGTACGAGCTGTGATAACTGTGTCTGATAGAATGAAGAGTAGACTGATATATGAAATATTCCTTTATTGGGTGAGAAAATCAGACCATGTCATAACTGCTGTAAGTCACACAGAATAGATATCAGAGCCTTAAACAGGCTGACTTCTGCTAAATGGGTCAAACTGGGCAGAAAGTCTACAAACACATAACATCCTTATAGAATATGATGTAACACTATAGATCAACTTAGCTCAGAATATATAAAGCATATAAACAAGTACAGCAATATGATGCAACAAACACAGCAGCTACTGATCCAAAATACTCAAAGCTTCATAGAACTGAAACAAACATTTATTTTTAGCTCCATTCTGCTGCTGATACAGACTTTAGGTTTCTGAACATTAAACTTGTTGCTGCCTTTCATAGTGTGTAACTTGAAGGCCCTGAGTACTTTCTCCCACACTGAAAACACTGGGATGATCACATTATTTGAACATTACCTAATAAGACTGATTCAGCACAGACAGTTATGTTAAACTTTCTAGCAGTCCTTCACAAACAGGGAACAGTCTGACTATTCTCTCCATCTGTCAGCAGACAGGGTCAAAAAAATCAGATTTGATGAGCTTTCGCCTGCAGTGTGAACGTAGCCTTAGTTCTGTCTTCGCCATCCTCACTTTTTTTGTGTGTTTTCACCTGTTGGAATAAAAGCTCACTCGCATCACAGCCTGTGCCTGAATCTTGGGTCCTTCATTCATAACACCATGCAGCTTGCCTCAGAAACCGTGACAATAAGAATTATATTAGACTAAAAAATGAAAGTAATAAATATAAAATAATGTATTTGTGATGATTCAATTTTTTTGACTATCCACTCTGTGCATAAGAAATGTTTAAACTGTAGAGATACAATCATTTTGCTGCTGTAAGATTAGCATTTTGTCATGTTTGAAATATTAATCTAATATAATGTGTTTCTGGCACTTCTCCCCCTGCAACTTTGTGTCTTTGTCTCATTTTCTCTGTATCTCTTTGTACAACTTTATAGTGACAAAAAAAGGCTTTCTATTCTAACTTGCATGTTTCTGTCAGTCTGATGATTTCCATAGAGAGGCACTTTGCATCAGCAGCACCATGCTCCAGTGCTCTGGGAGAGTTTATAGTCCTGAGAGTGTTGAACACTGGATGACTGGCAGCTGTCCTTCATCACAACAGAAGCCCCAGAAATCCTCCTCATCAAAAACATGACTTTGATCTGCGTCCTCATCTGGGACTCTCCTCTGCTGCTGCTTCACAGGTAAAGTCCAGAGATATCAAACTCCTCTCCTCTATCAACATCTGTCCCTCTGAAATGAGCCCACAAAACCATGAAGCTGCTTTATGTTTTGTCTCTGTGTCCTCAGAGTCCAGAGGACAGATCACCCGTGACTCAGCCTGCGAGCAGTGAGCTCTGCTGTGGGAAACTGTGAGCATCAAGTGTACGACCAGTCAG